>NC_056739.1:179297955-179512955 GCF_019279795.1 Protopterus annectens
AAATCAGGATGAACAACCCGCATAATGACAGTAGCTCTGTAATAAAACTAAACAGGAAACTAAGAGGACTAATTAAGTCCAACAAGGCCAATTACGAGGTCAAAATAGCCTCACAGGCTAAAGACAACAACAAGGCCTACTACAGCTATATCTGAAACCTCAAAGGCAGCACATACCAGCATGCTGAACTGGTGGTCAATGGTGCCACCTTCACTGAGCAGAGCGACATAGTGAATTTGCTGGCAAAGAACTTCAGCTCAAACTTCACGTCCCACTCCCACCATGACCTCCTCTCATGAAATACTTACTGTCATAACCTTCCCAACTATTAACAGGGAGCAGGTCCTGGCAGAGCTCACTAAGGCCAAAAACACAGTCTCAGTGGGTCCCGACAATATCCTGGGATGCCTCCTAAATAGCTTGAAACACGACCTGCCTGTCACTTTTCAACTATAACCTTAAAACAAGTTTTGTACCAAGAGACTGGATGATTACAATGGCTATCCCAAATCACAAGGATAAACCATCAACAAACCTAAGAAACTACAGACCTATTGGTCTGACTTGTCTAATATGCAAAGCCATGGAAAGAATTATCATTGAAATGATCAACAAACACATAAGAAACCATCATACACTGGCTCCAGTCTGTTTGGCTTTGACAAGGGAAGGTCAGTCCTACTATAATTGGCAGACTTCTTTGACTAGGTCACCAAGGCAATGGATGAGTGGAAATGGTGCACACCACCTACCTGGACTTGGCTAAGGTGTTCAATACAATACCTTACTCATGTACAGTAAAAAAACTCACCAGACTCAGCATAAACTCCTACACAACTCACTGGATTGCCAGTTGGCTCTTGGACAGGACACAGGAAGTCAGGATTGGTGAAACCACCTCTACTAAGAGACCGGTCACAAATGGGGTACCTCAGGGCTCCTTGCTGGGATCATTCCTATTTGGTGTCTGCTTCTCAAAGGTGAAGACTAATGTCAAGGACTTTTGGTTGACCAAGTCTGCAGATGACTGCAAATTGGGATCTATCATAGATTACCCCATGACACAAACATCTTAAAGTAGGTTTAACACAGATAAATGATTGGTGCCAATGTTGCAGATTAAAAGTCAATGCCAAGAAATGAATTATAGTACCATTTGGAAAAAACTGATAGCAAGGCTAATTACTCCATTGATAAGACACCCTCTATGAGCTGATCCAATAGTCAGGGATCTGGGAACATATGTAGATGGTAATCTGGCTTTTGACCAACATGTGGCCAAGGTAGTAAGAAAATCATTGCGTATTGCCTAACTTATAAGTAAGAGAATGGCATGCAGGTCCATAGTGCCACTTTATTTGGTCCTTATCAGATCCATTATTTTGTATAAGGCCCCCTTCTGCATGCACCTGACCAGACATATACAACAGTTGGAATGACCACAAAGGTTCTTTACCAGAAGAATCCAGGGTATAACCACATTGTCCTATACAGATCACCCAAAATCCCTATCTCTATAATGTCTCCTACAGGTTACTGAGAGGTGATCTATACCTGGCATAGAAGGCATCCTTGGATCCAGCTCTGATAGACCTTTTGCACATCCACAAAAAGGATTTAAATTTTGCTCGTGATATAAATAAGACATATTGGCAAAGCAGATATATGTCCCAGAGGATCTCCATGCTCTGCAGCAGGCTTCTTATCCATGTGAAGCACAGTCCATCCTTTATTTGATTTAAGTGTAACCTTGACCATTGGATGGTAAATCAGAAATTTCCCCTGGGTCTGGTTCTCCATGTTTCTGATAGACAGAGGCTGACAATAATGCCCAAACTAACATACCCACACATAACCTATAGAAACTTCCTAACTATCATTCCACCCATGCTCAGGATACATAGGGACACAACTGAGTTAGGTTGCATGGCTAGGCTAAAAAGGCCCTGGTGGTCGTTAACCTAGTATATACTTATGATCCTAAATGTGTTTCAGAGTAGTATTCCACATTCCTACTGGAGGTGGGAGGAGTTATGATCTATTTGGTATTCCAATTTTTTTCTAATTAGATGTCTATAATTTTTAGCTGGATGTTCCGAATTTTCATTGGCCTTTGTTCCTATTTTTAATGTCTGCAATTTGAGCGGTATGGCTCTAATTGTATCCTTCTTTTTTTTTTTTTTAGTATTGTACCTGCTGACATAACACATCGCCTAGATAGCTCTACGACAAGAGTTTGTACTTGTTGTCGTATTAACATGACTTTTAATGTCAGAGCCAGATTTCTGCTTATAATAAGTGTGCAGGTCTATATTAGTTCTCACTGTACCCTGTTTTTTTGTTATTTTATTTTATTTTATTTTACATTTGTTAACCGGGATGGTCTGACTGGACACAGGTCCATTTTCAGTGGAGGCCTGAAGAGAAAAGCTCCACAGTAAGTAAATTTTTACACAATATGTTAAAATACAGTATATAGAGATTTTTCAAACAATGTTAAAATACAGTATACAGCAGAAGACATAACTAGACCTATATATATATATATATATATATATATATATATATATATATATATATATATATATATATATCTACAGGAAAAAATAGTTACACATGGTTAATAACAGAATAAGTATACAAATTCAATCAGCATTAGGAGAAGATGTAGACTGTAATATATATTACAGTAGTTATATTAGGAAGTGAGGTATCATAAGCTTTTGATCAGAGACAGTATCCATAGTTGGTCTAAAATGTGTTATGATCCCCCTTTCTTTCAACTTTATTTCTGCTGACACCTTCCCTCCCATCAATTACGTTAATTTGCAGTCAGTGTAAATGTTAGTTTTTAATTCTCTTTTGGTAGAAGCTTTTATACAGTACTTTACAAACAGTATTCAACCCCCCTCCCCCCCAAAAAAAAGAGATTCTACTTTCATTGCACAAAAATTGTAATCATGAGGTCACGTATGGACATTTATCTTTAGGCAGGGTGCCCTCCCTCCAAAACACACAAACTGACAACCTTCTTTTTACTAAAATCATTACTGAAATTTCATTTATAAAATATCAGCATCTGCCTTTCTTCTTCAGGAAATTGAGAGAAAAGAACAATTTTCATCACAAAGCACTCACGTTTGTCCAGTTCAAAGACCTATGTTTTAGCCTAGGGAAAATCCTTAGCATTCGTGTAGCACTAATACATACAGTATGAGACGTTACTCCTGAGCTAAGCTCTGTGCCCTGATTCAACTAACAGTATAGTCAGTATACAAGCTATAGGTTTAGCACTGACACAGGTTGTAGGCACTGCACCAATACAGGGCACATCGGCCTTATTATCTTTGATAGATTTAATTGTTCTCTGCCCTAAAGTAATGACCTTCCTACAGCTATCAATTATTTGTCCATATCTGCCTTTTAAGGAAAGATCTAAAGTAGAATATGCAAATAATAATTAGAATAAGATTTTGATGAATATCTTGAAAACTAGCTAGTGATGTATACCCTCAACATTTTCATCATTGTGACCCTGCTTGAACTTGTAAGCCTTTGATTTGGGCTGTGGCTTACAATGGCCTGGCATGGATTATTTTGCAAACAGTGCCTTTACATATGTATGGAACCATGTTTTAAACACGTTTATCTTACTTGCTCTGACTTTTTTTAACTCAAGGAACTTCTTAACTTATTCAAATGCACTGGCATGATGGAAGATAAAAAAAAAACAGAAGGCCCGGCTATTCTGCCAATTCCCTTATCACCCTTACAAAAGGTCTTTGTAAACTCAAAGCATACTTAGTAACTGTTTGCACACATCTATGTCCATTATATGTGTTTTCAAATTCCCACATTTTTGTACCCAGTATGCTTACTTGTACATCTACCACTCCACCTGTCAAAACTGTTGTGATGTAACCACACTATTGGTTTATTTAAATACTTCCTACATAACTAAGATTACATCAGCAGTGAAGTTTGAAGGGTCACCTAAACTATTTCAAAAAATAGAGAAACATAAATGTATGTGGATAAGCTCTAACACTTGCATATTTATTCTTTAGCGTGTATGAGTAAAAAGCAAAAATATTTTTCTTACTTTGAGAATAAATTCCTCTAAGCAAGCTTACTAAATAACATTCCTCTCTACAATTATTATTGTTTGCATGAATAAAAGTTGTACCTACTCACATGACATAGGAGAAAGCTGTTAACTGCTCTCATAATGTAGTCTAAACAGCAAAACCTCATATTTACAGAGACTAATTTCCACAGATAACAAGGACAGCAAATACACTGCAAAGTGTTACTTCAACTATTCATGAGACTTTTTCCTCTGTTTTCCAAATAAATAACTCGGTTCAATGCTCTGCATCCCTTTAACCTTTACAGTGCAAGGAGATATTAAAAATGAATCAATCAAAGTTTAACCTTGCAGTCTGACTTCTAGCCTTTGATTTGTTTCTGTCATATTGACTGTAACAGGTCTGCAATCAATAATTGCAGATAGATAATTCCAAAAGGTTACAGTATCCGAACTGGTTCCTGTTTGCTAATTTTAGCAAGACATTTTCAAACACACTGACTTAGGATCTGCTTTGCTGATGATCATACAAACATGCCTCCCCATGCCTGTGCTATTTAAAAGACACAGTGTGGATACGTTGTTGACAGTGCTTAGTGAGAAAAAGGAGTAGCTTAGCATGTCTTGTTCGCTATAACACCGATCCGTCATTTACAGTTCATTGAATGCACAGTCATACCGGCATCAGGTTCCTTTACCACATGTCAGAGTGACTTTATTTCTTATTGCAGATAGCTAGGTCTAGGGGTCATACTCTAGCTCATTTTCCATTGCATAATCCATTTGCTTTGAACAAAGAATAAATAAAATAAACATGGTGTTGCTTGCTGTACAGCTTATTTATTTATTTTATTTATTTTACATTTGTTGACCGGGCTAGTCCAGCTGGATATATGTCCATTTTCAGTGGAGGCCCGGGGAGAAAAGCTCCAATGGTTATAACAAGTATAGGGAATACAAAAAAATAACAAAGCAAAACAAAACAATAATTGAGCATAAAAGATGATCAGACTTTAGTATAGGTAATTTACATGTCAGAGGAAATATACATAACAAGATAGTATTCCTAAAAAAAAGTTATTAAATAATTGCAATACGCAATTTGATAATATCAAAACGTAGTGTAAATAATACATAGTCATACTAATATCGATGTCATAAATTTTTTTTTTTTATAGTATATATGAGATAAGTTATATCCACAAGGATGTTATGTCAGTGGGGATCAGTCAGGATGTAGTATAGAGAGAAGGAAATATTGAGGTAGAGGAAAGGAGGAAGAAAGGTTAATCAGGATTGGTACAGGAGCAAAGCCAGTGTTTATTAAGATGGATTTTTCAGTTGTTTTTTAAAGAGTGGAAGAGTGGACAAAGATGAGATATTGAGTGGAAGTTTGTTCCACATTTTGCCAACTGAGTTGGAAAAAAGACAATCTCCTGCAGCATTATTGGGTTTGGTACTATTAACTAGTAGTTTATCTGAAGAACGTAGTTGTTTCAGATTGTTGTAGGGAGTAAGGAGGTTAGAGAGTATTGGTGTTTTGGATGGTTGATATAGAATGTTGTGAGCTATTAAGAGCTGTTGATAAATAAGCTTGTTAGGAAGTTCAAGCCAGTTTAGTTGTTTTAAGTTCAGGCAATGGTGTGTCCTAAACTGGGATCCTGTGGCAAATCGAGCAATATTATGGTAAGATGAAGCAAGTTTCTTAAGGTTACTTTTAGAGAGATTAGTGTAAATAGGGGAAGCATATAGAAGGGTAGAGAGGAGGTGAGATTGGGCTAAGGTGGTCCGGGCTTCAGGTGTAAGGAAGGATTTGATTCTGTAAAGGGATCCAATCTTTTTGTTAACTACTTTTATTGTGTTATTGATGTGACAGTCAAAGTTAAGATTATTGTCAATAGTAATACCTAGTAGTTTTGTAGAAGAATCAGGAGTAATATGGGTGTTATCAGTGGAAGTAATAGAGAAGTTTAGGGAAGTAGATTTGCGGGTAGGTGCGAACAGTAGTAATTTGGTTTTCTTGGGGTTAAGGAGTAGACAACGGTCAGAGAACCACTGTTCAACAGTGGTAAAGGTTTCTTGGGTAAGAGGCTGGAGTTCAGCTTGAGAAGAAGCAGTGCAGATTATAGTGGAATCGTCTGCATATTGTATGCAAGTGGTGTTAGGGATAGCTGATTGGAGGTCATTAATAAAGATAGAAAATAGAAGTGGGCCTAAGATAGACCCTTGAGGTACTCCTATAGAGATAGGAAGGAGGGTAGATAGTGAACTTTTCCAGAGTACTGCCTGCTGACTGTTTTCAAGATAAGAAGTAAACCAAGTTAAGGAGGAGGGATCAAGTGCATGAGATTTTAGTATTTACAGAAGAAGTTTATGATTAACCATGTCAAAGGCTTTTGATAGGTCTATGAAGAGAGAAGATGAGAGATTATTGATGTTACAGTTATAGTTGATGGAGTTGGTAAAGGAGAGTAATGCAGTAGTGGTGCTGTGGGAAGGTCTGAATCTATGTTGACTATTGGCAAGTAGGTTATTATGGAGAAGGTGGTTTAGTAGTTGTTTATGGATACATTTTTCCATGATTTTAGCTATGGGTGATGAGTGCTATGGGACGAAAGTTAGAGAAGTCATTAGACTTGCTCCCTTTGTGTAGGGGAATGATATGGGATATTTTCCAGATAGAAGGGACAATACCGTCCTTTATAGATCTATTTATTAGGATGGCAATGAGATAGGCAGTGGCTTTAGCTCCTATTTGCAGGTATTCTGCAGGAAGCTTGTCTGCAGATGGGGTGGTAGGTTTTAGTTTTTGGAGTAGAGATTGGATATAGGAGGTAGATACAGGTTGTAGGTGAAGGGGAGGAAGAGTAGTTTTTGAACTAGGTGAGAGTAGTTTAGAAGTGTCAGAAGAAAGGTGGTTTGCAAGAGTTTGGATGGCATTGGTGAAGAAAGAGTTGAAGTCATTGGCTATTTGTGTGAGATTATCTGGCTCAGAATCAGAATCCTGAGGGTTCGGTATGATTGCTTGGCCAGGGGATAGAAGATTATTAATACTAGTCCAGAATTTTTTTGATTATTTTATGGTGTTTTTCTGTAATTGAAAGTAATAGTTCTTTTTATCTGTCAGAATAGCTTTTTTGGTGCTGTGTCTCAGCTCCCTAAAGTTTTGGTGGTCAGTTTGGTTTCTGAGAATAATTTTTTGCTTCGTATTCTTGGTTAGCCAGGGTGCTGCTTTCGTTTTGGTTCTAATGGTACGGCTTGGGGCATGGTGATCTAGGATAGATAGGAATGTAAAATTGAAGTATTCAACTGCTTCATTAAGTGGGAGATGTTTTAGTGGGGCCCAATTACAATGTATTAGTTCGGCTAGAAACTGTGCAGAGTTAAAATGTTTTTTGTACGTAGAGTTTTATATGTGGTAGGTAAGGTTAGGTTAGTTTTGTATCTAATGATATAGGTTAGAGAATGGTCACTAAGATCATCTGGAAGGATGCCTGAGTTGTAGGTTTGTAAGGGAGTATTAGTAAGAATCCAGTCCAATGTGGTTTCAGTATTATTGGTTTTATTTATGTGTACTTTTAGTAACTGAACAATCCTGCAAGCATGATCACACATATCTTCATGGTGGCAAAAAAAGACAATTTGCCTGCTTAGTCTGCCCTTCCAGCATACCTAGTATCTTGCATTTGCCCCTCCTCTGTCCATTCTCTCAATCCACAAGCCATTCTAAGCTTCCTTGAAAAACTCTATGATCTTAAGAGCCCACCTGTTCCATTCATTCATTCAATATTATTTCTGTCAGAAGTACTTTCTAATGCTTGGGAAGAACTTTGTACTCATAATCAGGTAGGCATAAAACCTCCTTCATCCTCCCTCCTCAGCTTTTCTTCTGAGTTGTATGCCATCACACTGTCCTTAAACTACTTTGTGTATTCATATCACATTCCCCTTCTCCCTTTCTCTCAAGTAATAACATGTCCAGCTTCCACAACCTCTCCTTACAGCCCTTGCCCTCCATTTCCTATGTTGCCATGGTAGCCTCCTTTATAGCTTCATATGCAGCTTGGCATCTGTATCCCTGTATGGGCATCATAAATAAATAAACTGCTCCAGATGGGCTTGATAGAAGGTTAATATGAAATCTCAGCTCCTGCAGTCCATTTCCCGAGGATGCAGCCCAGCATCCTCCTGTCCTTAGGTACAATCTTCTCAGTTTGCATATGCTTTATTCTCTGTGGCTATCATACTAAGGTCTGTTTCTTAATCTGTGAGTTTTAGGGTCAGCACATCCAGTTTGTAGCCCACTTTTGAATTATTAGATCTTATGTGAAGCACTTTACACATTCCTGTATTAAACATTCTCAAGCCAACTTCTAGTCGATTCTTATGCCTCTGAAGGATTGCTTCCCCATTCCCTATTGTTGCTTTACCTTATAAATATCCACAAATAAGTTAATCACATTCTGCATGCCCCCTGTGATATATGATGCAAAGTGTTGAAGAAGTGCCCAAGATCGATAATTGTAGAAGCCCACTAAACAATTTTATTTCCTTTGAGAGGGTCCACCAACTAGTTTGCTACTTTTTGCTTTCTGTCACCAAGTTACCAGTCTATCCATTTCGGAAAAAGCCTATTATGTTCCAAGATTCTTCAGTTTCACAGATGAAAGGAATGAGTCAAAGGCTGTTCTGTAGACAGCATTTACAATGCAGATTAGTTTCCTTTCTCACATTCAAGCGTACAGCCAATCACAAACTGAATCAGGTTGGCCTGTCATGACTGTTTTCAATAAACCAATTTTGGTAATAATCCTGCAATTTATTTTTCCACAGGAAACCAATTAGCCTTTGCCTCAGTAACTTCTCCATGCATTTCTCTGCTATTGAAGTCACTCCTTATAGATATGTAGTTTTTCAGGATAGTTATAGCATCCTCATTATGAATGGCACTACCATGGCCTACCCGAGCCCTCTGGAACTTCACTGCTACTGAATGACAGTTTGAAGAGTTATGTCATGGCATCTGTAGCTACCAAGTTATTTAACATTCTGGAGGATATATCAGTGCCCTGTTGTACCTTCATTTAACTCCTCGAGTTTCTTTTCTACAAATTCTCTTGTTATGTGGCTTCCTGTTAAACGTCAACCTCTTTCGCCCCTCACAGAGAGGTGTCCTCCATCCATCCTTTTTATGAAGAAGGAAGTGAAGAATTTGTTGTGAATTCCTACTTTTAACCATTTCCTTTCCTTACAAATTTCTCAGACTTTGTTTGATGTTTTTCTTTTTCCTTTTTAAAGAACCTTTTCATTCCTCTCTTTAGTTTTTCTGCTCCGTATTTCTCCTGATGTTCATATCACTTTCTTACTAACTTTGTTTCCCTTTTATGTGCTTCTTTATACTCCTGCCTATGTGTCTCTCCTCTGTACCATAGCTAACGTGTTAGTTACTTGCAAAGTTGGTGCAAACTATCAGTGGCATGATCAGCAGTGCCAGAGAGCTGCAGGTCAGGTGTGACCACTGAGCCATTATTCATTTCAGCAGCCGTGGCTGCTATCTTGGTTGCTGGAATGAATGTGTTTAGCAAGCATGGATCTTGTATAAGCTGCTCCTGCTACAGTTCAGGAGTTTGGAAGACACTGATTTCATATTCAACTTCAGAAACATTTTTTGTTTGTCCTGACCTTTGGGTTGAGGGAGGCTGCTAGTCTGGGGGCTGTTAGGGACACCAATTTACCAAGTTATGGATCACCTTTCCTGTCTTCTTTATTTCATGAAATGCCAGCTTATACAGAAGGACTGGCTGCATTGCCTCACTGTTGAATCACACTGTTCTTTTTATGCCAGTTTATACGGAAGGACTGGCTGCATTACCTCACTGGTGAATCACACTGTTCTTTTTATGCCAGTTTATATGGAAGGACTGACTGCATTACCTCACTGGTGAATCACACTGTTCTTTTTATGCCAGTTTATAAGGAAGGACTGGCTGCATTACCTCACTGTTGAATCACACTGTTCTTTTTATGCCAGTTTATACGGAAGGACTGGCTGCATTACCTCACTGGTGAATCACACTGTTCTTTTTATGCCAGTTTATAAGGAAGGACTGGCTGCATTACCTCACTGGTGAATCACACTGTTCTTTTTATGCCAGTTTATAAGGAAGGACTGGCTGCATTACCTCACTGGTGAATCACACTGCTCTTTTTTAGTGCTGTCTTACTCTCACTTCCCAGCCCAGTTTTGGCATAGCTGATGGTATCTTCCCTTTATTTATACCCATAGGCTTTTTGTTCCTTGTAGTTTACTCCACTGACTCATGCCAGTCTCCGAAAATCACCTAGTTTAACATACTTTTCCTTTCTGTAGTGTCATACTTTGCATTTTGTTTCCTTGGCCACTGTCAACATCACTCATGGTGTATAAGACCACAGAGTGGTCAGTCTTGGTCAGTGACATTAATTGTAGGTCTTGAATCCTCACTTTCTGCTTGTCAAATACAAAGCCTGATATTTTACCCTTCATTGCAACTTGCATTTCTAGCTGAATGGAACTCTATTGGTTTATGATCTTGACTATTTTATTATCTCTCTCCAGTTTAGCTGCAGGAATGCTCAAGTCTGCATATAATCTTCTCTCTATTCAATGCTGTCTTTTCAGCATGCAAGGTCAATATATTGAATCTAATCACTGGTTCTTCATATACAATGATATAAAGAATGGATGGTTTATGCATTTTACACTCGACACCTGAATTTCCTGATTTATTGAGGGTGGAAAAAAACAGGAGAGCTTTCTCATGTCTAAACTGTTCTTTTCATATTATTTCAGTCAAATAAACATTCTAGAAAGTGAGTGTATAAGCTCATTGCTTTGCATATGCAACACATTCACTGTAAAATGTTAGGTGCTATATAAAATCGTATATAACCATTAATTATTTTGAAATCTTTAGTGTTTGCTAATTGAATAATTTATTGTTGAATTTTTGGTTTAATAATGACTGCCATGAAAAATGTAATGTGTGATTTGTAGTCCTCCTGAGTTAATTGTTTTATATATTAATATAAATGTTACTTTAGTATCTTAATTATAAAATGATTAAAATTTTTAAGTTAAAGTCACATTTAAATATTATTCCCTTTACTGTATTTGCAATATTCTATCAAATGCTTTATTTCAAAATGTTGAGCATTTAATTTTTAAATTTAGTTGTTAAATTACAGTACTTGATTTATCTTCATCAATTGGTTAAAAATAAAACTTTATTACTGATTTTATCTTTGTAAACCACATGGATGTTATTATAATAAACCAGACTTTACTGTGCCTTTCATCATTTGTCCAGGTTTTTGTCACACCCAAACTTATTAACCGTCCAGATTTTTGCCTCATATTTTTCGTCTGCTCTTAATAAAATTTGTGATTTTCAAAATTTTTGTGGCATATCAGCGAGGATTAAATTCACTAAATAATAACAGTCATTTGAGTTTCAGATTTCATATCCTTCAGAAAATGTATAACAACACAAGACCTTCTATTATAGCAACTTTCTAAGTTTATAAGACTAATATTTAAAATGGGTACCAATTTTTCAGGCCTTGTCCCCCCATTAATTTTGGCTTTATCCTGATTTTCTTGTGCTAAGAGGCTGAGAGCTATGGTAACACCTACTATGTCTGCTTCCTCTTTTTTTTTTAAGTCAGTGTTGAAAATTACCCACACAAACATTTTCTACTCTAACGTATTGGCATTACTCTTTCTGCCCTTTCAACCTTTCTTGCATTTCCATTCGTCCTTCCATCTTCTATCCTGTACTGACCATTACATTTCTTTGTAGAGGTGTATGTACCCAGTGTATCCTATGCATTTTATGAAGACTGTCTGACCTGTACTGACCAGTACATGCCTTTATAGAGCTATATGCACCCAGTGTATCCTATGCCTCGTATGAAGACTGTCTGACCTGTACTGACCATTACATGCCTTTTTTACCCACTGTACCCTATGCCTTGTATGAAAACTGTCTGATCTGTACTGACCATTACATGCCTTTGTAGAGTTGTATGTACCCACTGTATCCTATGCCTTGTATGAAGACTGTCTGAACTGTACTAACCATTACATGCCTTTGTAGAGCTGTATGTACCCACTGTATCTTATGCCTTGTATAAATGATGTCTGACCTGTAGTGACCATTACATGCCTTTGTAAAGCTGTATGTACCCACTGTATCCTATACCTTGTATGAAGACGGTCTGACCAGTACTGACCATTACATGCCCTTGTAGAGCTGTATGTACCCACTGTGTCCTATGCCTTGTATGAAGACTGTCTGACCTGTACTGACCATTACATGTCTTTGTAGAACTGTATGCACCCACATATCCTATGCCTTGTATGAAGACTGTTTGACCTGTACTGACCATTACATGTCTTTGTAGAGCTGTATGTACTCAGTGTATCCTATGCCCTGTATGAAGACTGTCTGACCTGCACTGACCATTACATGCATTTGTAGAGCTGTATGCACCCACTGTATCCTATGGCTTGTATGAAGACTGTCTGACCTGTACTAACTATAAAATGTCTTTGTAGAGGTATATGTACCCAGTGTATCCTATGCCTTGTATGAAGACTGTCTGACCTGTACCAACCATTACATGACTTTGTAGAGGTAAATGTACCCAGTGTATTCTATGCCTTTTATGAAGACTTTCTGATCTGTACTGACCATTACATGCCTTTGCAGAGGTGTATGTACCCAGTATATCCTATGCCTTTTATGAAAACTGTCTGAGCTGTACTGACCATTACATTTCTTTGTAGAGCTGTATGTACCCACTGTATCCTGTGCCTTGTATGAAGACTGTCTGACCTGTACTGACCATTACATGCCTTTGCAGAGGTGTATGTACCCAGCGTATCCTATGCCTTGTATGAAGACTGTCTGATTTGTACTGACCATTACATGCCTTTATAGAGCTGTATGTACCCACTGTATCCTGTGCCTTGTATGAAGACTGTCTGACCTGTACTGACCATTACATGCCTTTGCAGAGGTGTATGTACCCAGCGTATCCTGTGCCTTGTATGAAGACTGTCTGACCTGTACTGACCATTACATGCCTTTGTAGAGCTGTATGTACCCACTGTATCCTGTGCCTTGTATGAAGACTGTCTGACCTGTACTGACCATTACATGCCTTTGTAGAGCTGTATGTACCCACTGTATCCTTTGCCTTATATGAAGACTGTATATCCTGCTTGTTGTTGTCATTGAGTGCTTGTTTGCATGGGTCCTCTTACTGTCCTTATGCCCTCTGGTCAGTCTGCTACCCATTCCTTGCACCTCACTTTATCAGCATAATGTTTCTGATATACTTTTGCTTTCTAGATTCCAGCAAGGCTTTCTAACCTCGCCCCCACAAACAGATATTTGTCACCATTAGTACAGAGTGTCTGTGCCCCCCCCACAAGTCACCCACTACTTCAAATCCCTATTCATCAATTCACTTTCTGAACCATGCAATCCAGCCGTCAGCCTTAACTTTCTTGTGATGGCTCTACACATCGGTAGCACCTCTGTAACAGCAAAATACATTCCAGAAGTTTGCATGTTCTTCTCTTTTCTGTCTCTACACCTGCCATGTCTTTGGTGACCATACATATTATGATGTATGTGCACCTCCTGCCATTCACATGTGGTAGGTCTCATATTTACTTCTCCTGACCTACATATCCTGTCTGCACCACTAATGAATCTATGCCTTTTCCCACTTGCAATCATGCTTTCTAAACTACCTGAGATTCTAGCAGTACATCCCACCTCACTTGGTTCTCCTCCTCCTTCTTCCCACCCCTCCCATTATCATTCATGTATTCTCCATTTCTTCTGAAGTTTAATCTTTCCATTTAGTCACCTCTGTGGTATCCCTCTCAGTTTCTCCTTTTGCAGCTGTTTCAAAACTCATTTCTTCTGGCCTGCTCTTCCAGTCTATCTTTAGTCTTCAGCTGTTCGGCTTTAGCCACGCATTTCCCTTCACTTTCTCCTTTTATCTCCTTCTTTCCTGTATTCTAGCTCTGCTCTCCTGCCTAGGGATGCTGGTTCATGACCTTACTTCTGCCCATGTCTTATATCTCTCTATCATTCTGCCCACTATTGCCTGACCTGGACTCGCATATCTCCTGACTGATCTGAGCCCTAATCTCTCCAGATTGATCCAGGTTCTGATGTTTGCTAACTTAGGGTCTGATCTCTCCTGACTGACACACCCACTGATGTCTCCAGACTAGCCCAGGTTCTGATCTATCAAAAATATGATGGCTGCACAGCACCCAACCAAGAACTGATCCCACACTGTACATAAGCTCACTATGAACTAGGCAGTTAATGAAGCACAGTAAAAAACAGAACCAATGTAGTTCACACAATACATACATTTAAATAGTATGTAGTTGAGTGGTTTTGGTTCTGATGAAGTCTGTGAATATTGCGGGAAGGCAGCGCTCAACTCTGTACTAGTAAAATGCATGGATTGTATGATCTACTTTGGGTCTCCCTTTTTTTTACTGTGATCCACTAACTGCTTTGTCCATAGTGAGCTTATGCACAGTGTGTGACCGGTTCTGATCTGTCATGACTAACAAAGCTGTAATCCCTTGATTCTAATCCAGCCTATGGTTGCTCCAGTCATGTTCTTCAAGTGAAATATGTTAACTTGTAGCGTCTCAGTCTTTCTGCAGGCGTTACATCCAGCTTCACCTGCAGGTGCCAAAGCCATATTGTTTTATTACATCTGCAGCCCCTAACCCATCTTACTCTCTTTTCTTCCAACTCAGCCATCTTCTTTTCAAGTTTATTTTTCTGCTTTTTAGTTCTCCCTAATTTAATGACTTGAGTACAGTCTGTATTGACTTAATTCATAATCTGCACTTAGCTTGTATCTGACTAGCAACATCCTCTAGTTAAGTTTTCTCTGCTACATCCCTGCCTTTTTCCCTTTCTTGGCTTTTTCTTTTTAATCTCCTAGATAGCCTGCTGCCTACTTACATTCTCCTCTAGTAACCACAACTTAAACAAGGGAGAATCTGGGAAATAAACGCACAATGTCATTAGTATAATACATCATCAGAGGAAATTTACACCATCTAACAGATTTGCTTTCCTGTCCTTGTGCTTACAGGCATAAATCCATAACTACAACACAGATGACCTGTACTCAGACAGAACATGGGCATTTAAAGCATGTGGTGGGGGAGGATTGAGCCTGAGCAGCTGATGCCAACTTGCTTCTCCTTGGGGGCAGGGTGGTCATTAAGCCCACAGCATCAAGGACCCCCAGCAGTATCTGTATGCATCACCGACTGCATTGGCCACCCTGGCACACACTGCACTGGACAAGGACTTTTACACTGATGTGAGGAATAGGTGGCCTGCAAGGAAACATGGACATCATCCACCCTGACCATACAGCAATGGCAAGTCTGCAGGTTGCATAGTGGTAGGCTTCTTTGAAGTATCAGCAGGGTGACCTGCACACTTTACCAAATGATTCTTTCCATTAGGTGAATAGATGAGCCAATAGGATTCCCTAGGCAGGAGTGAAAGGACTGCTGGGCTCTCTTATAGTCAAGGCACATCCAGTTCCATTCCAGTGGGGCAAACTGAACAACAGGATGCAAACAGCTGAGCCTTTGAGTAGGGTCCTCAGGACTGTGTGTGTGTTTGGGGAGGGGGGGTAACAGACTTGTGTTGATGTATCCTGCCAAAATTATTCATAATCTGAGCAGCAAATCACCAGTGTATCTACTCTTATTTCCCAAACATGGCAATGAGGTATATCGCTGTTAGTGTAATTGTTTTATTATGCTTGGAGTTCACTCCATACATTTGCAAAATTTCAGCTAAAGTACCTGTCACTCTTAGTCAGTAAGACATCTGGAGTATAGATGTTAAAAGCTCCTTCACCAATAGTCACTCAGTGAGTCACAAAGTTGGGGGCACCCTAAGAAATTTCTGGAAATGCAGTGATGAGCAGGACCAGCAATGGCATAACATTTCATAACTATAACGTTAAATAAGCAGCATTTAATCATGAACTGCAGAGAGGATTGCCCATAATCTTGAAGGCTGTAAAACCAACAATGGATGTCAGAATGTCATGTGACTATCTCGGGAAAGGTTATATAAATATTGCGACTCTACTACTTTTGTGAACAAAGAGAAGGTCAGAATCATAACTCTTAACTTCTTAGCACAAGAAATATGAGCAAAGCCTAAAATAATAGAAGGGCAAATGCCCAAAAATAGGGACAGATTTGAAATATTGCTCTTATAAATTTAGAAAGTTGTAGAATATCAGGATTTGGGTTTGCATTTTCTAAATAATATGAAGTCTATTTATTGACTTCAGTCCTTGGTGATTTGCCAGAAACTCTAAAATTTTATGAGGAAAAGACCAAAAGTATGACACCAAAATCTGGACAGCTGAGAGGTATGGTGAGAATCTGAAAAGAAAACGTGCAGGTATAGCCTGAGAATAAGAAGTGTGCAGGAAGAGTGTTGGAATATGGTATTAAACGGCGGACTGCTATTCAGCAAGCATGACTATTCTGAGAGGTGACCACGCCTCTATATATTCTGTGTGTGTGTATTTGGTTAAACCCATGAGTGTTTGCAGAGCATGTTAAAAGGTAAAACGCTGCCTGGTTTCTTATCAAAGAGAATACTAATGCTGAGGTCCCACTTCATCTAACCAGCCTCACTTCAATATGGACATACTATACTTATTTTCTCTCTTTATTTTCATATGTATTTACCAGAGTATTGGACTTGGCAATAAGGGCTAAATAAGCTATAACAAGCGCATTATTTAGTAGTCAATAGTTTGACCATAGAGTAAGTCTCTAAAACATAAACCAAATTACATCTTAATAAGATTTAAAGCCATAATACCAACTAGCACCTTGCTTAAGCAAATCAAGAAGCACTCAGGTAAACGGCCTGATAAACTGACACAATACATAACCCAGACTCATTTCCTATGGAGTAGAGGCCTTTCCTTCATGAGAGGGCTCCACCTATGAGATGTGAGTTAATCTCCAAAGGCAGAGCTGCTTACTGTCCACATTAGAGCTTGACAGTAGAGTAAGACCCCTGATGAACATTATTCAGTTATCTCAGCTGGGAAACACTACTAAACTTAAATTACACATTATTCACTTTTGATAAACAAAACTAGTTATCAACCCCATTTCCAGAGGAATAAGAACTCCCATAAACGGAATATGTGCCAACACCCATAGGCTAGTTGTATATCTTACTGAATCAGTACTTTGTACACAAACACAAATAAAAATGTACATCACAAACTCAATCTATAATGAAATGGAATTACCCTTCCTGGGATCTGTAGAATTTCAGCATGGGGAATGTGAGAACTGTTGAAGTATATTAAACAATGAAAATGCTTTAGGAACTTCAGCAAAGATTGAGACATTAATTATTAGGAAAAACTACCTGAAACAGGCAGTCCATTAATTATTACATATTCTCAGAACATATGAATTATCTGCAAACATAAACTTTGGAGAGAGTAATACCCAAAAGGTAATTATTCACACACAGAATATAAAATTATTGCCAAATTGTCTATGCAATTCTAGAGTGTACCTCTTCATTCCCACTACAACCCCATAAGTCACTTGTTACTTTTGTTCCTGGTCTGAGAGAACTTCATGCATTTTTAAGTGGGATATACTGGAATACTGCCCATGGCTATCAGTACATCTGCAAACGTGATCACACCAATAGGAAAAATACCTTTAATGTTACTGAATACTCCAACTAAAACTTCAACTTTTTTATCAGCATTGCTGTATAACCTCAAAGACTTCAGCTGTTTTATAATTTGAATTCATAGGTTCAGGTTCATAGGTAGGTACTAGGCTATCGGCCTAAGGGCCTATGCAAGCCTAGCCAACAAGGTTCCCTGGCTTACGCCACCCAAGAAAGTTATTTTCCTGTGCCACTGACGAGCAGAGACACAGAAGTGATCCCCGGGGTGTATTTCCTATTTCCCATCCACTCATCAAGATTTTTCTTGAAGAGTGCTAATGAAGAACTTTGCTTGACATAGATGGGTAGCCTGTTCCAGAGTATGGGAAGTCTCTGGGATAGGAATCTATCCCTCCAGCACGTCCTGTTTATTGTGGTGACAAGGTTTAGGTCCCTAGAGCGTGTAGCTCAGAGGGATTGGGATTTCCTTAGGTGTAGCATGTCCAACAGCTCTGGGTTAGACATAGCTTTATATGTTAGGCAGAGATCACCTCTGAGTAGGCGATATGCTTAAATAATTGACATAAAAAATCCTTTAGCCAACAGTACAATACCTTGCCCAGGTATCAGTTCACAGCTGTGACTACCATGCTCGTTAAAATACCTTAAGCAGAACCACACAAAAATATTTTGAAGGTGCAATCAAACCCAAATACAGGGCAAACAATCTCTAAAAACATTCCAGATTTACTGAACCCAACTGAGCTGCATCTCTCATCCAATTTTATAATGCAAACATCTCTAAAATACACACATTCTTCTTGCCCAAGAACGGCAACAAACACAAATTTCTTTAAATTTTATTTTCCAGCTCAGTCAGTTTCACAGCTAAGCTTATGCTTTCATTTGAAGATCACTGGTTTGCTCCATCAGTGCAGTAATTTTTTGTTCAAATGCAAAGACAGTACATCATCCAATTGATAGTAAACTAACGCATTCTGTTTAACTTCACTCATATCCAAAATTCGTACAAGCGTCCCACAGGATTCAGTGCTGTGACCCGTTTTGTTCAGTGTATACTTTTTGATCTCTAAATCATGATCCAAGACCTCATACAAAGTATGCTGATGAATGTAAAATAGGGTGACTGTCAAGACCCCCTCGTAATACCCAACCACTTCTTCAAGAACTTACACTCATGAACACCCAGTGAACTAAAAATGAGCTCATGTTAAATGCTAAAAAGTGAAATATTGTCACATTCACTAGAGAACCCCTCCCTAATACATAATACTGACTTGACCCCACTCCAAAATGAGAATGTTTTTTAGAGATCCCCCTCCACTTTGATCATCATGTAACAAAAGTAATCAGAAATGTCTTCATCTTAATAAAGCTAATTTACAAAACAATATCATCAGTATATAAAGAGGTCATTCCCCTTATAGCCAGCATTAGTTAGACCTGTTATTGATTGCAGTGACCCCATTTGTGTGTATTTCACTAGACATATCAAGCAACTAGAAAGATCGCTGAGTTTCATAATGAAGATTATCACTGACTTAAGAACCCTAAACTACCAGAAAAGACTGAAAACACTGTCCACTGTCCTCCTTTGGGAGCATTAATGCCTTGCCTACTATGCTATTATGGATCCAGGGCCTGTGATTATCTTTTAACTCTACAAATTAGTCTCATAGAAACCAGAACCAAGGATTTAAACTTCACCAGAAGGTAAATAAAACATAGTGGAGAGAGATTCTTTACACAGCACCTTCCTCAACTCTGGAACATATCCCCATTACAAAATAAGAAGCACAATATATTATCTTCATTCACTCAAGAATTGGATGATTGGATGAGTATTCACAAATTCAATCCTGGCTGTACTGGCCTAGCCTTCCTCACAAAAGAAGGTACAGTCTAAGGTTGGGTATTGCCAAGGTGTAAAGGGCTGCAGAGCAGAAGCCTTGTATTTCCTAGGATCCTATATTAGGGTCTTTCTCAGAGTTAGTGGTGAGTATGAACTCTAGAACATCAATGAGCACTGCTTAAGATGACACACGCAAACTCCCACTAAGCAGATTTATTTGGGCAAATTTAATGTATTTTTCCCTTTATAGGGAAATGGTTGCAAAATGTTATTTGAGCCGACTGCTCATCGGTTTTTGCCAGGTTATAGCTTGCTCTTTCCAGAGCTACTGCTCACAGACAGAAAAAAGAATGACCGATATCCCAATGTGCTATGAGCACATGATGTCTACCTGTTGCTTTCAACTGATTTTTACAAAAAATGCAAATGGGAAGTGAAAGAGGGCATAAGCTGAAAAATACGTTCCATTTACAGCATCATTTATATACAGACAGACACTAAACATCCCTACAAGTGATTAGAAAAGAAGGCTTTGTGCTGAAATAAATGTGCTGGAGTCTATCGACCTGATAACAGAAGCAGTCAAATGACAAGACAAGCATAAACTGTCTTTGGATTGTATGATTGCTGTACAGAAATGAGATGCTGAGATACACACTGGCCCATCAGAGGTATTCTTATTGAGTATAATTTCAGAATAGTAATTAAGTAGTTAGATGTTACACTATCAGTTGATACTGTCTTAAATAAGGTATTAAAATCATTCAATTTTTACTTGTAATTTGACTACTTGTACCATCAGAATGCTTGCAAGACTGCTTGTAATATGTTGGCATTTATAAAAGTTAATACATTCATGGAAACGAATGTAAAAGCTTCATGTAATAAAATTCCTGACTTTATCTTGTCGACCAGTTTTAATGATCCATCACTTCTAAAAGCTCAGGGTCTCATCCAAAAGAAGGGGAATATTGGAGTGATTTGCTTGTAAGTCACACCATCAGGATACGGCAAGGACTGCTTACAACATCTCTACCTTTATAATAGCATTAGGAGTCAAGCCACTGGTCAGGGATCTGGTTACACACATAGACAGTAGCCTTACCTTTGACCATCACATGGCCACAGTGATGAAGAAATCCTTTTATATTGTGCATCTTATAAGTAAGGGCACGGTACCTACGTCCAAAGAGGTCATTATCCCACTCTACTCTGCCGTGGTGGTGCAGCGGTAACGTTGTTGCCTCACAACAAGAGGTTCTCCCATTCGATTCTCGGCTGCAGCGCCTTCTGTGTGGATTCTGCATGTCCTCCCCTCGGTCGAGTAGCGTTCGAAAGACATGCATAGAATGGGTGTGCCTTCGTTGAAGGTTGGGCGTTGAGCTGGCACCTCGGCACCCGTAAAAAATCTACTGCCAATTATTAGCGGACCGGACTTGCGCTGTGGTGACCCCTAACCAGGAAAAGCCAAAAGAAGAACAACTCTGTCCTTATCAGGCCAATCACAGTGTACAAAACTTACTTCGTTATGTACCTGACCAGGCATATGCAGCAACTAGAATGACCTCAGAGGTTCCTTACCAAATGAATACAAGGTCACACTCCCTGCTAATTCAATACATCACCTCTGAGATCACACTACATTTCAGTTAATGGTTAAGTACAGACACACTGTACATCAAACACTATGGATTTACATCAAACAAAATTATCTAAGCATCCTAACTCCAAAGCTTATCTGGAAATAATTCCCTACTCTTCCCCTATTTTACCAGTTACACTGCAAACACCTCTCCACTCAAACCATCACCTGCAATGTTACTTTTGTCATTTCTCTGTCTATCCTCAATCCAACACCTTAAAGTGACAGTACACTATATCACCAACTGCCACATACCTTCTGTAACACAAATCACAACACAGAATTACTGCTTATTTCTCCATATTCAACATTCTCAGACTGTATCTTTTAAACTTTCAGCTAAAAGCATTATCGATATACTCATCTCGATATACTGAATTTCAATAAAGTGGGCATTCAAAATTCGAAAGTAGATCCAAATACGCCAATATGTTATATAATGTGTGCATCTATTTATAGGTTCATAGGTTCATAGGTAGGTACTAGGCTATCTTCCCGAGGGCATTTATACGCCTAACCAGAGTGTGTCGGCTTTCGCTGCCCCATTGATTAATTAATAGATCCTCTGTCAAGCAGAGCCAATGAAGTGATCCCAGGGGTGTATTTTCTGTTACCCATCCACTCATCAAGGTTTCTCTTGAAGAGCGTTAGTGAGGGGCTCTGCCAGATGTAATTTGGAATTTTGTTCCAAAGCATGGGGAGTCTCTGTGACAGGAATCTATCCCTCCAGCATGTTACATTTATTGTTGTGGCGAGGTTTAGCTCACTAGAGTGCGTGGCTCGCAGTGACTTGGATTTCTTTAGGTGGAGCATGTCCATCAATTCTGAGTTGGACATGGCTTTGTAAGTCAGGCAGAGATCACCTCTGAGTAAGCGATATGCCACTGAGTACAGCCGGAGTTTTTTCAGTCGGCCTGCATAGGACATATGTTTGACAACAGTAATCCTCTAGATGAGGTACTTTTGTGGTCTTTCCAGCTGTTGGAAGTGTCTTGTGAGGTATATCCCAAATGGGGAACTGTACTCTATGATGGGTCTAATGAGTGACGAGTAGAGGGGCACTATAACCTCTTTATTTCTAGATGTGAACCCTTTAGTAATTAGATGGGCCACATAAAAGGATTTCCTAACTACTTTGGCAATATGATTGTCAAAGGAGAGATTACTATCGACCTGGGTCCCCAGATCTCTTATTACATCTTCTGTATTAAGGGGGCTGCCACCTATGTGGTAATTCGTGGGTGTTTTGTTTTTCCCAAACGGGATGACTATGCATTTTTGGCATTTTGCCTGAGGCCATGACATTGACACCAGGTGTCTGTCTCAGTAAGGCCCTTTTGGAGGATGTCCGTGTCAGCCGGAAAGTCAATTATGGCTCCCAGTTTGCAGTAATCGGTGAACATGGTTAGCCACAGTCCTCCTGTGTTTGCCTGTACTTTTGAGAAGTATATGCCGAACAGTAGGGGTCCCAGGACCGAGCCATGTGGGACACCACTTGTGACTGGTTTAGAGTCAGACCTGGAGCCCGCTATTCTTACCATGTGAGTTCTGTCTGTAAGCCAGATGGCAACCCATCTCGTGACATAGGGGTTTATGTTCAGGCTGGTGAGTTTTTCTGTAATACCCGAGTAGGGAATGGTATCAAAAGCCTTGGTGAGGTCAAGGTAGGCTGTGTGAACCACCTTTCCCTCATTTAGGGCCTTGGCGAGTGTCTCAAAGAAGTCAACCAGGTTTATTAGGCATGATCTGCCCTTAACAAAGCTGAACTGGGTCGGGTCAAGTGTTTGGAGGTTCCCAATGTCTTTGTTAATGAGTTCCATGATGATGCTCTCCATAGCCTTGCAGATCAGGCTAGTCAGACTTATGGGGCGATAGTTACCAGGGTCAGTTGTGGCCCCGCCTTTGTGGAGAGGAATAACCGTTGCTGTGTGCCATTCTATGGGCATGTAGCCTGTGGAGAGGCTGAGGTTGAACAGTGTGTTAAGGTGGGGGGTTATTTCGTTCTGTAGTTCGTGCAAGACGCAGCCTGGGACACCATCTGGTCCCTATTGACGCTGTGTTTTTCACTTTTAAAAGGGCTGCTTTCACCTGTGCGTCTGTGATTTTTGGGACACTACACTTTTCTGGTATTGTTGTGGTCCCTTTTGGAGGTGAGAGTGGGGAGAAGTTTGCACTGAATCTATCTGCCAGGATGTTGGCAATATCAGTAGGTTCAATATATTTTGTGCTACTTTGCACAAGTTCAGTGCATATCTGCGAGTTGCCACTTAGATTCTTAACATAGCTAAAGAAGGCTTTGTGGTTATCTTTCGAATCCTTGGCTATTTTTCTTTCAAAGTTAGCCTTGGATGATTTTATGAGGGACCTTAGTTTCTTACTGATACTGATCAGGGATGTCTTTCCTTCTTGGGATTTGCTTTTTTTTTCTGAACTAGTTTCCTCCTTCTATTGTATACCCCGTTTATTGCAGGGGTCCACCAAACTGGTTTCCTTCCCTTATATGAGTGAGTCTTGGTTTTGCTAGGGATGGCACAATCCATGCATCCTCGTAGGTGCTCATAGAGTGCATTTGTAAAGGTTTCTGCATCTTGGACAGTGTTATCCTTTAGCGTGGGGTCTGTGAAACTTATCATCTCTGTCTTAAGTAAGGTGAAGTTTGCTTTAGAAAAGTTTTTTACTGTGGTTTCCTTAGTTAGGGGTGGTGGTGGGGTGTGGACATCCCGAGTGATTAATTTATGGTCTGATCTCACCAGTGATGGGTTGACCTCTGGTGTGGTACACCTGTCACCCATGTTGGTGATGACCAAGTCCAATATGTTTTCACCTCTGGTAGGGGAGTTTACCAGCTGATTCAGGGTGTTTGAGTTGATGAATTCCAGGAAGCGCTGGGCCTGGGAATTTGTACTCGAGTAGTTTTCCTAGTGAATGGTAGGGTAATTGAAATCGTCCAATATCAGGGTGTTCAGTAGGACCTTCATGTTTTCCAGTGTCTCCAGAAAGGTGGAGTGGTGGTCCTGAGTCATGGAGGGTGATCTGCAGCAGGCCACAATTTGCATTGCAGATTTGCCTGATGTTAGTTGCACATGTATGATCTCAGAGGTATCATGCTGCTCCACTAACCTGGAGGTGTAGGTATCCTTGATGAATATGGATACACCCCCTCCTTTTGTGTTTCGGTCCATGTTCTGTGGCTGAAAAGTGTGGTATGAGTTGTAGCCCAGTAGTACTGGAGTGCTCTCTGGAGCCTTGAACCAGGTTTCAGTAAATGCACAGATGTTGATGTTCTCCATACTGAGGAGTGCTTCGAGTGCCTGCATTTTGAGATTTAAACTCCTGGCATTGAGTAGCATAACCCTCAGTTTTTTGTTAATTGTGCTGTTTTCAGAGGTGGGTTTGACTTTTGAGCCTTGCCTAAAAAAGGCACTATGGGGGCAGCAAGAGACTTGGCCAGTATTCGAAAGCCTAGGGTGACAGGTGCAAGCCATCTTTTGTGAAGCAATGTGACTTGTCGAGCATGTCATCCCAGGCTGACAGACACTGGATCCTCTTTGACTGACACCAGAAGCTTAGCCAATTGTTGAAATTGATAATTTTTTTCTTTATACTTAGATATCGTTCTTGGTGAGGGCAGGATGCTACTCAGGGTCAGGGTCATACCAGCCTGGGCTACATAATCAGAGAGCTCTTCCATGTCTCTTTTCATACAGTCCAGGGAGGTACATCTCAGGTCATTCAAACCAACATGAACAATGACAGAGTCATATTTATACTTGTTCTGGAGTGACCTGAGTGCTTGTGTTATGTGGCAGATTCTGGCTCCCAACAGGCAGCTAACAGTAATCTTCTGCTTGTCCAGCCTAGTGAGTGGGATGTCAGTGAGCCTGACTATAGAGTCACCTATTACTAGTGTGTTAGCAGCAGCGGCCTTAGATCAACTGTTGCCCTAGGCAAAAGGGCTCCATGGTGCCCCCACCATACCACCCGGTACCCCCATCCTAGTCTACCTACACCAAATAAATACTGGAAAAGCTCCCCTACTAGACCGGCGCCCTAGGTGGCTGCCTAGTTGGCCTGTGCCTAAGGCCGGCCATGTGCGTTAGGTATGTTATTTTGACTTAATGGCTGTGATTGTGCAGCACACTGATTTTGTGTTTTATGTGTTGTCTGGTTTGTGAAGGGAAGTGCAAGTTGTTTGGGTGTCTGCTTTGGAGGTCTCTGATGCTTTTGCAGGTTTTTATTTAGAGCGTCCAAGTATGATTTTGTGTATTTATATGTATTTTTTGCCAGTGCTGTTTTAGTAGATCTGTGTGTGGCTGGAGTTGTGGTGCAAGTGTCAACCTTCTCCTCTTGACTGTGTTCCAGTCTTGGGTGTAGACAGCTTAGCTTCCAGTTTGGCTGATTAATTGCATCTCTTGCATATGTTAGTGTTTTGTGGCAGGAGGAGAGGGTTGTCTGTGTACATGAGGCAGTTGTAACATTTCCTCAGGATACCCAGATTCACCAGCTGGACTGGAGAGTTTACCTGAAGTTGCCCTTTGGTCATGCCTGAATAGTATGCTGAATAGCTGCTTAGTCGCTTGGTTGGTAAGGGGTGAATAAAGAGCCTTGCCCTTCTAGGCAATCAGTGTCAAGGTATATTAGTGCTTGCTATTAGGCCTGAGCATGTGCTGGGCAGTAAGATGCTTTTTGAGTGCTTAGGTTGAGAGTTAGACTAGTTTCAAGGGAAAAACTGAAGAGGAGACTTAGTGGAGCCGGAAATAATTTAACCATAGCTAACTGGCACTGCCCGGTGCGCAAAACTGTGCAAATGCGGTTTTATAGTAGAGAAATGAAAGAGATAGAAATTAGCCCAAAATGGCCAATAAACTACTAACTTCTGGGCTGGAACCACTCCTCCAGGGACAGAGAGGCTGGTCAAAGCTCCCCTCTCTCACAGGTGAACAGAGAAACTTCCTTCTATCCAAGTAAGGTATGGGCAACTCAGAAACTAGTATCACAGCCCTGAATTCAGCACTAGCCTGAAAACTGGACTATACTAGCTTAGAAAGGTGGGAAAGAAGGAATTGTTTTTGTTTTTTTGAAAAGATAAGGCAAAAACTGTAAAAATACACTTAAGACAGCTTTAAATGACTACAAACGATCAGAAAAGGCTATCGCACTTTAGTATGTAGCCTACAACAGTTAAACAAATTATTTAAACAAAAAACAACTTTTTAAAAGTGCAGACAGTTAAATAAGTACAATATGTGAAAAAAACAAGCTTTTAAATCACAATAAACACTGGAAAATCTGCGTTTAGGCAGAAAACAGTTAAGTACAGCAAGAAAGTACAGAAAACTGATACTTAATCACTCCAAAGTCTCTCTTCTAAGCTAGAAGGCTTGTATCAGTTTAAGGCTTTCTAGTGCTACCCAGTAGGTCAGTTACAAGAAAGATGGGGAAACAAGTGCAGATGTGGTCTTTTAAACCAGAAAGTTGAAAGAGGCAGACAAACTGTCCAAATGGTCAATAAACTACAATTTCTGGGCTAAAAACCTTTCCTCTCATGGTAGACAGGCTACCTAATGCTTACCACTCCCACTGATAAGCTAGAAGGCTTTCCTCCAACACAGAAAGGCTTGCGGGGCTCATAAGCTTACCAACAGTCCTGAATACAGCAACTCTCTATCTGGACTAGGCTAGTTACAGGAAAGGTGGGAAACAAGCACAAGTGCGGCTTTTAAACCAGAACATTGAAAGAGATGGAAAAAACTGCCCAAATGAAAAATAGCTACAATTTCTGGGCAATGAATCACTCCTCTTGTGGTAGATAGGCTACCTAATGCTTACCACTCCCACTGATAAGCTAGAAGGCTTCCCTCCAACACGGAAAGGCTTGGGGGGCTCAGAAGCTTACAAAGAGCCCTGGATACAGCAAATCTGTACCTGGACTAGACTAGTTACAGGAAAGGCAGGGAACAAGTACAAATGTAGGCTTTTTAGCCAGCAAGTTAAAAGAGATGGAAAACTGCCCAAACGGCCAAATAAACTACAATGTCTGGGCCAAAACTCACTCTTCCCATGGAGGATAGGCAATCTAGTGCTTACCACTCCCACCGATAAGCTAGATGGCTTCCCTCCAACACAGAAAGGCTTGGGGGGGCTCAGAAGCTTACTAACAATCTTGGATACAGCAACTCTGTAACCGGACTAGGCTAGTTATAGGAAAGGCAGGAAACAGGCACAAATGCGGCTTTCAAACCAGAAAGTTGAAAGAGATGGAAAAAAACTGCTCAAACAGCCAATAGCTACAGTTTCTGGGCCAGGGACCACTCCCCTTGTGGTAGATAGGCTACCTGATGGTCACCACTCCCACTGATAAGCTAGAAGGCTTCCTTCCAACACGGAAAGGCTTGGGGGGCTCAGAAGCTTACAAAGAGTCCTGGATATAGCAAATCTGTACCTGGACTAGACTAGTAACAGGAAAGGCAGGAAACAAGTGCAAACACAGGCTTTTAAATCAGAAGGTTGAAAGAGATGGAAAAGCTTCCCAAATGGCCAATAAACTATCATTTCTGTGCCAGAATCCACTCCTACTGTGGTAGATAGGTTACCTAGTGCTTACCACTCCCACTGATAAGCTAGAAGGCTTCTCTCCAACACAGAAGGGCTTGGGGGCTCAGACGCTTACCAACAGTCCTGGATACAGTAAATCTGTACCTGGACTACACTAGTTATAGAAAAGGCAGGGACCAAACGCAAAAGAGGCTTTTAACCAGAAAGTAGAAAGAGATGGAAAACTGCCCAAATGGCCAATGAACAACAATTTCAGGGCCAAAACCCACTCTTCCCGTGGTAGATAGGCTACCTAGTACTTACCACTCCCACTGATAAGCTAGAAGGCTTCCCTCCAACACAGAAATGCTTGGGGGGCTCAGAAGCTTACCAACAGTCCTGGATACAGCAAGTCCGTATCTGGACTTGACTAGTTACAGGAAAGGCAGGGAAACAAGCTTATAATTTATTTATTTTTTACACAAAAGCAGCTAAAACAGCAGTAAATATAATTCAAATTGTAGTGCAGGCCAGCACACCCGAGTGTGTAGCAACACTACGGCAACTACAGTTCAAATAAATGCAATTAAATTAACAAATGACTAAAAAAACAAGTGCAGAAGACAGTAAATTAGAAGGCTACTAACAAGCAGTAGTAAGTGCAGAGTAAGAGCAACTGAACAGACAACAGCACACACGCAGAAGAGCAACTAAGACAGTTACAGTAAGAGCAGCTGAATTTAAAAAAAATATATATATATATATATATATATTTTTAATTAATTAATTATTTTTTTTTTTTTTGAGGGAGGGAACAGAGCAGGATTAAGAGGCTGCATTGGATGTCCTTCCCAAATGCTCTCTTTGTACACAGTAGGAGTGCCTGAAATCAGAATATAATCTCACTACACTCACTTGAGTGAGCAAATGAGATGGGCCCAGAAGGAATATCCAAATAGAAATCTACAAGAGGGGCCAATTTCAAAGCCACCAACATTAACACCAAAACAAGAAAATGGAGGGTAGGTGGGGAACTAACTGTAAAGAGACAGCCACAACTTCAGTTGAGTTAATATTCAGTGAAAAACACAAATAAATAAATTAAATACAATATTATATGCAAAAGAGCAGATAAAAGTGTACTTAAATTCACTTATACGTCCAGATGATTTCAGGTAGATGTTAGCCAGCCAAAGCTCTGATATTAAGCAGAGATAACTTAAAATGTACCACTTATATAAGGCAAGACAGAATGTCAGTGATGAGGCGAAACTACCCCTCGCTGCTATCAATGGCTACACAGAAATTCTAAAAGGTGTGTGTTCGTATGTGTGTACACATATAAATATATATATAGACATATAGATATTGATAAGTGCTCAGGGGCGGCCCGTGCTATCGGGCTGCCGGACTGCAGCCCCCTCAAATCAAAAAGAAAATAAAAAACAGAAAAAAAAAGTTTTTTAAATTTCGCAGACTTCGCGCATGTGCAGTAGTCCCGACTACTGCGCGTCTATGCGCATGCTCCTGGCAGTCCGGCAGTCCCCATAGGGGGGGACACAAGGAGACGTCTGTGCACGTTTAATGTGCACAGACTCACTGGGAGAATATGTCGGGGCCGGACTGCAAGAGCAGCAGTCAGGATTTAGGGACAGTCTCGCCGATCTCGGGAAGGAGTTTTTGGATGCAGCAGGGATCTTGCGGGTCTTGGGAATATTGCGCGGGCTGGATGGATAGTATGGAGAACGGACAGGTAAGTGTATTGATGGAATATATGGTGTGTGCTTGTATTTACTGTCTGAAATGTGTGGTGCTTGGTGCATACAGTGTGTGTGTGTGGGGGGGGTGGGGGGGGTGGGGGGTGGGGGGGGTATCACACGAATACAAAAGTGTAACCATTCACTGCTCACAGCCCAAAAAGACAGTGAGGAGTCCTGTGCTGCAGTGTAATGTAGTACGTAGCAGCTCTGGAAATGGAGACAATATCATGAGGGCAATTCTCCAAAGAAAAAAAGAAGTGCAAACTCAGTTTTTTTTCTGGTTTTCTAAATGCTCCATCTAAAGCTGAGCTATATGTTCAACCAGGAAAGCAAAATATTTCATGAGGTTAAAGGTGCTGATGAGAATGGGACAAAGGTCACTCCTAGCATACATTAATGTATTCATCTACAGCTGGTGTGTCAGCAGTTTGCACATTAAGGGGTTGCCCTTTAAGTAAAGCACTAGCTCAGCTAGGAGAGAATGACTTTTCACATTTGTAAGACATGTCAATTATAACTCGTGCTAATGTTAACTCCTTACGTTTGCTGGTTTTGCTTGGAAGCAAATATTTGCTGGTTTTGCTTGGAAGTTAATTTTTTTTGCAACATCCAACCTTATAGAGTGTGCTTCATGTTTCATTTGCAGAAATGGTCAGCATTGCAAGTTGTTACTTCTTTTAGAACTGTTAAATGTGTGCTGTGATGGATTTTTCACAGCAAAACACAATTCTTTTAGAGAAGTAAAAAAAGTTACTGCATCCTATTTATGTGTGTATTTATTTATTATGTTTTGTTAGCCACAACTGTCAAATCACATTTTCATTAGAATCCTGGGGAGAAAGCTCCTGACAAACAATACATGACAGTTAAAGAACAGCAATGACATAGAAGGTACATAAAATAGGCAAAGGCTATATACACTATTAGTTAAAGTAAAACGACAGAAATTCCTACAAGTCACATATTAATATTGTATAATACATAGTAATAAAATGTGTTAATATATTGATAGAAATAATTGCCACATTTTGATATGGTTTTACTTGGACATGCAAAAAAATTAATAACTACTTGTGAAAAATAGCCTGAGTCTATTAGGGCTGACTGCAAGATCATGCAACCTACTACACCACTAACAAAATCACCTGTGTGAAAATGCCCCAGGTGCTCATGGTGGTGTGGTAGGGAATACCTCAGGCTTGAACCCTGTACCATGTATGCAGGTGTTAAAGACTTGAGTTCCCTACCCACCACCATTTGTAAAAAAATTGCAGATTTTTGCCTCATATTTGATCTGATCTGTTCCTCATAATATCTGTGGTTTGTAAATGTTTTACTGCTTGATATTTGATGGTGTAGTAGTAGCATTGTTGCCTCACAGCTGCATGTTCTCAGGTTTGATTCTTGGCTGGGGTTCCTTCTTTGTGGGGTCTGTCTCTTCTCCCTGTGTTTGTGTGGGTTTGCTTTTGTGTCCTCCCATGTTACAAAGATCATGTCTGCATTATTTCTTCCTGGGCCTCTGCTGAAAATTGTTTTTTTGTTCCAAGTCAGACTGTCCTGATTAACAAATGTTAAATAAAATTGACAGGCATTTGAATTTCAGACTTCAGGTTTCTGAATGTTTAATTCCTTGCATAATTGATGGTGCAGTGGTAGTATTGTTGCTTCACAGCTCTAGGTTTTCTGGTTTGATTCTTGGTTGGGGTGGCTTCTGTGTGGAGTCTGCATCTCCTCCCTGTGTTTGTGTGGATTTGTTCTGGTGCCCTGCCATTTTACAAAGACATGTCTGCAGTTTTAATCCCTGCGTCTCTGCTGAAAATTGTTTTTGTTCTGTCCGCAGTAAAATTGACAGGCATTTGAATTTCAGACTTCAGGTTTCTGAATGTTTAATTCCTTGCATAATTGATGGTGCAGTGGGAGTATTGTTGCCTCACAGCTATAGGTTTTCTGGTTTGATTCTTGGTTGGGGTGGCTTCTGTGTGGAGTCTGCATCTCCTCCCTGTGTTTGTGTGGATTTGTTCTGGTGCCCTGCCATTTTACAAAGACGTGTCTGCAGTTTTAATCCCTGCATCTCTGCTGAAAATTGTTTTTGTTCTGTCCGCAGTAAAATTGACCGGCATTTGAATTTCAAACTTCATGTTCTTCAGAATACATAGTAGCACAACCTTTTTTTCTAGCAATTTTCTAAGTTTATAAGATGAATATTTTAAATTTGTTCCTATTTTTGGGACTGTATTCCCCCATTATTGGCTTTGTCCAGGTTTTTGTGCTAAGGTTGACAGCTATGGCAAGAACTGAATTCACTGAATATGTTTGAGGGCTGTATTCCCTCATTACTGGATTTGTCCAGGTGTTTTGTACTAAGAGGTTGACAGCTATGGTGAGAACTGAATTCACTAAATGATAGCCATTTAAGTTTCAGTTTTCCTCTCTTTTACAAAGCAGCTGATGTGGCGTAGTGGTATGTTGCTCTGACTGTTTTTTGCTCAGGGACCTTGGCAGTAAAATATATGGTGGCAACACAACATTTTATTCTAGCAACTTTCCAAGATTATACAAGCAATGTTTAATGTGTCCCTGGTTTTTGGGCTTTTGACCCCCCCCCCCAAATACATTTTGGCTTTTTCCAGTTTTCTTGAGCTGCGAAGTTGAGATGCAGTTGAGTATTGAGTAGATTTTACAAGGAGCTAAGAGCTGCAGGGGAATAGAAGTTTAGTGCTTTGCCTAGTTAATACTATAGCACAACAGGTTGTGTACTTGCTTTTGATGCAGAAGGCTGTGGGTTCTACTCCCACAAAGGGTGGATGCTGCCGTACTGAGAATGTTCTCCTTGGTGAAGATACTAACTATGAGTCTGTTATCAGTTTGCCATCCATTTCTTCTTGCAATATTATTACTAGCTTATCATTTTTTAATGTAATATAGGCAATTTATTCCTGAGGGGCAACAGGCACTTTATTTTTCGATGAAACCATGAAATATAAAGGTGATTGCTAGCAGCAACCGCTTCATTAGTTACAGATTTCTTTAATGTGGAATTATTTAGATTACTTACTTCAGAGATTGTGCATATTTACTGATAATGGACTGTAGAATTGTGTATATTTACTGATAAAGGTGGACTGTAGAATTGTGCATATTTACTGATAATGGTGGACTGTAGAATTGTGCATATTTACTAATAATGGTGGACTGTGGAATTGTGCATATTTACTAATAATGGTGGACTGTAGAATTGTGTATATTTAGTAATAATGGTGGACTGTGGAAGTCTGAGTAGACTTTTTTATGATAAATGTTCTCAACTGGGCAGTTTTGCCATTATGGGTGCATATGGTTTGTTTCATTGCTTACTGGAAAAATGTTCAAAACAAATTTAAAACACCCTCTAACAAGTGTACTGTATTGTACAAGGAATATAATTTTAGTACAATGAGGAAGGTGTATCAAAGAGCACATGTATGTTTCATATGCAAGGGGCCTATGATTCGAAAACAGCCCAAAATTAATCTTTATCTGCCACTGGCAACATGTATTTTCTTTGAATGTGGGTTTCAATGCTGTTTCAATGAATGTGAGTTTCAAGGGCAGAGAAGTTTTAATGCTAAGTTTTCACTGTGAGACTGCATTGCTTTGTTTAACAGATGACTTAGTGTTTGTGCTGTAAAATACAAAATAAAACTTTCAAATGAAGTCCAACTCATCATAGAAGTAAAGCAGTATGCACATTAGTGTTTATGGTAAATGGAGTGAAATAGCCAAGTAATGGTTCATTGGAATGGCTGCAGAGGCTCCATTCAACCATTATTTTGTCAGGGGGGAAGGGCAGCAAACTCAGACAGGCCCAGCTGAACTATACCTCCCAACTGTCCAGATTTTCAAAGAATGAATAGATTTTTGCTTCTTATTTTTGGTTTGTTGTTCATAAAATTTGTAGTTTTAATTCCTAAATGATTTGCCAGAAGTCACTAAATAATAAGTTTCAAACTTCATAACCTTCAGAAAAATGCATGTTAAAGTAAGAGCTGTTCTATCAACTGTCTCAATTCACACAAGAGCAATTTTTAGTACTGTTTATATGTGCCCCCAATATATTTGGCCTTGTTCAGATTTACTGCATTAACAGGTTGAGAGGTACATGCAAATAAATTGCTTTATAGAATTAGGCATAGCCAACCTCTCAACTGTCCCCAATTTTTGGCTCAAAATGTTGCTCTTCCCCCTAATAATCCCTCCACAAAATAGCAATTTTGGAAGAAAACATGGAGGGTTTACAATTAAGAAATAACTGTAATAATCAAAGTTATAGATTACTTGAAATGCATGTAGATTATTTTATTTTGTCAGCTGCTCAAGGTAGCAGTACTAATATTAAAGTGTCCCTTCTTTGACAGGTAGCAGCTGTATTGTGTGTCTATTTTATATTTTTGCATCACATTTTGGTCCATTTTTCATAAAATTGTGTTTTTTGGCAAATTAGTGACAAATCACTAAAGACTGAAGTTAGAAAATGACAGACATTTAAGTTTCAGATTTTATACCCTTCAGAAAATTCATACTAATGCAAGACCTATTCTATTATCTTTCTAAGTTTATTAGAGCAATATTTAAAATTGTCCTTATTGTTGGGCCTTTGTCCCACGTCTGTGTATGGCTTTGTCCAGATTTCTTGCTCTTGAGGTTGAGAGGTATGACAAATGTGTCAGGGCCATCACAGTCAGCCAGAGAGATTTCAAATTGTGACATGCTTGTTGCACCCCACTCCCCCATGTAGTGACTCTGGATGTGTCCAAGCAAGGCAAGGAGTAGTTGTATCTACCTTGGATGGGGAGGACACACTGCATAAGTACTACAGTGGCTTTTCATCTGTCCTTGATTTTGAAGAATGGTCTGGTTTCTGTCATATTTTTGTACTGTTGATTTATGCTTATTACCCAGATTTATGCTTATTACTCAAAGTGCCTGTTGCTCTGTGTTTAAGTAGCAATGCTTTAATGACCATCAGGTAAGCTTGTCTGAGATCATAAGATGCAAGTAAGCTTTAATAAGCATACTGTTAAAGAATTGCCAACATTGAAAGCCTTTCTGTTGTTGCCATGCAGAGAATACTTGACTAGATAATGTATAAGCCTTGGGTATTAAAGGACAGGATTCCATTATTTTAAAAAGCTCATTACATTTGTTGGAGACTTCCAGTCATCTCTACAGACTTTACCCGTAAACTAAACAGAATGCCAATCATGTGTGGTCCATAACCTGTATAGTAATCCTTTAAGCAATGTATCTTGAGCTTGTTTCTTGTTTGCTTTTCATTTTTTACTTTTATCATGTTTTCCCCATGAAACAAGTTGTCAGGCAGCAGGTCTTTTTTGGATAAGAAACATTTTTACAAGTGGGGGCATCACATAGATTTCTACTTTCAGCATGTTACTTGGTACTTTAATAAAGCTGAATATATTATAATTAGAACTGCAGTGCAAGGAGAAGTGGTTTGAGTTGAGTGCTTCTGGTTTTTCTTATACTTGATTTTGACTGGCATTCCAGTAATGTATTTAAAAAGCAATTTATTTTTTCATGCCTCATAACCTTTTGTTTCCATCTAGATATTAAGTAAGCTGTTATGCAGCCAATGCATTGAAATATTTTTATTCTTCTACACTTATTTTTGTCTTGATTGGACTTTCATAATGATGGTTTGCCACCCAGGGCAGCGTATTTAATTAAAGTTAGTTTTTTGTGGCTTTGTGCATAGCTCCTCCCCTTTATGGTTGACCACACCCCTTCCCCTTAACCCCACCCATTCAGCTGTCTCCTGCAGCCCCCCTGTGATTTGAAGTCACCAGCCGCCACTGTAAGTGCTACATGAGTTATCACTGTGCACATTTTATCGCATGGTGAAATGGTGGTGTTTTCCATCGCAGGGGAAATTTGCCAAATTACTCAACGGACAACGTTTATTATAACAACTATTACATAATTCAAGGGACTTTTACCTTTTTTTGAGTTTGTGCATTGAGTTAGTATATTTAATTTCTGTTGGTGTTGGGGGTGGAGCCTCTCATGTAAAAAGCTGGGTTTATATTGTTTTACTTTTCATAATTGCAAATGTAAATGACTGGTTTACCTTTTGGTGATGATTTCAATGGAGATTAATGGTAATCACTAGTGAGTTTGTTCAATGATTTGTGTTTCGATCAAACTCACTAACAATTATCCATTATAACTGTATATGTGTGTGTGTGTGTGTATATATATATATATATATATATATATATATATATATATATATATATATATATATATATATACATATGTGTGTGTATATTTATATATATATATATATATATATATACACACACACACACACACACACACATATATATATATGTATATGTATATATATATATATATATATATATATATATATATATATATATATATAGCAATGGCATTTGACTTAATCACCCCCGAACCAATGTTCACACCATCATGTGACTAGTCCTGCCTGAATCACAACTCATTGAAAAAAAAAAAAACATCAAAAATTAATTTCCTTGAAAACAAATTTGGTAAAATGGTAATTCACAGAAAACGTCTTATAGGTTAAGCGTACGTTAATCTTTTGTTTTCTTTGTAGGGTACAAGCTTCTTTGCAACCACACCCCCACCCTTTAACTTAAATATACAAGCAACATGGTTGAACAATCTCGGAAACTTGAAAAGACCCAACCCAGAGAATCAGTCTTTTTCTTCTCCTTTTGGCTTTTCCCATTGGGGGTCACCATATTAGTGTAAAAAGAGAGAAACTGCAGCAGCAGTCATACTGTATAGGTAACACTAACGAGCTGTCTGACAATCAGCCAGACAAACAACTACATGCATTTCTACCTAATCATATGTGCTTACGCAGTTTTCTATAAACTGTAATCTAGGAAAATAAACTTCTAATGAAATGTATTTCACTCATCATCTCCTTTCGGCTTATCCCAGTTAGGGGTTGCCACAGCAGAAAAACGGTCCGCAGAACAATTGGCAGTGGAGTTTTTTACAGTGCCGAGTTGCCAGCCCAGCGCCCAACCTTTCACAGAAGGCATACACATGCATACACTCACACTTTAGGGCCAATTGAGAGTGTCCAGTCCACCTATAGCATGTCTTTGGGATATGGGAGGAAACTGGAGCACCCAGAGGAAACCCACCTGACCACAGAGAGGACATGTAGACTCCGCACAGAAGGCACCCCAGCTGAGAATCGACCCGAAGAAACTCTTGCTGTGAGGTGGCAATGCTAACTGCTGCACCAACATGGCCGCCCAATGAAATGTATTTCACTAATTTCAAAGTCATTTTCGATAAACTGTACTTCAGTGAAATGTCATTCACTGAAATTAATGCATTCTGGATATCAATACATCGAATTATGTCCTAATAAAGAAATAATGAAAACCTGTTTAGTGCAGTGGGGCAATGACCCCCACACCTCTTCCTAATTATATATAGCAACTCTGGGATTGCACAACAGTGAAGAATGGCAAATTACTATTTTCTGTGTGGTTTTCACTGCCACTGGAACATCAATGCTTCTCTGAACAGTTAGAAACTTGGCCTCCCTTCATGAACAGTGGTTTCTTCTTTCCATTCATGACCTTAACAGTGACTTTTTAGTGCAAGTGTACACTGCAGTATACACTAATAATCTAGTACTGTATCAGCAACTGAAAAGAAAAGGAAACTGCTGACCCTTGTTTGGAGATTAAATGCAGGAGCTCCCACATTCCACTTGGTAGTCACTGCCACTGAACTAACAAGGAGTCTCTTGACAGTTAGGTACCTTATCTCCCACAAGAGCAGTAGTTTCTCCTTTCAGCTTGAAAACCACCAAATAAGTAAGCATTGTTACTAAAAGTGATACTCCTGATGAGGCAATTCCCAAATGGATTGCTAAAATTAGTTTTAGGGGAAGACAACAAACTATTTTTTGGGGCAGATTATTCATCAGGCATCAAAAATTTGAAGAATTCCTCTATGGTCTCCTAGTTCATACCAAAAGAAACAAATATAGTATTACCATGAATTTTATCCTCAAACTGGATGGGCTCAAATGCAGAATATTCTAAACAGAATTTTTACCTTATATACCCTCATTTAAATTATTGGAAATCTAACAATGCCCAATGCCTTCTGAGGCTTGACTTCCCTCCTTAATGCTGTATTCACTAAAATCTCCTCCCACCATTTGTCCTTACAAGTATCATAGTGAAATAGAACACTTGCTGTATGAGTGATACTGCCTTAAATAGGAAAAGACAGGAATGATCCCCTTGGATACCATTTAAAATTCTGGATATAATCAGAAAGACACCAAGCTTGATAACAATGTAAAAAACAAAGCACACATTACATATAACATCCCCACTCATGAGAGACTGCCAGATTTCACTTAGCACTACCAAAATCAGCTATATCAGGTAGACACAGGCTGCCCCTATGGAGCAACCCACATTTTTATGGAAGGTTATAAAATAAATTACTGGCAAAACCAAAACATTTCTAGTTAATAATGATAATACTGACTTCACTATGCCAGTTATTACAATCTTAGGGTCCCCAGAAATCCTCTCCAAGAGTGGTAATTAGACATTACATACAAACCATCTGTCTCCAACAAACTCTTCATCATAGTTTCCTTTTGGGGAAATTAAAAGGAAAACTTGCATAGATCCCTTAAGCTCCTACCCACACAAGATAATTCCAAGCAGGCTGTGCTTCACCACTCTTTGGATGATGACTTTTATTTCAATGCCATTATATCTCATCCTCTACCCTTCTCTAAGTGATCACTATCCCACCTTTATCATTAGGAGGTATTAGCAGAGCAATAAATTATCACCTATATAAACCAGTTGGAACTTTATATGCTGGTGATCTATATATCTGTTGCTCAGTGCTATTCGTTAACAGGATCCAGAAGAAAATTAGTTCAATATGCCTTGCTCTGCCATCTGACAGAAAAGCTTATAGTTAGCAGCTAATAAAAATCACTGGTCTTTGGCTTCCCCAACAGATGGGTGGAACTCAGAATACTACACATCTCTGCCACACCCTCCACTGCTGAAATATCCCCAGTAGACTTTTTCGATTACCTGCGCATTTAAATATATTATATCATTTATGCCCCACAATGAATTATGCATAGGTAATGTACTTATGTAACTCAAGTCTAGATACAAGGTATCTAACCACATTACCAGAGAAGCTTGCAATGTAGCTGACATTAATCTGCTCAAATCTAAAGTCAAATATGCCATCCTTATTACTGTACTCCATTACTCCAGGAATGTCAGCACACCCAAACTAGATATGCAGGCTTATTAGTCTGTCTGACTCCTGTGAGTATCATTACTTATCCGTAAAGTCGCTCTACTGCCTATCAAATCAACCAGAGCAATCGATTACGCAACTCCATATCTTCAAACATCAACAGTGGATTAATGCCTGCCTCAGTGTAAAAACGCAAAACTGCCAAACATAGCTATTGTCTGAGGTTGTATGTCCATGAAGCCCTTATTCTTAAAAGGTCTGCACTCGACATAGTGACCTCTGTAAATTCCTGTAGTAAAGTTAGTACGACATCTTACAACCACCTGTAAACAAACATCAGAAATTTAACAAGTTATCAGAAATTCAGAGCAAAAATATTCAACCACTACCATAACTGCTTTAATGAATTAAAACTTGGTCAAATTAAAGCACTGATTTTAGGGTTACAGTACTTAATTCACTGCACCGTACCTTCTGTATCCAACTGATAATAACTTAAAAAAATTTTTTTTTGTTCTTATTAGTTCTGCTTTGTGTCAAAAATCTTCAGTTGTGTACAATGCAATGCATAGCTTTACTCTGCATAGAACTATTTTGCATCGCATTTAATTGTTCTTCATGTCTTCATAACCACTCATTTTCTGCTTAGGTGAAACTGCTTTCTGTTAAATCTATTATGTATACTAACATATCCATAAGAAGTTTTGGATTACTTTGATATGACAAATTTATAGATTATGCTGTCTACATTACCTTTGGGCTCATGTTAAGGGTGAAATGGGTTTCCAGACCAGTCTATCTACTTAGTTAATAAACAGATAAATACATTTAAATATATTTTCTGCAGCTGACAGATTTTTTTTTCTGACAGAGTCATATTCCTGCTATTGTGATGATAAATGAAGCCTCCGATTCCAAAAGACATGCGGTCACTGTAAGTGACCACTTACACTGAGAGCAGGTATTTTGGAATCTGGTCCCTGTAGTAAGCTTGATTAGAGATAAGCCTTACACTGTACTGAATGCAGGTCTTTTGGAATATGGGCAAACTTACACTGACAGCAACTCTTTTGGAATCTGGCCCAAAATGTATTATCATCAAAAACTATCTAAACCATGAGTTCAAAGATTCTAAGAACCCATTAAAAATTAGTTCAATATAGCAACAGTATGTGCAGTACAGAAGAAGAAACAAATGTGAGTGGTTCAGCACATCCGATCCCCTGCTTCACACATCAATAATGTACACTTGAACCCTGCACATCATCTGATGTATTAATGCCCATGCATAACTCTAGCATATGCAATGATATAACTAGAAGACTGCAGATACAGATTGTGATTGTGTGATTGTGAAAGCAATGCAAACATGCATGTGACACAACAATAAAGACATCAAGAAGAGTGTCAGTAATCTTTTATCAGGAATCGGGCTGGGATAGTGGGTCTGGCTAGAAACTGTCATAGGGCCACCATTCATCTACAAATAATGGGCTGTGTAGTAGGGTCAGGCTGGGATAGTGGGTCTGGCTAGAAACTTTCATAGGGCCACCATTCATCTACAAATAATGTGCTGTGTAGCAGGGTCTGGCTAGGATAGTGTGTCTGGATAGAAACTGCCATAGAGCCACCATTCATCTACAAATAATGGGCTGTGTAGCAGGGCCAGGCTGGGATAGTGGGTCTGGCTAGAAACTGCCATAGGGCCACCATTCATCTACAAATAATGGGCTGTGTAGCAGGGTCAGGCTGGGATAGTGGGTCTGGCTAAAAACTGCCATAGGGCCACCATTCATCTACAAATAGTGTGCTGTGTAGGAGGGTCGGGCTGGGATAGTAGGCCTGCCTAGAAACTGTCATAGAGCCACCATTCATCTATAAATAATGGGCTGTGTAGCACCTGAATAGTCAATGGCTGTTATGCAAACAAGGTGACAAAGTGAATAGAAGACAAGATGCAGCTTCTCTTCAGTTCATGCTGTATACAAACAATAAATAAAATGGTGCACAGTCAACTGCATGCTGGTAACACAGTATCCCGAAATATTTATGTATGCATGTATTATGCATGTTTTAATTACAAAATTGTCTAAAAAATACAATACGTAAACTTTTGCAAATATCTGACAGTAATGGATGCAACTTTGTACTTAAACACATCAACAAAAGTACAATGTCATTGCCAGAAAGGATATAGAAGTAAACATTTCTGAAATATTTTGAAGCATTTATTGCTCATTTAGTTCTTTATACAGGTTAGTAAACAGCATTGTCTGACAAGCTCAGTGATAAATTATTCTGCATTGGAATGCCTTAGTATACTATTACCTAGGGCTAGACATATGCAGGTTGAAATAAATATTGTGCAGGGGTGCTGTGACAAGGTAGTAAACACATCTTGAAAGGTGTGATGGACAAAAACTGTTATGAAAATCAAACATATGAGAAGGATATTATTATTTATTTATTGACATTTGTTGGCTGGGAAAGTCTGCTAGGCCCAATGACCCATTTTCAGTGGAGGCCCGGGGAGAAAAGCTCCATACAATCACAGACATTTTTACATATCATCAGTTTAACTTTGAAAGTCAAGAAAGTTTTTACATAATACAAACTGAAGTATCTTTGCAGATAAAAAATATGCCCTGACTGAGACAATGAGGCTATACGCACTTATATTTATAATAAGTTATAATAAGTTGTTTACAACCAATATTGTCAGGGAACCAATTTGTGACAGATGCTGGGTGAATGTCACAGTTTACTATTATATAATTTGGATGAGGAGAAGCAAAAAAATCATGACTGTTGTTGAGGGATAAGAAAGACAAGGAGATCTTCCCTCAAAAGCCTGTAAAACACTAGATGAAGGGATAGAGCTTCCAGCCTCTGTTGATAGCTCATGGACTTTAGGCCTGTGTTCTTTGTGGTTAGGATCATTTGGAGTCTTTCTAATTGTTTGATATGTTTAGTGAGATACATCCCAAAAGGGCACAGTATTAAATGACTGGCTGTGTATAAGGGAGTCATTACCTTTTTAGACCTTGGAGATATTCCTTTTGCAATTACCGGTGCTAAATAAAAATGATTTCCTAACAACTATTGTCACATGACGATCAACAAAAGAATTGTCAACCCAATTTCCTAGGTCCCTGACTACATTTTCATTTTGTAGTGGTGTGTTGTCTACACGGTATGTTGAGAGGTGATGGTGCCTACTGAATGTGAAAATACTACACTTTCTAAAATTTAGTTTGAGCCCATTTTTAGTACAACAAACATGACCAGCAACCACACAAAACACCAGTGGGAAATGTAACACAATCTCGGCCTTGTGAAAAGAACAGTCCGGCCACCAAAGGTTGTTTAAACATTTAATAAATACAATAAAACATTAAGGGCCTTCATTTGAGTGTAACTCTGACTTCTTCACAATCTAAAAAAGAGAAATGTAAAACTGTTTAAAATAGCCGCATACGGAGTCATGTGTTCCACGAACACCAATCACATCACTCTAAGATTTAAATCAGAACTGAATTCTAAACATATTTCTGAGTTTCCCACACACAATTTTTTATTCTTTGGCATATATTGTGTTGAAAAAGATCCATGAGGAGTCCATGGAAGGACTTAATACAGTTTAAAGAACTGATATGGCAGATCAAGCCAAATGCATATATTTTTCCAGGGCTCAATGAAAGTGTATCAGTTGCCAGTTTGCTTAATGTCTGTTCTTACCAGGTTTAGGTTATACCAGCTGCCACGGATATGTGTTCTGAACAAGGACTAAAATGTACTTGTATGTATTTTTTCCTAAATATATTTTTGTCTTTCCTTATGTTGTTTTAAGTTATTAATCTGCTAAAAAACATAGAATTCAGTGGTGCTTTAAATTCTGGAAGTCTAATTTCAGTGATGTGATTGTTTTTTGTGGGACACGACCATTTTTAGTACACTAAAAGATTATGAGAAAGATTTCATAATAGAGGGTTTTAGTTTACACCGTGGTGGAGGTGCTGCGGTAGCATTGTTGCCTCACAGTAAGATGCTGTCTGGTTTGATTCTCAGCTAGAGCGTCTTCTGCGTGGAGACATGAGTGAATGGGCATACCTTCGTTGAAGGTTGTGCATCAGGGCTGGTAACTCAGCACGTAAAAATCAACTACTAATCATTAGCGGACCAGAGTTCCGCTGTGGTGACCCCTAACCGGAAAAAGCCGAAAGACACAACAACGAAGTCTCGAGGGTGACTTTAACAACAAACTCCAATTTGCAGTCATCTGCAAGGTTTGCTTGCCAGAGGTCTTGCCTCTTTGCTTGGATATCTAAGAAATAAAGCCCAAAAAGGAAAGGTCCCAGCACTGAGCAGTGATGAACACTGCTGATCACTTCAATACACTCTGATGAAGTCCTTGTAACTCACACTTTGTCGGTTCTGTCTTTCCACCAGCTTGTTATCCATCACAGCACAGATGGGTCTGTTTGTAATGCATTTAGCTTTTGTATGATGCCAGCATGGAGAATGGTGTCTATGACTTTGGCTCTGTCAAATTACACCATGTATACAACATAGTCACTGTGTGCAGACTCTCTAACCCTTTTGAAGAAGTTTAACAGATTCAATAGACAGGATCTGTGCTTCAGAAAGCCAGACTATTAGGAGACAAGTTGTATAAGATTCTTGACTTTGAAGTTAATGAGGTCAGATATAATACATTTCATAGCTTTGAAATGAGGCTTGTAAAACTGATGGGTCTGTAATTACCTGGTTCAGATACATTGCCACTTTTATGGAACAACATCATGATTGCAGTGCAACACTCATCAGAGTTGAAACTAGTAGCTAAACGTACATTAACCAGTTTAAGGAGTCGTTCTGACTGAAATGGCATGTTTAATGCTATTTACTAAGCAACTAGGCCTGTTGTCAGATCCTATAATGTGTGTAGCCATACTTAAGAGACAGCAGCTTCTTTTTTATTAATTTCTGACAAAACAGTACCTCTATTACTATGATGTTCCAACTAAAAGTAATATAATGCGGTTTATAACAGGGTGTAGTTCCTAATTACCTGGTATTTTTATATGATTAGAAACTCATCTGAAGTAATTTGTTTTCTTCTACAGGAAATGTGCACAGAAACACTGATAAGTACTTAATTATGTTATTTTATTAAAGGTTTATAGATTAAGCAAAGGTCCACAGTCAACATCTATTATCACTGATCAGTAGCTGATAAAGTGTAGTCATTTCTGTTTTCTTATCTATGCCCACACATTATTTTTCTGCTAATCTCTTTCAGGTCTTTGCACTCTAGACCTAATGTTAAAACCTAATAAAATTCAGAAAATTAAACACTTTATTTATTAAAACTATCCATAAAATAATCAGTCAGTTAATGAGTCACAGATCTTTGTAACAGGCAGTTTATTGTAATATATAAAAATAAAGAACATCTGTTTGCAGAAATCGATAGTTTGTCCTAGGTCAACTTCCCACTGCCTTCAGAGGAATACCCGCGGTGGTGGTGCTGCGGTAGCGTTGTCGCCTCACAGTAAGACGCTGTCCGGTTCGATTCTCAGCTAGAGTATCTTCTGCATGGAGACATGCGTGAATGGGCGTGCCTTCGTTGAAGGTTGTGCATCAGTGCTCGTAACACAGCATGTAAAAATCAATTACCAATAATTAGTGGACCAGAGTTCCGCTGTGGCGACCCCTAACCGGGAAAAGCCGAAAGATACAACAACATTAAAATGTTCTACTCAATTGGTGCAACTGACAAAGATAAGAATAAAAGTGTAATAATCAATGACATTTAGGACCACTATGGGCAAACGATGAAAAAACAATATCATTTTTATGTTGTCATAAATTACAGCACCTTGCAAAGCTGCCGGAAGAAAAAAAAATATTTGTTACTAATTTTATTTATGTTTTTTTTTTTATGTTTCTCTGCCCTCACGGGGATAGACATACTGGTCCATTTGAAAAGCTAAATCTGTCCCATAATGCACTATGAAAGCACAGATTGTGATAAGTAGCCCTACCATTTGTTGTCAGACTAGACTTCCATTCACTTAGAATGGAACACCTGAAAAAAACTGCCAAGTCTGAGAGTCTGCAGTTCATGTGTCATTGACTGGTCTGCACTGAGTTTTACAAATCTTGTTCCTACTGATGTATTATGTATTCTGTGAAAGAAGCTTGCAAAAGTGTCAATAAATTACAGAGATAAAAAAAGACTTTTTACAAATAGCAGTTTTGCAAGTTTTATTTCCTGGCCAAGTTACTCCTCCCATCTCCTCTCCTTCAATGAGCTAGAGTCTCACATTACCAGCTTGGCTAGCTTCAACTAATTATTCAACTTTGCATGACAATAGACATCAAATAAATCATAGTCTGTCGTGCCACTAAAACTGTTCCCTCATATGTCTTTTCACTTCTGAATAGCATTTCCCAGGAATTATTTCTAAAAAAGAAAAAAAGTGCACACATCAATCCAGAGTTTAGGCCAATTCATCCATTTCTTACAGTAAAATATTCAATTTGAATTGCATTCTGACTGCTCGCATGGCTATCTTTTTATAGTTATTCTCTTACAGTATAACCTGAACTATGACATTTAATGCCAGGCTTCACATAACAATGAAACAGTTCTCAGTTTCTCCTTATCAATGGCCTCCTAAGCCTCTAACATGGCCAGTACTTTCTGTTACCATTGCTTTATTTCACTTGTCTTAGTTGTATACTTGTAGCATATCTCTCATCCTCTCAGCAACAGACTCATGGAGAAATCTTCCAAATCAGATACTTTTGAAAATAGCAATACTACTGATTTAGTAAGGTCAGAAAATAAGACTACATGAATTAGCATTCATTTTCTGAAGAAAAATAAAGAAGTCTTGAATTGCAATGAATGTCATTATTTGTTCATGAGAACCCAACACCTTTTTCAAAAAAACATTATGGATTGTGTTATGTCAGAGCCAAAGTATAAGCCAAAATTAGGGAAACTTGTGGTGTACACTAAGTGATCCAACACTCCTCATCTTTTCTACATTACAACTACTCTGAATCAAACAGGCATGTACTTACTTCTTGACTCACATGTATTGAAGCAGTACCACCAGCTGTAGTAGTGATACTATACTCCAAACAGGACACTCAAGCAATGTATTGACAAACACAGAGTGATGTCTTAATCAAGCAATAATGAAATTGCTGGAGACCACACACAATCTCTCCAACACATTGCCAAGTAAGTACCGGTTTATGCATAAAATGGAAACTCTAGTGCATTACGGCACAAGCATACATTATGACACAGGTGGCTTCTACATACCCCAAAGAATAAGTAATCACAGAACTGCACATATTCTCACATCAGGAAGGTTGAGAAAGGGACAGATGACAAGATAGATTCTTAAAGGTGCTGTTTTTGCAATCTATTATGTTGTTCACATCAGAAGGCTACTTTACATGTGGTTTCTATGTTGCATGTAGGCCATGACTCAGAACAAGTATGCAAATCCAAAAATACTTCTCCTGATATGACATTTGTAAAACTCGGTGCTGACCAGTCAATGACAATAATCTGCAGACTCTCAAACTTGTAGGATTGCCACCTTTCATTGTGGTGAAAACTAGACCAAGGCTAGACCCCCCTAGTACCTCCCACAACATTGCCCATCTTCTCCAATATCCCCACCCACTTTCAGCCAATTTTGTGATATTATTGTTATGCCAGCTGATTAACTGCTGTGATGGTATGGCGATAGCGTTGTTACCTCACAGCAAGAGGTTCTCCCATTCGATTCTCGGCTTGGCTTGGGAGTGCCTTTTGTGTGGAGTCTGCATGTCCTCCCCGCGGTTGGGTAGCGTTCGAAAGACATGCGTGCGTAAACTGGCGTGCCTTCGTTGAAGGTTGGGCGTTGAGCTGGCACCTCAGCATTTCGTAAAAAAAAATCTACTGCCAATCATTAGCAGACCGGAGTTCCGCTGTGGCGACCCCTTACCGGGAAAAAGCCAAAACACAACAAACATTGTTATGCCATCTGAAGAAGAACATTCTCTTTCTACGTTTCAGATTCTATTTTTTTTGCCAATTTACTATGCTTTTTTACAGAAAAAGCATAGTAAATCCACAGATTTAACATATTTTGATAGTCTGTTTCTTTTTTTGAACAGAATACTGGATTTTTGTGCAATGTTTTCCAGATGACTGGACAATAGGTTTGATTTCCAGTTAGTCCATGTAAAAAAACAGATAGGTGACAATGTTACAAATTTGGCAGTTTTTTCAGGTGCTCCATTCTAAGCGAATGGAATCGTAGCCTCACAACAAATGGTAGGGCTACTTATTTTCATAGTCTGCGCTCTCGCAGTGCATTATGGACAGATTTAGCTTTCCAAAGGAAGCATGATGACTTCTCCTATGAAGGCAGAAGAGGATAGAAAAAATAAAATTAGGAATGAGTACTTATTTTGCTGCAGGCAGCTTTGGGAGGTGCAGTAATTCATGATAAGATGAAAAAAAAGATATGTTTCTTCATCATTTTCCAGTAGTAGTCCTTTAAATATGGCAACCCTTAGTCTCCTTAATACATTAGACTGCATTGGACTAGGTTGTTTTACATGTCAGTTGTTCACAAAGTGACCAGTTGGCAGAAGACAAAGGACGACTGTAGCCATTCTCCTGAATGAGTCAGCTAAAACCAAATACTCAGTGCAGCAAACTTACCTTTAGTGTCCAGTTTTGTTTCAATATTCAGTAATCGAATGTTACAACACTGTCTACAATTACAACACACATATTATGCACTGTAGCTGTATGGTAATTGTTTTAAACTGCACTACAAAATGGACTTCAACAGAATCTGCTCCAGAATGGATAAATGGCTAACCCACATCAGACAAGTATAATGTGCCTTGGAGGCTACGGAATCATTCCTCATTAACAGGAATGTCTGCATTGAAATCATTATACTTTGTACGATTCAGACTTTTACCGATGAACAAACTGAAGTCATTCTGAACACTGAACAGTAGGGGGTGGGTAAGTTATGTGGGCAAAGTTAAACATCTATAAATTTGCCTTTGCTAAAAGTTGTCATTTAAGCCGCCCATTCATTCCCTGTGCTTTAACCTGCCATCACAGTTTGCTTCTAATTTCCTTCCTTCTCCTACTAGTGTTGCCATCATTTCTATTTTAAGCAAATCTGGTTTGTGAAGCATTTCTTAGTTACCAAACAGGAAATAAAAATAGTTTGCTTTGTTCTTTCACTGCAGCGCCGGTCATTGGGAGTTTCCTTCTGATCTTAACCATTACCGCAACACAGATAGCATTATTCAGTTAAAAGGAAAATATTTTATTTACATAACATGTTAGTGAGCAGCTGGACTGGTTTATTCATACCTTTTCAGCCATGACCTGGGGCTACATACAAACACAGCTCACATTCTATACAGGATATTAGCATACAGTAAAAGAAAAGTATTGCACATGCAACAAAGACCACATGCCAAATCACATACAAGTTATGCTATACACATTTCAACAACAGTCAAACCTTTAATAGTAGTACACATTCATCAGTAAGTATGCAGTTTGTAAACTGAGGGCCTTGATTAAGTACACAGAGTTTGTTAACAGATGCTGCATGCTTTTGGTTTAATGGCAAGAATTCAGAATTGATACAGTAACTACAAGGAATAATGTTTTGCATTGTTCTTCTACACATTTACGTACTTTAATTCTAGACTGACTGCTAATGTGGATAACTGTTTTCAAGGGGAAAAAACACATGCATTTCCTGTGCCTTGAGGTTTTATTTGTCCTTTTTAAAAAAGTGATGCAGTCTATGATGACTCAGGTTCATATGTAGGTAGCTCAAAGTGTATGGTGCATAAATGAAAGGTCGTCTTGGCTTTGCTTCAATGATACATTTGTCTTGGTGAAGAGTTGCACTACAGAATTCAACTGCCTATAAGAAAACAGACAGTGTATGTACTGCTGCAGGACTTTAGGCCAAAAGGAGTTACAGATTAAAACACAAAGCAAACAAATTATTTTCATTTCCAGTGGAAATCATTTTTATTTGCCAGGGAAAAGCAATATTATATGCAAGGTTGTCTGGTATATGAATCTGTATAACCAACTGAATTTCATCTAAAGGCATTTAATATTTATAGAATGGGCCTCAACTCAAAGAGTGAAGCAATATCTTAACTGTGAAGAAGTAGCATTTCTGGCTATGCATTCCCTTGCTTCTATAGTTAGTAGTTCATCATACTTGTCAGATATTTTTACGGTTTGTTTGCATTTGACAACGCTGTATCTGCAAGTCAATTAAATGAGAGTATAGCATAAAGTAAAACATCTAGGAATCAAATCTCTTGTGCCTGCTGCATGATTAACCCTTCACAGTCTTTGATTTGAAATGATTTTGTGGCCGGTATCTTCCTTGGGTACCAAAGTTCATGCATTTTTGTATTTATAATTGGATCACGTTGCCTCCTTTAACTAAGAATATATAAAGAATCATGTTGCAGGGTTTGTAACACTGATTTGCTTAAGATTGTTTCTCACCATTGCAGTGTCATCTGTAGCAACATTACTTGTATAACAGGGAAGCCTAAAGTAAGGCTGCAATAAGTAAGGAATGTAAATGTGAACAGAGCACATGCAACTCTTTGGTGACCACCTCTTTTTACAGAATAGGTTTGTAGCATTCCTTATTTATTTAACAGTAATCATCCTGTCTGATAAATACTTTTTGAACCAGGACTATAATATGTTTTATCAATACTGCGATAGGCTAAACACTTTCCATTTGCAATATCAAAGTAAATAGACGAACCCGGAATCTCGACTGCTTCAAAATATTAACCCAAATGATCAACACATTTGAGTCAACATTGTCACTGAAAACATCATGTGATATCTGTATAGGATCTGAAGAAGATCAAACTCCTAAATGACATATCACATTTTTGCTGTGCCCCCCCCTCCCCACACCCCCAGCTAATAATATATTCCAACTCTGAGATAGCACTACAGTGGGGATATGGATACATTTCCAATCCCCACTGTACCACGATCTCCATGCAGTTTGTCAAACACACTTATGCAAATGCAGTACTGCAGTTGCGTAAGTGTGGTCAACTACCCCATACACTTCACATTGTGTAAACCACAATCTGATTTTTGGCAGCATACGTGCTGACAGCTTGTCGTTCACACAACTGAAAGTAAACCCTATAATACACACGCCTGTTGACAAGGTGTTAAAATAGGGCATTGTCCAAACAATCACTGCATGTTCATGGATGATATCCTCAAATAACATGGTTTACTTTTAAGGTGAGTGGGTAAATTCTTCATCGTCCATAGATGGACAGTAATTATTTGTACTTTACACCAGAAGAAATTTTGAAATCATATTTGTTGCCTTTATATGTATAATTCAGTAGGATATCAGATATTTTTTCTCCACTTGAGGGGATGGTTACTCAAGCAACGAGAAGGGCTGAGGTCTTCTATATGTTGGTAGGCAGAGGTTTGTCTACAAGAGAACTGCAGTCCTTGGCACTGATATTAATGCATTAAAAATGTATATCAGAATATTATAATTTTTTTTTTAATTTTACAAACAGATATCCACAAGACAGTTTTCAGTCCAGTACTGGAGATAGACTTAATTTTTTTTAATTATTATTCACTTTAATGAGGTTAAACGTTTCAGCTCTTTTGTTGAATGTATTTTTCTGAGGCAGTTATTGAAGTTTATATTGATACAAAAGACTGTTTAGTCAGTCAAATACCCCAGTATGAGGGCTACTTTAGAAGTGGTATGTAATATAGTTTACACTGTCAAATGCTTTTCATAAAACATATGAAGACTGCAGGAAGTGCTGCCAATTGCTTTCCTTCCCTCTAAGTGACAGCTCACGTCCACGGCTTCCCAAGTTAGTGTTATCCCTGCATACAAGAGACCAAATCCCTTTTGGAATTACTGCATGGCTAACTGCTGTATGCTTATTTAACTTCACCTTCTCTGTGGAAGTTCATCTCCACAGCTTCTGCAGTTAGTGGCAACCCCACAAGTAGCAGGCCATCTTCCTTCCAGGAGAACTGCTTGGATATGTGGTCAGGTACCACATTCTCACTTCTCAATGGAAGTTCAACTCAGTAACTTCTCTATGTAATTGTAGTCCTGGATGTAATAAACTTGCTCTTCCCTGAAAGTTCTGCATGGGTATTTGACCAAGTATGTGTTTCCTATTCTCTGTGAAATCTCATTTGCATGGTTTTGCTACATAATGTCAACCTCACATATAACAGACCAGCTCTACTCACAATATGCTGCTCAGCTATTTAATGCAGGACTGTCAGACAAAGTCTGTGGTCTAACTTCATAGTAGAAGCTTTGCTCTGGACCACCTCCATTTAATGCCAATCCTACACGTAATGGCCTAGATGCCCCTTTGGAATTGCTGCATGGTTAATGGACCAAATACTGTCTTCCCCATTCTCAATGGATTTTGACCTTCACAGTGGCTCTAGATAGTGAAGGTTCTATGTGTGACAGATGAGCTGCCATCTGGAAGTCTGTGTTTTGCCTTCTCGGGGAAAGCTTACCTTTTCTGATTCCTTCTGCAATGACAGACCCATATGTAATAGACCATCTCACCTCTGAAAGTGCCGCATGGCTATTTGACTAAATAGTCCCTTTTCTAAGGAAGATTGCCTCCATAGCTGCTACAGTATATTCTAGCCTTATGTGTAACAAATCATCTCCCTTTACAGTGGAAGATCTCCTCCACAGCTTCTTTAGCTAGTGGCTGTTCTATATATAAAAGATAATCTCTCATCTGGAAGTACTGTGTGACTATTTTGCCAAGGACTGTATTCCCTGTTCTCAGGTGAAGCTCACATCCATATGTTTTCTAGTTAGTGGCATCATTACATTTAATAGACCAGCCCTTCTCCAGAACTGTTGTGCAGCTATTTGATCAAGTGCTATGCCCACCATTCTAAATTTCTGCTTGTTTCCATGGCTTCTTTGGGTAAAGTAACTCATTCACCCTTTGCACCGTTGAGTGTTCTTTCACTACATGTCCTGGATGTACTTCCAGTTATTTTGCTTTTTGCTGCTACAGCTTGTGCTGGTGAGAGTACTTTATCTTGTTGCTTTGAGTGTAACTCTTTTAGTCAGTTTTGTGCTAAGTGCAGTATCAGCAGAAGACCCCAGCCGTATCATTCACCTTCACGCTGTTCCTCTGAATCGATCATTTCTCCCCATCCCATTCTCCCTTTCTACAGTTGCCATGTGCTGATTACTGCACTTCCACCTCTGCTGTTCCACTGGTTTCCTGTACTCTTATACTGTCCTGCTCCCTTTAATGCAGTATTAACATCAACTTACTTGTTCACTGCCCCTCTGCCTGGGCAGCTGCTGTATTTTGCATGAGCAGCCTGATTGATTCCTGTAACTACTAGAAAAACTAGTACACAAAGAATTAACCTCCAAAATACAACAATGTATTCTACTTTGTCCTCAAGAACATGGATTATAGATTGCCAAAAATACTTCAAATGTCATATTCTCCATAAAAGATGATACCATACACAACATGGAAAAGCTGATCTAAAGTGTGCTGTTTTCACAGATTCATAGGTAAGTAGTATGGCCCTTGCAGGCCATTTTTAAGGATAGCCAGTTTCTTCAAATGTGAGAATCAACCTCTATACCTTCTGTCTGAAAAGGTAAATGTGTAAACATTATGCCAACCTCCTCCCTCACTGACAATAGCTCTTGACTTGGTAGACCATTTCAGACTACTAAATACCCATTCAACACCAAGCATCAGCATGTGTGCCCCACACCGATTCACAAACTATCTTTCAGACATATATTCCTCCGTAAACACTAATACACTTATTTTTATTTTATTATTCATTTCCATCGATTGCCTACCTTTTGACCATGCTCATCTCCGGATCATTCTACATACAGATGTAATGGACAGCTCCAGTTCCAGTGCATCTCCCACCATAATCAACAAAAAACATGAAAATGATCACTAACATTTATCCACTGGACTTAAAAACAGCCTCCTACTACTTAACTACCAGCACCCAGAAAGGGCCATGGTATTCAGAGCCAAACAGAAACAACCAAACTCAAGTATCCGGGGCTCTGGCTGAACCAGCAACTGAACTTCTTGTGCCATGCCGATGACATAAGATCCAAAGTAAACTTATTACCTTTTGTGCCAAAAATGGCCCACACTTTCTTTCTACAGGAAAAAGAGTAGCCATTTGTAAAAGAGTTAGCACAACTAGGATATGCTCAACTCATTAAATAAACAGCCATTAAAAGAAATATAATGACTATCTAAAAAATCTGTAACCAGATTTGCATTATAGTCACCCTTTTCCATGTCACTTGAAAAAAGCTAAGTAGCTCCTTGACAACACTTGGCAAAAATATTACTTGGCTTATTTACCTTCAAGCTTATGAAATATGATTCCTTCACCATCTTCTCAGAGTATGTTACTATAAGAAACTCCACAAGCATGTGTCCATACAACATGCAAGCTCAACCCTGAAAACACCAAAGACCATTGTTCATAGTACTGAGTACAGCGTTTCAAATTAAGCCCCCAAGCTTCGGGAGCCTTACCAACCAAACAAAAAAAAATGTTTCCCTCAATTCCAAAAGACATGCTTCTGGAACATTTCTCCCCAGGCCTCTGCTGAAAATAGGCTCTGTCCTAGTCAGATTTTCCCGGTCAATAACTAAATAAATATTTGCAATCTTATTCTAAAAGCTTCCTTTAACATGAAATCGAATGTAAATGTTTCCAAAACAACTCAAAGACCTGATAAAACTCACTCCCATTTATATTAATTCAGCCGTATAGACTATCCAAGAAAAACAAATCTTTTATGTCAGTTGTCCCTCCACTCCCTCTAATACCAATTCTCAGCTTAGTTGGCCTTCCCTTCTCTTCCTCATTCTCTGTTTTCTAATTTGTTTATTTTTTTATTAGTAGAGACCCATAACGAATATGCTACTGTGACATTAGGACAGAAAACTAATTTGTTGCACTACCAAAGGTGCGTACTTGTTAATGTGTACCGACTGTATGTCTGTATTGCATTTTATATTAACGCTGTTCATGCTTCTACAGCAAGCATTTGTCTACCTCCGTCTATATCACTGGTTTAATTATATTGGTATTATATCTACTGCACGTATTCACTTTTCTTCTCTAACATTGGGCAGACTTGAAAAAAGTCCGCATTGATCAATGCTCTACCATTGATAACAAATGTATGTAAGCAAATAATTAAAAAAGGGGTCATAGACAAAAACTTAATTTTTAGCTGCAGAAGTACTATAGTGCTAAAAAATGCATTTGCTTTAAAACAGAACAATTTCAGATAATGACCCAAGACCGAGACAAAATATGGTGTTTGGAAATAAAATAATCAAGATGAAAGCAATACAAATTCATGTAATAAAAATATAAACACAAAGCTATAAAATTCCAGGTAGCAATCAGGGTAAGCGTACGTGTTTTGTATGTGAACATAAGGACAAAAAGGAAGTGAATGCAGACTTATGTAATTAGAATTGCAGATAATATCGATGAGCTAAGGAATCTTACTACAGACCGTTTTTATTACTGAGATTGCAGAAGTTCAACCCCCCCCCCCCCATTGCTATCATTGTGAGCAGCTCTATAGTAAAAGGGTCCCAAATGGCACCAAAAAGGCCTACAAAGACACATGTCTCTTAAATGGCACATACCATCGGATCAGAAAACACTACTGGACAGGGAGTACTCTGCAAACTCTGTGCCTTAGTACTGAGTCTCACGGCCTGTGGAAAGTTTGCTACTTTTTTTCAGAGGCAGATCGCAAAAGGTAAGGCATGAATCGATTCTGTTGCAGCAGAATCATTTCAAAAGGGAAGCACTGCAGGGATCTGCACTTAGCCATGTATAATTCTACATATGCAGAAGTAAGATTTGGAAGGTAAATAACAAAAGTACACTTAAACAATATGCATAAATGAATGACTTCAATGACTCTGATTCCATCATCCTGTCACTACGTAGGATAAATTTCACATGACCACCTTACCTGATACAACTGACTTTAGGCTAGCACACTGGTATTAAGTGATATGAACAAACTATTGGTGGCCGCAAATCAGGACAACTTGTTTACAAGCTAAGTCCCAAGCTACTATAATTATAAAACATGTGCTCACCTATCTGTCCCTACTGTTGAACCTGCATCAGAAATTTACCTTTTCCTACCTGTGAAAAATGTAGTATGTGCTGGATATGTATTCTGCAGGGATGAAGCTTTCATTACAACCCTAATGACTCAGGTTTGATTTATTGGCCCGGGTGCTTTAAGAGTCAGGGTAGTAGGTAGAATTGTATTACGTGACCAAGGCCAACTTGGCCATCCTAGAAGAGAGATAGTCATCCCATTCTATTGCAGGGCTGATATTTGCCAAAGACCAGGTGTCATAGCATGGCAGCATGAAGGATATGGCACAGCATACAGGCCTGCTAAGCATCACATGAGAAAGGGATTGGGAGGGTGGTCTAATGGTTAAGGTGTTTGCCTTACAAACACAAGATACAGGGTTTGAATCTCACAGGGGATAATTGGCTAGTCTTAAAATGGCTTGCAAGGGCAGTTAGCCTAGTACTAACCTATGAACTGATGGAATACAGAGAGTGTGTGTGTGTGTGTGTGTGTGTGTGTGTGTGTGTGTGTGTGTGTGTGTGTGTGTGTGTGTGTGTGTGTGTGTGTGTGTGTGTGTGTGTGTGTGTGTGTGTGTGTGTAAATATAAACATACAGGTGCACCACAGTGCTCGCATTGCAGACCCAGCTTTAGTGGTGTGCCCAATAGGTAGTTATGGCAGATAGCATGTAAAACATCCTGCCTCACTCCTGAATGATGGCTATGTCTCCCAGGCCCAGCTCTAACATCTTACTCGCTGAGTAATACAACTTTGGGAGACTGAGAGGGTGAGAAAAAAACAGATGGATATGGAACATAAAGTCATGTGCTAGGAAGAGGCAAAGGAATGTAAATGTTGAAGAGAATGCTTATAACAACAAAGAAACTGGAGTTGCATGTAATTCTTTCAGAAGATCTAAAGGTCAGTAAGCAACTGGAATTACAAAGCAGGGCTAATGTTACTTAAGGGCGGACACACAGCCAGCAAAACATTGAAAGTTAAATGTTTCAGTACATTCTGTTAGACAGACTGCAAAGTATGAGTTTTGCGTGTATCTCATTGACCCCCACCCCCTACAGAAAAGACTTGCACAGGAACAAAAACTATTGGAAAGGAGCAGTAGAAATAGAGAAAAGCATATACAGAGAAAAAGAGGAAGAAAGCGAATCATGTAATTTGTATGCTGTAAAGGAAGGAGAAATCAAATAATGCCATTTGTTAGGTAAATTATTAAGGAAAGGGACAGAAATACTCAATAGCTGTAGAGACAACATCAAGAAAAGGGGCAGGAAATAACCATCAATCAGAAGTAGTATATTAAGGAAAATTAGACAGGAAATATCAGCAATTATAAGCACACCATCAAGGAAAGAGGCTGAAAATTATCGCTAGTTGGAAGTAAACTACCAAGGAAAGGAATGAGAAGTAATCAGGAGGAAATAACCAGATCTTTTATCTATTCTATCAAGGAAAGGCACAGGAAATGGACTGTAGTTGTAAATACAATCTATACACTCAGTTGACTCTTAGCAAGGTAGCATGATTCAGCTTACTGAAAGTGAGGTGCAAGAGAAACCAACAGAAGACGGGCACAGAGAGGAAATGTGAAAAAGAATTTGAATTGCAGATGCCAGAAAATGCACAATGCAGTCTTTCTTTGTTGGTGGCATTGCAAGGACACAGTGTAGAAATTCAAGAATGTACAAGATTTTAGTAAGTCCTCCCTGCGGTTGGATGGGCGTTCGAAAGACATGCTTAAATGGGCGTGCCTTCATTGAAGGTTGAACGTCGAGCTGGCACCTCGGCGTTTGTGAAAGTCTACTGCCAATCATTAGCGGACCAGAGTTCCACTGTGGCGACCCCTAACCGGGAAAAGCCGAAAGGGAGTGGCATCAGATGAAAGAGTAGTTTGATTAATCAGATTACTAATCTTCATCATATCTAGTACAGCATATGCTTCTCTCTCAGTCTCTCTCTCTCTATAAATATATATATATATATATATATATATATATATATACACACACACACACACACACACACACACACACACACACACACACACACACACACATATATGGCTGCAGTCTGAAATATCAAACACTCATATGAGCATACAGTTTTTCAGGATGTAAATAACAGCAAACACTCAAATGAGTGAACATTGTTTTCAATGGTGTTTTTGCCACTCATGTTTTGTATGGGATTATTGTGCAGCAGGGTAAGGGAGTTTGCCCTTACCATGCTATTGTGCAGTCTCAGAGTTGGTGTAGGGGAGCTGCCCCCCTGCAAAATAGACTTCTAATTTTTGATGTTTTCTATCATTTTAGATTCAGTCAAAAATGATCATTCTTTAGATGGTTGGTATTGCGAATGTTTGATGTTTGCTGATAGACTGAAAAACAGTTACACACACACACACACACACATATATATATATATATATATATATATATATATATATATAGATATATATATATATATATATATATATATATATATATATATATACATGTATAAATAAATACAACTTCTTATATAGTGTATCTATACATATTTGTATAAAGTGCCAAGGCCAAGACAGGATTGTATTTAACACAACAGCACAGTTGCATGCTGAAAGTGCAAAGATGCAACTATCCCCCTTTGCATTTTGAAGCCTGAGACATGAGGCATCCCTGGGCCTTCTGTAGGACTCTTGGCATAGCTATATACTAGCAGTCAGAGTGTGGGTGGTACAGCCCACTACAGTGGGGGTGCAGAGGAGTTTGCCTCTATGCAAAAATTCTGCTTCTAGAGAAGTTTTCTTTCTTAAGGTACCTGATTTTTGCTAATTGTGATGTTTTCTAATCTCATTGATATGTGTCAATCACAAAAGATGGGCAGATAATTCCTGAAGCTAAAATGATGACATCACATTACTGTTTTACCAAAGGGTTGCCAGTAACTGGGATTGTGTGTGAAGTGACTTCTGATTGGCTGTTGGTTAAGTAAAAGCTGCTGATAAATGCACATCATAATTCTTACCTCTTTGTTAAGTCATCCTGAATGTGTCTGTGTGCATCTGCATAAACATATTACAGGGTGTAAAGTATAAAGCTACTTTGGACACCAAAACTGTTTCTGCAAGCTGCACTATTCTTTCAGAAGATGTGAAGCAATTTCCTTTAGAGACAAATCTTTCTTATCAGCAGTACTCATATCACATGACAGGCATGTGCAATATCAGCTCAGATCATCTTCTGATTTTCAAAATAAAAACTGATGAAATAGCCTTAATCAACAATATAGTGTTTCTACTTAAAAGTCAGCCTTTTTATATCTCACATTTCACTCTTGTATTCAGTAAAATTATTTTCTGTTTTTCAGGGTAAGATTGTTGAATTCCTTCATTCTGGTGCAAAATGCCATTACTTCAACCATCGCCCTTTAAGAAACTACATGGCAACTTCTCTGAGAATCTGAAATTCTGGATTCAAATTTTAGTCTTTATCTCAGCAAAAAAGGTCCAATATGCAATTTTCCCTCATTCCTTCATGTTGCAAGTGAAAAAGAAAGAAAGAAACATATCTGACACTTTGAGCCTCAAGAAGAAGGAAAAAGATTATTTACAGTTACGAAGGAAAGATTCCCGATACACTACTAGCCAAAGAAGAACCTTTCACATGCAAGGCATTTTGTTTTTTCTTTCTTTTTTGAGAGAGAGTGAAGAAAAGTGAAAAATCTCTTGATGTTTATTTGACTTAGCTGAAACACATAACGAAAGATTAAACTTGGAGGCTTGTACAAATAGTTAAAAAGAAACAGAATCATATGCAGTATTAAGAATGATCGGCTCAGAGGTTGGCTACAAAAGAAGATGAGACCTGACTCTTAATAAAGCACTAAATATGTACAGAGTGAGTAAACGTTTAAGTACTGAATGTAAATAAGTGGCAGATGAGCTGGACAGGTGGACGATAAAAACGTAAGTGAAAAGGAAGCCAAAATAAAGCTAAAAGATGAATAAGAGAAACAAAATCAAAATCATGATATTGCTGGCAACCACATAGCTTCCTAAATGGTGCCTAGTAAGAAAAGAACAGTCTGACATCACATCCAAGAGCAAGGATTGTGGCTAGAGGTACTAGAAAACAAACGGTTATGCCACGAAGAACATTTGGAGAGGTATAAAAGATTGTATTGCAATTGAAATAAATCTGTAAAAAGAGGCGTAAATGTCAAAAGTCTTGCCAGTAATGTAAAGGGAAAAATTCCTGATTATAGGCCAATGACTCAGTTTGATTAGTGGTTTGGGTGTTAACTGCCAGGCAGACAGAATGGATGTGCCTATCCTGGTTGGGTAGGAACATGCTGGACATATCTTTAAGGGAATTCTGGTGGGTGGATGAAAAAAGCTAAACTGAATAAAATAGGCAAACAGAAGGGTGGCAGCAATGAAAGGGGCAAGCTAAAATGAAGTATAGACCGCTAATATTTAAACAGATGAATTAAATGGGAATACTATTCAGTGTAAACTGTTAATGAAGCTTTTGTATGTATGCTTAATTCAAAATTCATCTCTGTGCTTAATGCTAATAAAGGGTTTTGGCATATTAGGCACAGATGAACTTAGTTCAGAGGTTTGCAGACTCAGTACCGTTTGGGTGAATGTAGGTTTTCTGGGACTAATTCTTGTACTACTGACTGCATCAGCATGTTACAACAAGCAGTATCTGAAAGGACTTGAAGGTGTTACTATCATACTATTATAACTGATGTTCTTCCAGTGTGGGGTGCTATCAAAGAGGAGCATGAGTTGTGATTTATCAAATCGCTAGACAGACTGAGACAGAAAAACTTGAAAATGTACAAATCTAATGATGGGTCTGTGTGACTGAAAACATGGTCATGTTCTGAATGCTGAAGGCTCACTACCATACCTCTCAACCTCTTAGAGCAAGAAATCAAAGCCATAAATAATGGGGGGCAAAGGACCAAAAATAGGGACATGTTAAATATTGCTCTTAGAAACTTAGAAAGTTGATAGAATAATAGGTTTTGCATTAGTATGAATTTTCTGAAGGGTATGAAGTCTGAAACTCAAATGTCTGTCATTATTTTTTTACTTCAACCCCCAATGATTTACCAGTGACTTGCCAGAAAACTACAATTTTATGAGAAATAGACCAAAAATATGAGGGAAAAATCTGGACATTCTGCAAAAATCTGTACAGTTGAGAGGTCCGCTCACTTCTTCCAGCTTCTCCTGGTTAGGGCTCACCACAGCAGACCATCTGTCTCCTCATGATTGGCAGTGGAGTTTTACAGTGTCGAGTTGCCAGCCCAGCACCCAACCTTCCACAGAGGCACACATATGCACACACTCACTACTAGGGCCAATTTAGAATGTCCAATCCACCTACAGCATGTCTTTGGGATGAAACCAGAGTACCTGGAGGAAACCCACACAACCACAGGGAGGACATGCAGACCCTGTACAGAAAGCACCCCAGCTAAAAATCAAACCAGAGAACTTCTTGCTGTGAGGTAACAATGCTAACCACTGCACCACCATGGCCACCCTGAGAGGGGTCTACTAACTACAGACTAATAAAATCCACACAGTAAGTCATCTGTTATACTGCTCTTTGGTATGGTGCAATAGCCTTCAAAGTTCATTCACTGTCAGATATACTAGTGCTACATAGAACGTTCCAAGAATATAGTCTTGTACAGTTACAGTTGCAGAAACAAAACAAACATTTCAGGAAATTGAAGAAGGCAGGTACTCAGTCTTCTGTGATGAAGTTCTGTGAATTTTTAATAACCAGCAGCACTTGAAGTAGATGGCTAATAAGCATGCAGTGCAGGAGACTATGAGTAGGTTACACAAGCAAATAGAAGCAGTGGGAATCAAACCCTGGACCAAAAGAAGCAGCGTATTAATATCTCACAGCCTTAATCCTCCATGCTAACTGCCATATAGATGTGGTAGCTAACAAAGGTTTGGTGTAGTGTTAATACAGGGAGATAGAAGATCAACACATAGTTCAAATTTTTTTTCTGATGATCAGATATACTATGCAAAGGTAAACAAAAATAAATTTTAGTGAGAAAGTTGTTTATCGTGAAAACACTGTTGGCAAATCAGTTACATACATACAGTACCACTGCAGAACATTTTTCAAAAGTCTTTATAAGGCAGCGGCAAGACACCAAAGAGTGTTATTGAGCTTTCAAAAAATATGATGTAAAAATTCTGTATAAACCAGAAAAGGAGGGTAGTGAGAATATACAGAAAATGGGGTCTAGAGAGATTACACTGGGAGAGAGCGTAAGTAGGAGGGGAGGAGGTGATAGGAGTCTTTGAGGGACAGGAAAAGTAGTTTAGGGAGGATGAGTGCAGTGGCAAGATCAGTTAGTTTTTAGGTATTCTCTAGTGGCATTTTTGAATTGATTAGGTTGTTTAAGGGTTTTAATTTCTAAGGAAAGTTTGTTTCAAGATGTGGAAGGGGTGTAGCTATAGAGATTGTAACCAGTTTTCGTTTAGTGTTTATATATTTGTAGAACGTCTTGGTTTGTGCTACGCAGAGGCCTGGTTGGGGAGTATTTAGAGATAATAGGAGTAAGGTTGGGAGAGAAGGAGTGCTGGTATAGGATAGAGTGAATTATTTGTAGTTGAGAGAGGAGGAGCTGATGGGGTAATTCTAGCCAGTCAAATTGTCTTAGGGAAAGGCAGTGGTGACACTTATTAGTAGGGTTTGCAGCAAATCTGGCCACCTTGTTGTAGGTTGAGTCTAGTTTGGTTAGGAGTGAGGCGTTCAGATTAGTGAAAATGTGACAGCTATACAAAATGCTAGGAAGAAGGTATGCAAGTGTCTTGCTAGTTAAGAAGTTTTTGTTGTGGAAGAGAAGTCCTAGTTTTTGGTGAGTCATATTTACACAATTAGACACATGTAAATCAAACTTAAGTTGGTCATAGGTTGTGACTCCTAGGAGTTTAGTGCTCGATTTGACTGTGATAGATGTGTTATTGCGGGACAGTATAGAAAAGGTAGTTTTGAAGTTAGTGAGGTTTTTGGGGAGAAAGAGTAAGAGAATTAGTTTGTTGTCACAGAGCCAGGATTCAGTGGAGTTAAAGGATGCTTGGGTGGCAGAGTAGAGGTCAGAGGGAGTATCTGCGATGGTTATGACGGTTGAGTCGTCAGCGTATTGAATAAGGGATGACCAAGGACAAGTGGTATGCAGTAAATTAGTGAAGATATTAAAGAGTTGTGGGCCAAGGATAGACCCTATATTTTACAAGAACAGTAGTCAGGGAAAGGGGCAGATGAATTGTCCCAAGTGACTTCCATTAAATAGTAACTGCTATTTCTGCCATTTAGTGTCTTTTAATTTTTAGCAGTAAATAATAATAAAAAAAATACACAAAATGTATGACTGCAAGTTGAAATAAGTGCATTTAGTGGTTACTGTGAATCTGATTCACATAAACAGTGTTATTTTATGTTCAGTGGTGAGTGAATAAATTAGCAGCACTTTTTTATTTTACTGCGATATACATAAACTTAATGCACAGTCCAGACATGCAAACAAAGATCAGAAGAAGACATAAATCATACCACACAACCTTATGGCTTCATCACATCACAACAAACGATCTTAACAAACTCCTTTTTTGTTTAATTCAGCAATGAGTGTATAGGTCTACCTAACACCACTTCAGGAAAAATAGCATCTTTTACATTAGTATCTTTGAGAAAACTATATTCATCATTTCCAATGAATTCTATAATAGAAAAGAACACCATAGCATGATGTGGGTTTGCATTTTTACAAAATCAGTTTAGCACACAAAACTAGTAAACAGGCCAATTTTTATTTCTTATGCTGGGCTTACATTTTCTGTTTGTATAGTTGTCATACCTCACAATCTCTTAGAACAAAAACATCTGGACAAAGCCATAAATAATGGGAGACAAAGGCACAAAATAGGGATAATTTTAAATATTGCTCTTACAAACTTAGTTGATAGAATAACAGACTTTCCATAAGCATTAATTTTCTGAAGGGCATGAAGTCTGAAACTCAAATGCCAGTCATTATTTTTTGACTTCCATACTCAACGATCTGCCAGTCATTTGCCAAAAAAACAAAAATTCATGAGGGACAGACCAAAAATGTGAGGCAAAAATCTGGACATTTGAGAAGTATAATAGCTCTTGAGTACTGTTTTATTTATGATGACATAAACAACGTACTGTGTCTATTTTTCTTTTTTAATTCCAGTAAAATTTGACACTTTTTATACAGGCCTATTACTATTCTTTATTACATGACAAAATTAGAGCAGAGACCACATAACAGGAGTAAGTCTGTAAACAGAACACTGTGAAAGACACCTGAGAAATGACTACATTCTACCATAAATATAGAATACTGACTGATTAGGATCATTTATCATTTGCTTACAGTACCTGAAAAAGTCTGAGCTTCAGACATAAATAATCAACTCTGAACAAAAGTATCACTTTAAGCATTTTAAGAAATTATCATATAATGTGTCCCTGTCAATTTCATGCCATTTTTCACTGCTGACTCATATCTCTGACAACTTTATCTCCATCACCAAGGTTTGATGAACACTTTTACTTTCTTTGTGAAAACAGGAGTTTACCCCAACCATAGCTTTGCAGGGAAATATTTCCAAGTGGATACTTCTATGTTGCCCATATCTGGTTGGTACGTTTACTTGCTTCGGCTGCATTTCATCACTGAATCTGTTCAAAGCAACTTTGGAGATTTAAAGTGACTGTATTTTAATTTTTGTTTGCTGTGCTAAATAGAAATAGACTAATAAGTTGATGAAGTTGAGTCCTTAAAGCAGTTCGACAGACTGAAAATTTGGGGAAAAATAAACTAAAGAACGCGCTGCTCAACATCACTGTGTGATGTTCTGGTATCTCTGAGGGATAGACTCCATGGATTTGGGGGCATCACCCAATGCTGGGGCAGATAAAACTGCTATTATGCACATATCATTTTCTTAGTTAAGCAACAATGCATGCCAGGGGAGTGAATGATCATGATGTTCCACCTGCCTCATGGTACAATTTCAGAAGCTGCACGTGCCCTGCAACCACATGACAAGTGAGCATATAATCTCCAGTATTAAATCCAAAGAAATGGAATGAAGGACAATGCTCAAACCATGGGATAAACATAAGACAAGGATTCAGTACTAAAAGTAGGAATACACTTGCAGTGCATGGAGCACTGAAATTACATACTGATACCAGGAAAAACTGTGCAAAACATAATCTTGTAATAGCTTACCTAATGCTAGACACAATAAATAACAATGTTTAAGAGGTCTAAGTGTTATATGCCTCGCACTAGAGGCTAACATTAGCCAGTGCTATTCAGAAAAAAAAAAATGATTTTCTAGTAAATCACTGAGGAATTTAAATTCATTGAGAATGCCAGACTTTAGATTTCAGTGTTCGTATTACTCAGAAAATGCATACTGATGAAAAACCTGATCTATTACTTTCTTCGATATTTAAGATTGATATTTAAGCTATTCTAAGTTTTTGATTCTTTGCCCCCTCTCCTTATTTTTAAATTTGTCCAGAATTCTTAAGCAAACAACCTGTAAAGTGTTCTGCCATCCGTTTGACAGCACTAAGTCCTTTACTGGCTCTCAAAGCCACTAAAATAAAATATTTTTGAGATCCTACAGTTTCTCTCTCTCTTCCCCCCTCTAACTAGTAGCACATGGAGTAGATAAAGCTCCATGCACTACAAAGAATTCTGTGCATGTCTCTGATCATTACCTGTTATATGCATGTCTCTGATCATTACCTGTTATGTGCATGTCTCTGATCATTACCTGTTATATGCATGTCTCTGATCATTACCTGTTATGTGCATGTCTCTGATCATTACCTGTTATGTGCATGTCTCTGATCATTACCTGTTATATGCATGTCTCTGATCATTACCTGTTATGTGCATGTCTCTGATCATTACCTGTTATATGCATGTCTCTGATCATTACCTGTTATGTGCATGTCTCTGATCATTACCTGTTATGTGCATGTCTCTGATCATTACCTGTTATGTGCATGTCTCTGATCATTACCTGTTATATGCATGTCTCTGATCATTACCTGTTATATGCATGTCTCTGATCATTACCTGTTATGTGCATGTCTCTGATCATTACCTGTTATATGCATGTCTCTGATCATTACCTGTTATGTGCATGTCTCTGATCATTACCTGTTATGTGCATGTCTCTGATCATTACCTGTTATATGCATGTCTCTGATCATTACCTGTTATGTGCATGTCTCTGATCATTACCTGTTATATGCATGTCTCTGATCATTACCTGTTATATGCATGTCTCTGATCATTACCTGTTATGTGCATGTCTCTGATCATTACCTGTTATATGCATGTCTCTGATCATTACCTGTTATGTGCATGTCTCTGATCATTACCTGTTATTATGTGTTCTTGACATGGATACCAAGATTTACTCTTGAGCTTTGCTTTCCGGGACCTCAGTACATGAAATATGGACATACAGGAGATTAACACAAGTCATTTGCTGTTGTTGGAGGAAGATTGCCTGACATCTACCTGCTGACAGAGGGTGGTGGGCACAAGCAGATGTATGATCACAGTGTTTTACAGATTACAGAAAGATTTAACAAGTGATAAGGTAAAGTGGACACAGGATGTGTGTGTGTGTGAGTGTGTGTGTGTGTTTGTGTGTGTGTGTGTGTGTGTGTGTGTGTGTGTGTGTGTGTGTGTGTGTGTGTGAGTGTGTGTGTGTGTGTGTGTGTGTGTGTGTGTGTGTGTGTGTGTGTGTGTGTGTGTGTGTGTAAGGGAGGACTGACTATATAATGCATGATAGTTCCAGTGCCAATTGCAGACACCTGTATGAGGAGAAAAGGGTGGGTTACAATGATGGATGTCTGGAAATGGGGCCGAAGTGTAGATGCTAGAGGCTAGTGCCTGTGGGGTTGTGTGATGTGCAGCATGACCGTGGTTATGCAGCAGTGACAGACAGTACCGTGTAGTAATGCATACTGTGTATGTCTTTGTGTTACATATGAAACACAGTGGACAATGTGAGGTAGCAGTTAGCAGATACTCTGCTGGTGTAAATATGTACAACACATGATAGCACTGCTTTATTTGACACATGTATACACAGGCTGATGACAGACAACATGAAAAAACATTATTTAGCCCCACTGGGGCACACTGGGACTCTCTGGGGCCTGTCCTGTGATACTGGAATAAAGTAGAGGCTTGCACATAATTGCAGTTCAAAGCTATGTACTAGTCTAGCTCTCCTTGCAGGCCATTTTAAGCCTAGCCAATTTCCCTTTTGGTGCTTGAATTAACCTATCCCATTTGGTACACTAGCCTTACTCATCCATATTCATTGGATAAGGCATACAATGGCTGCTTCTGTCTATTGGTAGTACAGGGGTCAGTCTTGGGGTAAAATTTCTGTTTCCCTATCCACAGATCCAAGTTGTATTTGAAGGGATGAGCTTTATTTTATGTGGCTGGGGAGTCTGTTACAGAGCAGTGGTATCCTCTGTAAGATACATCTGTCCCTCCAAACCATTCTGTTGATGCTGCAGAAAAGAGAGTAATTATTACACCTTCTAACAGCTGTATGTGCAAACCACAGCAGATGCTGCACTTGTACTATAGTTCTGTCCACATTTACAGGTTATGACGTGGCACAAAATGAAAGGAATATACAGAGATGTTTTCACAGGCAGAAGCAGATATGCTCAAGCAGGTAATCTGTAAATACAGAAAGCACATATTAAAACCAGGTAAAAAGTGCAGTGTGGGATAGTAACAGACATAAGTGCTAATGGTGGTCTCAACAGGGCAGTCCACTCAGGTCAAGAGAAGGGTCAATGAAATGATCCTGCATGTCCACCAGGAGACCCACACCACTACACTGGAGATGGTGGCCTTAAGCGGGGGATTCACTGTCATGAACCACCCTGATCTCCTGTTCCATTTTGTGTTTTCCACATTTATTATTAAGATTATGTAGCCTAGATAAGCATCATCTTTATAGAAAGCCGAGGGTTCATAAATATCCTGACAGCTTAAATAAATTGACTACCACAGGTAGTTCAATTTATGCAATAGTGAGAAAATGCAATTCAGAGACAGTTATGGCAACAATGAGAAAGAGCTGGCTGAGCTCATCCATCTTCTGTGGAAAATAAAACTCACGGGATTCTTCAATAACACAGACTGAACTTAACTCTGTAGCTCTATGAGCGAGTACGCTATAAGTAGCACACATTGCCAAAACACTGGGAGTTCTACCAGCTCTAACATGTGACTAAGAAGAGAAAGCTATAGGTGAACATATAGGATTTACTATATCACACAACAAAAGTCCTTCTCAGGACAAACCTCATATTACAAGCTGGTAAGCTCTTAGGCATCTGTTAGTCCTCTCTAAGTCCAGGAAGAGGTAGGATATGAAATGTCTCCTTCCATCTGGTTGCAAACTTGTTTTTTTTTTTTTTTTTTCGTTACTGAATGTGCAGACAGAGCATGAAAATAATGGTATGTTCTTCAGTTTCTAGACAGATGTTTGCCAGAATATTCCGCTTGCAACATACTGTTCGGACATCAAAAGCCTTTAAAAAGATGAATGACTGTGCGGAGAACTCAAACAGGATTGGATATGAATTCTCTAATGAAATAAAACTGAAAGGAAAAAAATATTTATTTTCATGTGACTCATCTTACAATCATATCTTTCTCCTCTGGTGGTATCAAGCCTGTAGTGGCCTTGTACAGATGAAAAGAATCAATCTAATTTAAACATTAGTTGATTATAAAGATGGCTTGTTTGTTTACTTGTTATATAGTGGAGATGTACATTTGTATTGAACAAATAAGGGGTGGGTGGTCAGGTATTTTCACTCTACTTCATAGGTTAGTACTAAGCTAACTGCCCTTGTGAGCCATTTTAAGCCTTGCCAATTATCCTTTGTGAGACTCAAACCCTGCAACTTGTGCCTATAAGGTAAACACTTTAACAATTAGGCCACCCTCCCAACCTCAAGCTTGTATTTTTACTCAGTATAAAGCACATATTTGCATCTTTCAAAGTCACTAAATGTGAAGAGGAATCATGTATTGATAGTAATCCTTAAACCAGTTTCTAGTCTCTAATTCCAACACCTGTACATAAACGTCTTTCTATATCACATAAAATATCTGCTGAAAGAACATAGTTGAGTTAAACAATTTCTGACAGTTTTTATTTCAGACTTTCTCCTTTACTGTATTAGACTCTGTTGGTAGATTAAACAGCTTGATCATATTTAAGGATGACAATTAATACATCATCAATAATTAACATCAAAAACAAACTTCATAACAGGAGAAAACAATTATAAGATCTGTAGAAAATAAGTTCTACCCCATTAAAAGAAAAGTTTATAAACACGTTTGCAAGGCTGTCCAATGCACAAATAGGAAAAACATTGCTGGATATACAATGAAGATGGCAACTCTTCAAAGAATAACCATAATGTCTTTTTCAACAATATTAGAAGTCTTACAAGTAATACCTAATACTGTTCCAAAATGGACTGAATGCCACCAGCTACTCTGATACCAAAGCCAAAGCTCATGTTGTGACTGACAAACTCATCTCAAGTTTTTCCTTTCCCTCTCAAGTCTATTCCCTCTCTTGAATCTTTAAATTGTTTTTTTTTCCATTATCACTATGAACTAGATCTGGGAAGCTGTTGCCAAAACTAAAAATAGCAGCTCCATGGACCTTGACAATATACCATGCTGCTTTGTTCTTAACAAGGAGTATGTTATTGCTGAACCTCATTTTAAGCTTTTTAACATCAGCCTTTCCTCAGAGTATGCATAAGTTATGGAATACAGCAGCTGTTGTACCTCTGTGTAAAGGTAACATTGTAACGGCTCCTGGGAATTATTAAGGTAACATTGTAACCACTCCTGGGAAATATCAAGGTAACATTGTAACTACTCCTGGAAATTACTATGCTACTAGTATTACTTGCAAACTAATGGATCTCATCCAAGAAAAAGCTATCAAAAGTTGTTGTTTGTCTTTTGGCTTTTTCCGGTTAGGGTTCTCCACAGCAGAACTCCGGTCCACTAATGATTGGCAGTAGATTTTCATGAACGCTGAGGTGCCAGCTCAACATTCAACCTTCAACGAAGGCATGCCCATTTACGCATGTCTTTCGAATGTAAATTGACAAAATACAAACCTTAGTCAGTTTTGTTTTGGAAAAGATAGGACTTCTCTGTTTAATTTGGTTGACATTTTTGAGGGTGTGACAAATGCCATTGATGAGGGTCATTCAGTCAATACCACTTATCTCTACCTTCCTAAGGTGCTCAATGCATTTCCCCATAAAAGAAATGTTGATAGGCTTACCATTTTAAAAAGTATAGCTTATATGATTTGATGCCTGGAAGTTGTCTCTCCCAACAAATTCACAGACTGAGAGTTGGCGGTACATTTTCAGCTAGCATACTAGTCAGTTTACTGTACTGTGTTCCCTTGTTTTCAGAATGTTCTTCTCTAATGTGACAACAGACATGCAAGATTTGTGGTAGTTGAAGTTTGCAGATGACTGTAAACTGGGTGCCATGACTGACTCCTGTATGAACTCATATATTCTCAAAGAAGGATTGGATAGATTCAGCACTTGGTGTTCTAACCATGGCCTTAGTCTTCACTCAGAATAGAAGTATATCTGTATTTGAGAAATGTATTTATATGTCTGTTCACCTGACTATCAAATAAACAGAACCTGGCTTGTGGTAGATAATGTTGTTGAAGACTGTGGTACCTTCATCAATGACAATCTGTTCTTTGATCCTCAAGCATTAATTATCATAAGGGAATAATTTTATACTGTCCAGTTAGCTATTAAAAGTATATAGTCTAGATCCAGAAATATCACAGTCCTTCAGTATCCTTCCCTCATTAGGGCAGTCATTGAATATAAGGCACCATTTGACAAACATCTTTCCAAACATGTAACCCGCTTTAAAAGACCTCAATGTTTTCTAGCCAAAAGTGTTAAGGTGCTTGTCTCCCTTAGCTATCTGGATAGCCTAAAAAACAACTCTCTCTCTTAATCTCTCTCTCTGTCTCTCTTCTGTCTTCTCTCTCTACTCTCTTTCTCTCTCCCTCTCTCTCTCAGTTTTGCCTTCAGAGTTATGAACCCTCCTGTCTTACTACATGAAGTAAAGGTTAAGGACGATAATAATGCCCTTTGTAGACGTTTCCTGTTGTACTCATTACAAAACATTTCTTTTTGCTATATTAGAGCATGTAAATATGGACAAAAGGGTTGAGAACTAGAAGAATTTAGCTGAACGAAGGAAACAATAAAGTAATAACTCTATTACATAAGTGAAGCACATGCATTGAAATGATATAGATGAAAGCAATACTTATTTGTCCCATGAGAATTTATCAGCAGCACATGACAGGAATCCATTACAGAAAAAACAAAGGATTTACTTGGGGTAGGTCCTGCTGGCTGCTATTGACTCTTGGAAACATAGCAGCGTAGGAAGTTTGCACCACCAACAACCCCTATGGAAAGTACATTTTTGAAGACTTCTAGTCAGCTAAACATGTTTAAGTAATAGTGTGATGGTTGAACAGTAGTAAAGTGGAACGCTTATGCCAGAATGCAAAACATGATTAGTCATAATCTGTGCAAGTTGGACTCAGTAGCATCAGATAATGACCTCTTAGGAACTAGTTATGTATGAAACAGGAGTTTATGAAAACAATGGTGATCAGGATTGAGAAATGTAAGGCTAACATGGAACAAGAAGTCAAGTGGCAGGGAATGGAACTTAGTAAGCAAAGTGCAGTAATATTCACACAGGAGGTGCTGAAAACCATGATGTACAGGAAGAGGTTGTGTATAGCCACAGTATGTAAAGGAATGAAGGAAGAGGATGCCTTTGCAAACGTTAGTTAAAACAGATACTGAGAGAGTTGTTCAGCTGAAATTGTCATATAGACTAAGCACACAGAGTGGGATGACATTCTGATGCACTGGGTCGACCATGGTAATTAACAGTTAAATGTCATTCATGCCACATGAAAGAATGTCTCATAAGGCAAGTTGCTCTTCAAAAAGGTTTTCTGCTCATGTGGGACAGCCTAAAGGTGTTTTCCTTCCAAACATACCAGCTGCATGGAATCTGAAAAGAGAGAGAACAGTCATGCAACTGTCCTACATTAACTCACTGTTTTGATTGTTTAAGGTCTGACAGGGGAAGAATTTTTCACTGAAGGCTCAGGAAGAAAAGTTCTACAATAGGGTACATAATTAGGAAGCAGCCTGAATCGCCAGCTGGATTGTGATTGACTCATGTCTTGTTAACCACTATGGAGTGAACTTCAATTCAGCGACCATGAGGAGTGAGAAGAACTGGACTTGTCTCCTCTCCCCAATAGGTCCCATGCTTTCCTTATCCTCTCTCATTGAGTTACTAGATTGTGACTAACATCCTGTGAGTTGACCATAATAAAGTTAACTTACGGGACAATACACCATAATTAATATGTAAGCAAAAACTTTTATAAGAACAAAAACTAAAATAAAGCATACATTTTAAAAACTGACATAGAAGTAAAAATTGTGGTAAAAATACATAAGTTGCAGTTTCCCAATCGCAATAAGTCATGTGTGAGCAAAAAAAGTTTGATAAGCTCTTAAATATAGAAATGCGTAAATTATAGAAGTTGATGTGTATGTAAAAACTATGACAAAACACAATTTGTAGTTTCTCAACATTGACAAGTCATAGTATTTGCTGAGTCATCTATACAATAAAAAATAACTTCAGCATTAATGGAAGTGAAAACATACTTTGTACTATGGACAACTTTGAAATTCATTTTTGTATGTGCACTTACATTTGCTCTTTACATGATTTGTTAGGACTTATTTCTGCTTCTGCCTCTCTTTTAAGTTGTGGGACAAATGTCCTTTTAGAGATTGCATACAAATGTTTGTCTTTTTGGCTTTTTCCCAGTAAGGGGTCGCCACAGCAGAACTTAGGTCTGCTAATGATTGGCAGTAGATTTTTACGAAACGCTGAGGTGCCAGCTCGACGCCCAACCTTCAACGAAGGCATGCCCATTTACGCACGCATGTCTTTCGAATGCTACCCAACCACGGGGAGGACATGCAGACTCCACACAGAAGGCACTCCCAAGCCACGCCGAGAATCGAATGGGAGAAAGAGATTGCATACAAATAAGCAGAATTTTTAATCTAAAAAAGCAAATGTATCATGTATTTTTGCAGGCAGAATTTATTCTAGATTTTTCTAATTGAAGATTGCCACTGACAGTAGAATAAATGGGCATTTTGAAAAATCTTATCACTTTGAAGGGGTAACGCTTTGAAATGTCAGAACCCACTAGAGCGAGTCCCAAAAAAGTGGACTTACATATACTAAGCTCAAAATTGCCACTTCTCAGAATATTCCCTTTTCTCTGTGGTATGGCAGTCTCAGACTTGGTGTGCATAAGTTCAGGAAATGTAGGGAGCTTGCCCCACATTTAGGAGTGCAGTGGGGGCTTGCCATCCTGCAAAAGAATAGATTAAAGAAGAGTAATCTTCTAGATTCGCTCTTCTCTGGGATTTTCTTTTTTTTTTTTTTCAGTTAGTTAGCAGTCAGTATTTTGAGTGCCTACATTTCAATAGGGAGCTTTTTGAAAGTGCCTGTAAAGTGGTTTTACAAAAATATGTTCATAGGTTGATAGGTTCATACTAGGCTATCTGCCCTAGGGCATTTATAAGCCTAGCCAGAATGTGTTTGGCTTTCGCCACCCATTTTAAATTTATTTTGCTATGCCATTTTTCGAGGTTAGTATACTGTGCCTCTGTCTAACAGTGACACAGAATTGAAACCCCGGGTATCAATTCTGTGTCACTGTTAGTATACTGTGCCTCTGTCTAACAGTGACACAGAATTGATACCCGGGGTAAACCTATGATCTCCCATCCACTCATCAAGATTCCTCTTGAAGAGAGTCAATAAGCGACTCTGCCTAACCTGGACTGGGATTTTATTCCAGAGTGAAGGGAGCCTCTGGATTATGAATCTGTCCCTCCAGCATGTCCTATTTATTTCAGTGCTGAGGTTCAAGTCTCTCGAGCGTGTAGCTCGATGGGATTTGGATTTTCTGAGGTGTAGCATGTCCATTAATTTTGGGTTGGACATGGCTTTATACGTCAGGCACAGATCGCCTCTGAACAGATGGTATGCCACTGAGTAGAGCTGGAGTTTCTTTAATCGGGCAGCATATGGCATCTGTTTGAGCCCTTTGATCCTCTTGGTGAGGTACTTTTGGGGTCTTTCCAGTTGCTGCAGGTGTCTGGTAAGGTACATCCCAAAAGGGGCATTGTACTCAATTATGGGCCTGATGAGGGATGAGTAAAGAGGCACGATGACCTCCCCTGATCTAGATGTGAATCCCTTCATGATTAGGTGGGCTATATAAAATGTTTTTCTAACCACCTTGGCCGGGTCTACTTCTAAAGACCGAACCAACGATTCCCCGACACAGAAATCATCGACGCCAGAAAACCGACAACACACAAACCCGACAACGCGAAACACCGAACACCATAACACCGACACACTACACGTAAACAACACAGTACACTACAACACATATCCACTAGCCCTAACCCAAACCCTAACCCTAAGGTCCGACACTACCGCACACTCTCCCTACCTGCACCCTAACCCTAACTCACTTACACACCCCGAACCCCAAGCTCCGACACTACCGCACACTCTCCCTACCTGCACCCTAACCCTAACTCACTTACACACCCAACCCCAAGCTCCGACACTACGCACACTCTCCCTACCTGCACCCTAACCCTAACTCACTTACACACCCCGAACCCCAAGCTCCGACACTACCACACACTCTCCCTACCTGCACCCTAACCCTAACTCACTTACACACCCCGAACCCCAAGCTCCGACACTACCGCACACTCACCTATCACACACCCTAACCCTACATCCCTGAGTATTGCACACTTACCTGTCCGCTCCCTACTCCTAAATCCCTCACTATCGCATACTTACCAGGTCGCGCTTACACATTCCCCTTGTCGGTCTTCCGTCTGTCGGGATTCGAGCGTGTCGGTCAACTGCGTTGTCGGTCGTTTGGTGTCGGTGATTTCACTGTCGGCGAATCGGCGTTTCGGTCATTAGAAGTAGACCCCCTTGGCCACGTGGTTGTCAAATGAGAGATTGCTATCAACTTGGGTCCCCAGGTCCCTAATTACTTCTTCTGTACTTAATGGATTACCACCTATGTGGTAATTTGTGGGCAATTTGTTTTTGCCAAAGGGGATGACTATACACTTTTTGGCATTTAGCTTGAGGCCATGGCTCTGGCACCAGTTGTCTGTTTCTATGAGGCCCTTTTGGAGGATGCTTGTGTCAGCTGGAGAGTCGATTATGGCGCCCAGTTTGCAGTCATCCGCGAACTTGGCCAGCCACAGTCCTTCTGTGTTGGCCTGTACCTCCGAGAAATATATACCGAACAAGAGAGGTCCCAGGACTGAGCCTTGTGGGACACCACTTGTAACTGTTTTGGAGTCTGACATGGCTCCAGCAATTCTAACCATGTGGGTTCTGTCCTTGAGCCAGTTTGCAATCCATCTAGTGACATAGGGGTTTATATTTAAGCTGATGAGCTTATCTATGATGCCCGAGTGTGGTATTGTATCTAAGGCTTTTGCGAGGTCCAGGTAGGCTGTGTGGACCACCTTCCCCTCGTCAATGGCCTTGGTGACTGTTTCAAAGAAATCAACCAGGTTTAAGAGGCAGGATCTGCCCTTAACAAAGCCGAACTGGGTAGTATCCAGTGTCTGTAGGTCCCCAATATCTTTATTTATGAGGTCCATGATGATCCTTTCCATAGCTTTGCAGACCAAGCTAGTCAGCCTTATGGGGCGATAGTTTCCAGGATCCGTTGAGGCACCACCTTTATGGAGAGGGACCACTGTTGCTGTATGTCACTCTTTGGGCACATATCCTGTAGTAAGTCTGAGATTGAACAGTAGTTTTATGTTTGGGTTTAGCTCTTCTTGGAGTTCATGTAGGACGCAGCCCGGGACACTGTCTGGTCCCATTGATGCTGTGTTTTTTGCTTTGGAGAGGGTGGCTCTTACCTGAGCATCTGAGATGTCAGGGGGGCAGCACTCTGCTGGGATAGATATTTGCCCTTATGGTGGGGAGGGGGGGGGGGAGAAGTTTGTGCTGAAACTGTCAGCTAGGATGTTGGTAATGTCTGTGGGTTCAGTGTATTTTTTGTCATTTTGGACTAATTCTGAGCATATCTGGGAATTACCACCCAGGTTCCTAACATAACTAAAGAAAGCCTTGTGATTATCCTTAGTGTCCTGTGCACTTTTTCTCTCGAAGCTGGCCTTAGACAATTTTATGAGTGCCCGTAGTTTTTTGCTAATACTGATCAGTGATGCCTTCCCTTTTTGGGATTTTGCTCTATCATTTAGTAGCTTCTTCATTTTATTGTATAGTTTGTTTATGGCTGGGGTCCACCAGACAGGACATCTGCCTTTGGAGGATTGGGTCTTGGTTTTATTTGGGATCGCATGATCCATGCATTCCTAAAGGTGTTCATAGAATGCGTTTATAAAGGATTCTGCGGTCTGGGCCGTATTTTCCACAGGCCCGGGGGCTTTGAAGGATTCTACCTCGGTTTTGAGGAGTGTGAAATTTGCTTTAGAGAAGTTTTTCACTGTGGTTTTCTGGGCAGGGGGTGGGGTTTGGATGTGAATATCCAGTGAGATTAGTTTATGGTCTGATCTTACCAGTGAGGGATACACTTCTGGTCTGGAGCATAGAGTCCCCATGTTGGTGATGATCAGGTCCAGAATGTTTTCCCCTCTTGTGGGAGTGGTAACAAGTTGTTCCATAGCATTTGAGTTTATAAATTCTAGGAACCTTTGGGCTAGGGTGTTGGAGCTAGAGTAATGCTCCCAGTCTATGTTTGGGTAGTTGAAGTCGCCCAATATAATGGTGTTTGGAGAGACCTTCATATTTTCCAGTGTTCTCAGAAAGGCCGAGTGGGGTTCCTGGGTTTGGGAGGGTGGTCTGTAGCAGGCTATAAACTGGAAGGCAGTTTTACCCACTGTTAGTTGCACATGGATAGTCTCTGATGCTTTGTGCTTTGCCAACAACCTGGAGGTGTGGGTATCTTTGATGAATATCGATACTCCCCCTCCTTTTGTGGTTCGGTCCAAGTTTTGGGGCTGAAAAGCATGGAATGAGGTATAACCTGGTAGTGCTGGGGTGCTCTCGGGAGCCCTGAACCAGGTTTCTGTTACTGCACAGATATCGATGTTCTCCATGCTAAGGAGAGTTTCGAGTGCATGCATCTTGAGGTTTAGACTTCTGGCGTTGAGTAGCATTACTCTTAGTTTCTTATCCCTTGTGATACCTATGGAGGTGGGTTTGTCTTTTGAGCCTTGCCTAAAAAAGGCACTATGGGGGTAGCAAGAGCCTTTGCCAATATCCAAAAGCCCAGGGGTGACAGGTGCAAGCCATCCCTAGCGAAGCATCGTGGCTTGTCGAGCATATCATCCCAAGCTGACAGGCATTGGATCCCCTTTGAATGACACCAGTACTTAAGCCAATTGTTGAAATTGATCATCTTGTCTTCATATTGTGGCATCATTCTTGGTGAGGGTAAGATGCTACTCAAGGTCAGGGTCATACCGGCCTGGGCTACATGCTCAGAGAGCTCCTTTATGTCTCTTTTCATGTAGTCCAGGGAGGTACGTCTCAGGTCTTTCACACCAGCATGGACAATGACTGAGTCATATTTGTACTTGCCTTGGAGAGACCTGAGTGCTTGTGTTATGTGGCGGATCCTAGCGCCCAACAGGCTGCTCACCGTGACCCTCTCCTTGTTTAGCCTGGTGAGCGGGACGTCAGTGTACCTGACGATAGAGTCACCTATTACAAGTGTATCAGGTGTGTTGTTTAGTCTTAAGGGCTGTGACTGTTCGGCACACTGGCTTTGTGAGATATGTGTTGCACGTGTTTTGTTTTGGGGTAGCGGTTTAACTTGTCTTGTCTTGTTTTAACTTGGTGTTACTGCTTAGTGTGGTCATTTACGATCAGATTGCAGAACCAGTTTATTGGTCTGACCACTGCCTGACTCATTTTAGGCTTGGACTCCCACTGTGTTTAGATTGCTTAACATTGGCCTGACATGATTTACAGATTTGAGGAATCTTTATCATGGGAACATTATTCCTGTATTGGACCAGCTCCTAGTAGAGTCCAGAACAACTTATCCTCGTCAGGTTATTCTGTTGTAAATTAAGGCCGTTATGGTTACCTTTTGTCATTTTTCCCGGTTTGTGAAAGCCGTGTACCAGTTTTTGCTCAGGAACACTTGCACAAGTGTAAGTTACACTGGACAGAGTGCAAGCTAGATAGAATCTGAAAAAGAATTCATGTACTGGAGGATATATTTATTTTTGTGTATTATTATATGATTTTTTCCTAGTAGAAATCAAACATAAAAAGGCAATGCTTTGAATGGTGAGAGATACATAATGGCAAACTGGACTGTTAAGCTCTTGTAGACCATTTGACAGACAATGCAACCATGCCTTTTTTATGAACAGAAAGGTCATAAAACCTATAAATATTTGGAGATGGCATGGTTTTTCACTGACAAAAATGCACAGCTTCAGCCTGTTTCCCTCTGTGTACTACTAATGGTTGTAACAATTGGACTAACCTGCTTCCTCCTGATTGCACCTGATTAAATCTGAGCTGCATGACTCTGCGGAGACCATTAGACTTATCTCAGCTGTCAGTCCTACTTTTTTTTATGACTGAGAAGGAACAAATGAACATACATTTTGACAGTGAAGGTCTAGAAATGGTGCTGATGAATCTTGAATCTGCATTTAGACATCTTGGCTATCTGGAGTGGGTATACAATTCCATAGCTAGGATGTTGGCCCAGTGTTTCTCTGATTACACCAGTACTGCTTGATCTATACAATATGTTGGTTTCCAGATGGAGTGGCAAAAATATTTTGACCATCTTGTCCTAGGCCTTACATGACCTGACTCATGACTATATTAATGTAATGTACTTCTGGTGACCCATCTTCATTCAGCTGGATCTGACCTGCCAACATTTCCAAGGAGTCACCCCAACTTTCATTGCAGATATGTTTCAATACCCTTTTGTACAGTTCTGCAGAAGTCACAACTCCTCTTGTTGAGGACCAGTGACGGTGAACCTTTTTCAAGATGATTCAGAAGCGTTATCCATTTTATCAGGAATTTATTACAAATAGATATTCATGTTTGCTGAAATAGTACAACCAGCTCATATCACTACAGCTTACAACTGTAGTTATATGTTCGTTTTATTGTTTATTAGTTAGGTCTTCTAAATACTGCAGTTACTAAAAACTAAGGATGACCCTGACATGGTTCATTTGGTACACAGTGTGTTCTTTATATGCTAAAAGTATTTGTTAAACCTTCATGACTGCAAAAAAACTGTGTGCCATGGTCAAACAAAACGTCTTTGTAATTAATGTTTTGGTCACAGTGCTTGCTTTTTTTCATTACTAGCCTTATACTTATGATGCAAGTGAATTAACATAGGTTGTTATGCCATCTTTTTTTATTAAGTGTTGCTTAAAAGCTGGTTCAGATTGCTATGAGAGATACCTTCTGTACTCTCTGTGATTTCCTGCTGCTTTCACAGGTTGCTTGACAAAGAATATGACAAAACTAATGACTGGCAGACAAAACTGTGATCCAGATGCTATGAATTACCACAATGAAAAGTGAAGCTGCTTTAAACCCTCCAGCTTTCTGCATGTGCATACAAATGCCACGACTGGAATAAAGGAAACGCAGTAGTTTAAACTTAGTACGCTGCATGTGCAGTTATTAACGACACGTTACGGTAATGCTCTTCAGTTCGTTACTTTTCTGTCTGCTCTAACTTTTTTTTTTAGTTGCTCTTAATTCACTAAATTTTCCTTTTAGCCTTCTTTGTCTCTGCATACTAATGACTGCTAACATGCAGTGGGAGATGTTGACAGAACAGTTATCCCCCTAACTTCATAGCTCTTCTTTTAACCTCCGACCTCCGACTGGCTTATTCTTATTAATCACCTACTCATTCTGTTTCTAAGGACCCAGCTAACCGATTGTTACTGTTCCTAAAATAAAGTCTCTCCATACCTCTCAAACTCTTAGGGAAGAAATTTGGATGAGGATTAAAATAATGGGGGGACAAAGGCCCAAAAATAGGGACAGACTTTAAATATTGCTCTTATAAATTTAGAAAGCATTTTCTAAAGGATGGGAAGTCTGAAACTCAAATGTATTTCATTTTTTAGTGACATCAGTTCTCAGTTTTTTGACAAAAAAAAATCACAATTTTTTTGAGGAATGAACCAAAAATATGAGGAAAAAATCTGGACATTCTGTGAAAATCTGGAAAGTTGAGAGGTATGACCCTTTCCTTTTCACTTCATTCCTACTTGCTCTACATCTCTTACTAGCTAATTAAACTGGGCACCTCTGTCTATGTATGAACACAGAAATATCAGGTCTATATTATAATCTCGAAGGTTTAATAGTTGGAATGCATAAACATTGAACTGTATGTATTGAACTATTAAACAATCAAACCCTGATAAAAAACATTTTTAAAACCAAAAAAAAAAAAAAACTGACAAGTGTAGGCAGGGGGGCAAGCCTCCCTGCACCCCCCACACCCCCGCTACTGAAATATACCAACTCCGAGATCACACTACAGTGTAGGAAAGGGAAATCTTCCCTTTCCGCACCATACTCCATTGAAGTGTGATCACGGACTTGGTATATTTAAGTAGTGGGGGATGGGGGGGTGCAAGGAGGCGTGCCTCCCTGCCTAAACACCCTTTACTTATTTTTTTATATATTTTTTTTAATAGGGTCTACTAGAATTTCGATGGTTTAATGTTTCGATCACTAAAGTTCGATCTTTATTGACTTGAAGCATTAAACCTTCGAGATTCTAATATAGACCCCTGAAATATCATATTTCAACAAAGACAGAATAGTAGAGGACTAAAAAATATTGATGGTTCAAAGAGCAGAAGAGAATATCAGAATACTATAAAAACACTCACAAAGTCAGGCCTTAGCTTCAAGCAGAAGTGATTACAAGACATTGTAGGCACCACATCTGAAGAAGCCTACACCACAGGTACTGAAACATTTATTTCCATTTTGTTAAATGAGTAGAGTAGACTGATCACCAGACCCCTTTCAGCCACCACAACGGTCACTTTTACAACACAAAGCATGCAGTACATCAGATAAGAGTTTTCAACACATACACTACTACCAAAGACAACATTACCAAAGAACAAATAATACATTGCATTCTTTATATGTCCATAAGTAACCAAAGTATTTGCATCAGTTGCAGCTAGGCTAAAGAAATTGTAATTTATAATAATACAGTTTCAGAACTGGTTTGACACACTGCACCTGCTTCACTTATTATCTTTGAAGCAAGTACAAAAAGACTTCTTTAAATCTAAAGAGTTCTAATATATTCTCTTTCCTTATTTCTGCAGGAAAGTGGTTGCTGGCAGCTGTTCTGAAACTACAGAAAGCTCTCTCACCTATGGAGGTTCTGTTACTGGGTCTAGAGAGTGCTATAAATTATTTGAAGTCACCTTTGAGGTCATATGTTTGTCACCTAATAAGTAGTTAAGTTTTAATGCTGCAGATTGACCATATTTTATCATTTTAAATACTTGTACTCATAACAGTATAGCAGCCCTGCTTTGTAATAGTAGCCATCAAGACACAGAAGTAAGTGGTAGGTGTTATCATCTACTGAAAGGATAAATCGATATTTTTTTTAACTGCTGTCTGTTTTTATATGCATTTTTCTTCAGTAAAAAATATCAGTTTACGACTGTACTCAAAGCTTTGGTATAAGCACATTTCTAACTACGTACTGACACAGTAGGGGGGAGAGAGAGAGAGAGAGAGAGAGACATGATACTATGTGAACAGTTTGTTAACTACTTTGTATGTTTCACGGACGTTAGTAAGAAATCGAAGTGTAAGTCACTGTGGTTGTTGTTGTTTTCATTAATGCTCCACCTCTACCCTAACATGGTTTAAAAACTATATCTTAGAGAGGTCACAATATGCTATATAGCAAAGCATGTTACTCTTTTTACCCACCTATGTAATGGTGCCCTTCAGGGCTCAATCCAAGGTCTTCTCCTTTTTATAAACAATCTCCATTCTACACTGGGTTAAGGCTCCCTGGTTCAGAATGCAGTAGATTCTACTCTAATCTTCTCAGTTCCACGCATGACATCTCTGCAAATTATTGCACAACAATCTTGCTCCTCCATTGAATATTTTCTGAACCAATCTATTCTGCTGAAGTAAAACCTATCATTGCCTGACACCCAACCAACTAAACTGGTTTTAATTCCCCAACTATCAAAAGTTCATTTCAGCTTAAACTGACCCAAAGTGTATGTCATCACACAAACAAGTGTCCAGCACTGAAGACAGCAATGCTATGGTACTCCCCATCACCCAAACAAATGTCCATCACTGCGGACAGTAATGCAACGGTATCCCCATCACAAAAACAAATATCCATTCACTGAAGACAGTGATGCCATGGCACTCCCCATCACCCAAAGAAATGTCCATCACTGAGGACAGTAATGCTATTGTACTCCCCATCACCCAAAGAAATGTCCATCACTGGTGACAGTAATGCAATGGTATTCATCATCACTCAACCAAATGTCTAGCACTGAAGACAGCAATGCCATGGTACTCCCTATAACTTAAACAAAAGTCCAGCAGAAAAGACGTTAATGCTGTGGTTCTCCCCATCACCAAACAAAAGTCCAGCACAGAAGACAGTAAGGCTATGGTACTCCCCATCACCAAACAAAAGTCCAGCACTGAAGATAGTAAGGCTATGGTACTCCCCAACACCAAAACAAATGTCCATCAGAAAAGACAGTAATGCTATGGTACTTCCAATCCCCCAAGCAAATGTGCAGTAGAAAAGACAGTAATTGTATGGTACTCCCAATCACCCAAACAAATGTCCAGCAGAAAAGGCAGTAATGCTATGGTACTTCCAATCACCCAAACAAATGTGCAGCAGAGAAGACAGTAATGCTATGGTACTCTCAATCACCCAAATGTGCAACAGAAAAGGCAGTAATGCTGTGGTACTCCTCATCTAGAGCTCTGAGGTATAAAGACATGTATTTTGCCCAAGTCCGTAGATCAAACAATAACAACAATGAAGCAATGTATTTCTCACATTTACCCATATCCTGGAATACTCTCACAAAGATCCAAGACAAATAATAAATCCAAAATACTTTAAATCAAAAGCTTATGACCCATCTGTTGGATTCTCACTATGCCTCTGCTACTGTTACCTTGACTAAACACTGCTACAACTCTATTCGACTGCCTGTAGTGTTCTTTCCAAACAATCTGCTATCCAGAACTAATGTTCTGCACATTCTGTTTCATCTGTCTATTAACCTAATGGAACCTCTTAATGTTATAATTCCTACTTAGTAAAACTGAAAAATAAGTCTGTGGAATATAATGATTTCTAGGCTCTGATTCTTTTCTGTTTTTTCCTTTTTATAAACATTTTTGTAAGTTATATATTATTACTAACAGTTGCTGTTTTTCATTGTACTGTATTATATTGCAGTGTATGACATATTTTAAGATTTGTTAACTGTAGAGCTTTTCCACCATGGTCTCCAAAGAAAACGGTTCTGTCATGGTCCAGTCAGATTTTCCCAGTGAACAAATGCTAATAAATAAATACATGCATACATACAGACAGATGGAAACAAATACAAACATAAAAATAGAAGGTGTTGTATGCAGATTCACAGCTGCAGGTGCACAATTACCTAAAAAAAAAAAAAACAAACAAAAAAAAAACTTTACTTGTGTATCTAATCAAAACTGCTGTTAATCATCAAATTGAATTGTCAGTAATCAAAATGAGAGTGAATAAGACTTTTTGTGAAGTCCTCCAAAACAAACTATGAATCCAAATTCGCTTTCTCAACTAAAGACAACCATAAGGTGTTCTTTAGCCACATCTGTAACCTAAAAAGAAAGGTGCAGATTTTTGCTGAACTGGTAGTTAATGATACCACATATACTGAGCTTGTGGACAGAGCTAACCTGTTGGCTGACAGGTTCTGTAAAAACTTCACTCCACTGTCCCCACCACATGTACCCCATGACATGCTTGCCACCTGTCCCCTACCTTGTAACGCTAAAGAGCAGGTCATTAATGCCTTCTCTAAGGCCAGGAACACAGCATCTATGTGACATGATAACATCCCAGGCTATGTTCTACAAGGGCTCCAACAAGAATTAGCAGCATCACTGGTGGTGCTGCGGTAGTGTTGTCGCCTCACAGCAAGATGTTGTCCTGTTCGATTCTCAGCTACAGCGTCTTTTGTGGGGAGACATGCGTAAATGGGAGTGCCTTCGTTGAAGGTTGTGCATCAGGGATGGCAACTCAGCACATAAAAATCTACTGCCAATCATTAGCAGACCGGAGTTCTGCTGTGGAGACCCCGAACCGGGAAAAGACACAACAACAACTGGGTACTTTTTTCAGTCATAGTCTAAGCACCGGCTTTGTCCCAGCTGAATGGAAAACGGCCATCATTATTCCCCTGCACAAGAGTGGTGCTTCCACTGACCAAGGGAACTATAGACATATTAGCCTGCTAACCTTATCGGCAAGGCCATGGAGTGAAACACCGTGGGCCTTATCAACAAAGCCATAGGTAATCTCTGAACACTTGACCCTATTCAGTTTGGATTTGTCAAGGGAGATCATGCCTGTCAAACCTGGTGGACTTCTTCAAGACAGTCACCAAGGCCCTGGATGAGTGGAAGTCTGTGCATATAGCCTACCTAGACTTAGCCAAGGCATTTGACACTATCTCCCACTCAGGCATCATTGACAAACTCACCTAGCTAGGTATCAACCTTATATTATTAGATGGGTTGCTAACTGGCTCATGCAGTCAAAATAGGGGAATCCACCTCCAACAGCAGAGCTATAACCAGTGGTGTTCCAAAGGGATCAGTCCTGGGACCGCTACTGTTTGGAATCTATTTCTCCAAAGTACAAGCAAAATTTTAAGGTCTGTGTCTGGCAAAGTTTGGTGATGACTGCAAACTGGGAGTGGTCATAGAATCTCCAAATGATGTCAACATCCTGCAAGAGGGTCTTTCACAAACAAATGATTAGTGCCAAAGTTACGGCCTTAATTTCAATGCAAAAAAATGTATTATCATCCCTTTTTGTAAGAGAGATGTTGCTGCTAACTACCACATCAATAGCAACACCTTAAGTATGGACTCAGTGCTGAGAGACCTGGGCACACAGGTTGACAGCAACATCACTTTTGACCACAATGTCTGCACTGTGGTAAGAAGGACAGTCTATATTGCTCATTTCATAAGTAAGGGCATTGCCTCCAGAAAAAAAAAGGTGTAACCTCCCTGTACTCTTCTCTCAACAGGCCGATAATTGATTATAACACCTGTTTTGGTATGTACCTTTCCAAGCACCTGCAGCAATCGGAGAGACTACAAAGGTTCCTGACAAGGAAAATTCTAGGTCTTTAGCATCTGTCCTTTGTGGATCATCTGAAATCACTGTCACTTTATTCTGTTTCATACAGAGTACTCAGAGGCAATCTCTGCCTTGCATACAAGGCAATGTCTGACCCTGGTTTATTGGAAAAGCTGTGAGTCAAATGGTACATGGGTTACTCGCTCTAAAGACTTTAACCAAGTATGTGACATTAATAGAACCTGCTTGAGGGACAGATTTGTCTCCCAGAGGTTACCACACCTTTGGAACAGACTCCCACTTCATGTCAAACAGAGCATCTCATTGGCCCTCTTCAAATACAATCTGGAGGATTGGATGGGTAACCATAAATTCACCCTGGGGTTCCACCTGTATCCCTCTTGGACAGGGGCAATAGGTGCTGCTCGTGGAAAGAAGGGTAGAACTTGGCTAGGCTTGTAAGGGCCCTAAGGCCATTAGCCAAGTAACTTCCTATGATCCTATAAGAGGAGGACATTGCATTGATTGACAAAGATTTGCTTATTCAGATTAATGCAGCCATAATTTTAGCTTTGAACATCCACGAATATTCCAGTATGCTCACCACATTATGGACTATACTTACAGCAGATGGGAACATGATGTAACTGAAAAATGTTATGTGACTTTAATTCTGGTTCCAAAGCAAGGTTACTAGAGGATATGTAACTGTGTTTGATGGTATTACTTATTTAAATACTTGTGACAGCACTTCTGTAAAAGCAGCAGTTCTGTTCTTTTGTTCAGAACACTATTTAATATTGAAAACAAAGTCAAGTTAGAACATGTAGTTCTTTAGTGATGCTTAGAAAATATAACAGTGCCATAACAACATTATGAAATTGGTTCCCCATTTGAATGAGTAGCATAGTGTGGCTTACAGAGATGATTGTTTAATTGATGAAGATAGGAAAAAACTTTATGATGACAGACATGAAAGCTTTACTGAGAACATCTGACACAAATTGATCATTCAAGTGTATGTAAGTACAAATCTAATGAAGCAACAGTTAACGCAATCTGATGATGATGTTTTCAGGTGTATTAGTGAATTTTGCTGGTTATCCAAAATTTCCACTGCTAAAAGCCTTGTGAAAAAAATTAGCACAGTTCCGTACTTCAGATAACTGAAGACTTAACAAGCAACTTCAAAAACATGAATAAAATCAGGAAAAAGCTGGATGGATTTACTAATGACATTAGTGATCGCTTTAGTTTACAGGGTCCCTCAGCCAAACTGGATTTGATTTTTCAGAGGCTGTCTATGCATGAAGATGCTATCAATGACAGAAAATGAAAAAATATATATATATAAAGGGGCAGAATACCTTATGCAAATAGTATAGCATATTCGGTTTGGCCTTGAAGGCAAAGACAGCAGTCAATCATGAGATTTTACAAAGTTAACTAAAAAAAAGCCTTAAAACTGAGATACAATAGATACAATCCATGAATAAAGAAGATAGAAGAACAAATATAACCATAGCTATTAACATGTAAAACATTGTCAGTAGCATGCAGCAATATGTAAACACCAAACACAGAAATACAGTAAACAAAGTAGGACTTTATAGACTTTTTTAATTATAAAGTGGATTGATTCTCCTAATCTGGGTTGCTATTCCAGATAATAGGTATTTCTTTAGAGAATGCCCTTTCACAGGTAAAAAGAATAAATGTTGGCTATACTAACTGATGATAACCCTTAGGACCTTTACCTCTCAACTGTTAAGATTTCCACAGAATGTCCAGATTTTTGCCTCATATTTTTGGTTTGTTTCTCATAAAACGTGTGTTTTTCTGGCAAATCATTGAGGACTGAAGTCACTAAATAATGACAGTCATTTGAGTTTGACACTTCACATCTTTCAGAAAATGCATGCTACCAAAAAAAAAAAAAAAAAAAACTTTCATTCTAGCAACATTCTAAGTTTGAAAGATCAACAGTTAAAGTTTGTCCCTGTGTTTGGCTTTGTCCAGATTTCTTGTGCTAAGAGGCTGAGAGGTATGAGTGGGACCAATTTGCTGTAGGGATGTAAAATCAAGAGAATCTGATGGTTCTTTACAATTGCAAGCCACAGGATACATCTGTGTCCAAATAACATCCTATACAAAATGAATTAACAAGACTGTGGGTATGCCAACAATAAATGTCAGTGTCTTCCAGTCAAGGCTGGTGACTTCAAAGAAAACAGGGGTGCATGAAGCAAATTAAATGGTGTGATTAAATGGAATGTCACCAGGCTGTATTACAGCAAGTCAAAGACAGTTTACCTGAGACCAAACAGCAGATATGGTTAGTGATTTTCAACCACAACCTGCCTTAGTATCCATTTGTCCTAGCCATACCTCTCAACTCTCCAGATTTTTGCCTCATAGTTTTGGTCAGTTCTTCATAAAATGTAAGGTTTTCTGACAAGTCACTGGGGATTGAAGTCACCAAACAGTGATAAACATTTGAGTTACAGATTTCCTATCCTTCAAAAGATACATGCTAACACAAAATTTGATATTCCAGCAACATTCTAAGTGTGTAGGAGCAATATCTAAAATGTGTCCCTATTTTTGGCCCTTTGTTCCCCCATACCTATTGGCTTTGTCCAGATTTCTTGCATTGGTAGGTTGAGAGGTATGGTCCTTGCCACTTTATTGATTACATACATATCAGATGTCTGACTATGATCAACAGGGCTAGCCTTAGTTGAAGTGAAGCCCTGGACTGAGAATGCCATTTTCCCACATGATGCACACTGGTAACCCTTGTTTCCTACCATCTTGGCCTCCCTAACCCCAGATTACCTCTATCTTGTTTGCTAATACTTTGTCTTACTTTTCAGGTTTTTCCTCTGACTTTTCAACGCATACTAACTAGACAAGGTGACAATGTACTAACACAGAGAAATTAAATTAATTCATCTGGGATGTCTGGGGCTTGCTAAGTCCCCAGAAACTGTGGTGTTCTTGGTGTCCAGAGGTATATTTAGGGCTTTTTTCCAACATTTTGATTCAGTGATGTCCTGAAAAAAATTATGAGTAAGGAAAGAAGCTCTGCAAGAAATAAGCTATACCCAAAGAAATGTTCAAAGCTGAGTAAAAACAGGTTTCCAATAAATGGAGACAATTTTTGCAAGGAAAAATAAATAATATCTGCGAACAGTGTGTGACTACCTAACCCCCACCAAAAGATAATAGTATTCTATGAACTACTCAGACATTAGACTGGGATGAAAGTAAAAAAACATAAGACCATTGTTGTATTTTCTAAATTGTGCTTTTTTTCATACATATGTACAGCTTGCTACATCACTCCTACTGCCAAAAGGCAGCAAAGTTCTGTGTAACCATCTAATGTTAGACTAGGAGAAAAGTGAATCAACAAATGTCCTCAGCAGCATAATTCAACTTGCTGCTGTCAGACATATAGACACAGCATACCTCCATAGCCTTACTGAGAAAAATTTAGCCATCTTAATACTAGTCTGGCATTTGATTGTGAAGAAAGTGATAAAATACTTAACAAGGTATTGATTCCAACGTGTTTCTCCCGGACAGTACACTATCTGTAAACAATCTATAGAGACCTTCTGTGCACACTTCTGAGGTTTTCTTGTCAGGAAAGTCAAATAAATAATAGGGTCTTAGGTTCATAGGATGATGCTAGGCTATTGGCCTGGAGGCCTTTATAAGCCTAACCAAGAATTTCACCCATGTTCCCACAAAGTCAGCACCTGTTTCTCCTATCCTGCAGGGACACAGGTGGGATCTCAAGGGTGTATTTTCTGTTTCCCATCCAGTCATCCAGGTTCCTCTTAAAAAGGGCTTGAGAGGTACTGTACTTGACATGGATAGGGAGTCTATTCCACAGATGGGGGAGTCTTTGGGACACAAATCTATCCCACCAACAAGTTCTATTAATGCCACAGATCAGGTTGAGGCCTTGCATGAGGGTTGCATGAGTGGAGTTTGACTTATGGATATGCAGCAACTTCATAAAGGCTGGGTCTGAAATGGCCTTGTATGCCAGACACAGGTCATCTCTGAGCAGTCTGTACAACACTGAGCAGAGGGACAGGGCTTTTAGCCTATCTGTACAGGGCTGGTGTTTGAGACCCTGGATTGTCTTGGTCAGGAACCTCTATGGTCTGTCCAGCTGCTGCATGTACTTGGTAAGGTACATGCTAAAGGGGGTACCATACTCGATAATGTGTTTGATAATAGAGGACTACATTGATGACATGACCTCCTTGTTCCTGGATGAAATACCCTTACTTATGAGGTGGGCCATGTAGAAAGTCTTCTATACAATGGAGGTAACGTGGAGGTCAAAAGTCAGGTTGATATTAAGCTGGTGCCCAAGTCCCTCACTACTGATTGCATGCTTAGTACATTGTTATTAATGTAATAATTAGTGGGGATGCCATTTTCCTCAAGGGGGATAATGATGCATTTCTTGTCATTCAGTTTGAGGCCATGCTTCTGGCACTCATCATTAGTTTGGGAAAGGCCCTCTTGGAAGATGTTCACATCACTAGGGGAATTTAAGACAGTGCCCAGCTTGCAGTCATCTGTAAACTTGGTAAAAGACAGACCACTGGTTTTGGCTTGCACCTCAGAAAAGTATATCCCAAGCAGTAGAGGCCCCAAGACCGATCCTTGGGGTACACCGCTCATTATGAGTCTACTACTAGAGGTGGCTTCCCCTATTTTGACTGAGAAGGTTCTATCAGTGAGACAATTAGCTACCCATCTGGTAACATATGGGTCGATGCCTAGCTGAGAGAGTTTATCTATTATGCCTGTGTGGTGAATAGTGTCAAAGGCTTTGGTTAGGTCAAGGTAGGTGGTGTGCACCGTCTTCCCCATGTCCATGGTTTTGGTGACTGTTTTGAAGAAGTTGACCAAGTTTAACAGGCACAATCTCCCTTTGACAAAACCAAACTGTGTGGGGTCAAGTGTTTGGAGGTTGCCAATGTCCTTGTTTATAAAGTCCATCATAATGTGTTCCATGGCCTTGCAGATCAGGCTAGTTAGGTTGATGGGCCTATAATTACCTGGGTCAGTGGATGAGCCACCTATGTGTAGAGGGATAACAGTGGCTGTCCTCCATTCCACTGGGATGTAGCTGGTACTCAGTAGTTCCACACAAGCTATGCCTACTGTGTCTAACACTGAATAGGATGGGTTTCAGACTAAGTGGGTCCTAGGGCACAGGTTGAGGATGGGGCCTCCTACTAAGACTGTGCCAAAATCTCATTACACAATTGAAAGTTATGGGGTCTTCAAAAGCTCTAATAGTCTGCATGTTCTATGATACACTTTATGCTTTATATTTTTACTGACAGCCGGAAGAGCTACATGTGGACCCCAGTACTGTCTGCATACATGCACACACACAATCACAATTAGAGTCACTTGCATGACTGTGTGTACTTCTGATGTCTGCTTGTAATCGCTTGAATGAATAAATGCATAATAAATCACCTATAAATACATTTCAGCTTGCTGCTACTGTCACTCATACAGCTCCACCACTGCAACTCTCCTTAGCGTGTATGGTCTCTACTTACACACACAGACGACAATTACTGCAGCCACATGCATGACTGTCTACACCTCAGATGTCTGCCAGACATCAAATAAATCAATAAAGACACAGAAAATGGCCCAAAAATTTATGTTATCTTGATGCTGTCTGAGATACAAAGTATAACCCATTGCAACCCTCTTCTGGATATCCTAATACACACCCACACTGACATACCTACTTTAAAAAAAAAATACTTTCTGTCCTATAAACTCCTTGGAAATGTTATACATAGTGTTATTAAAACATCATAAGTTACAATACATATAATGCCCCTTTGGGATTTATCTCATTAAACATATCAAACAATTAGAAAGATCCTAAAGATTTCTAAACAAAAAGACCATAAGGCTAAAATCCCAGAGCTTCCAAGAGAGGCTGGAAGCTCTACCCTTTAATTTAGTGTCTAGTACACTTTTGCAGAGAGATATCTGTCTTACTTACCACACCATTAGAGACTCATCTGTCCTATATTTCCCATTTTTTCACCAATACTGAAACCATGGACCTAAAATTTTACCAGTCTGTAACCCAGCACCTCCCAAAACTCATGAATAAACTTTATCTACATGCTAAGCAGTATAACTCATCATCTTCCACAAACTAGATGACTCGATGGGTCTCATAACTCTCAAATGCACAGATTTTTACAGAATGTCCAGATTTTTACCTCATGTTTTGATCTGTTCCTTATAAAATATTTGATTTTCTGTCAAATCACTGAGGACTGAAGTCAGAAAATAATGACACACACTGAGTCTTAGAGTTTATACGATTCAGAAAAATTCTTGTTAATGCAAAACCTTTCGGACTTTGTCCCCCTCCCCATTATTTATGACTTTGTCCAGACGTCTTACTCTATGACCTTGAGAACTATGATAGGTATCTAAAAATGTATCACATGGTTGGCCAGTACATCCCCCTTGGAGAGGAGGGGTACTGATAAAGCAAGAATAGTCATGTGATTCTGTGACCTTGGGATACCTATAACTGTACGAATAGTGCTTTATTACAATAATAAAAATCAATAAAAAAGTAATGCAAAAAAAAAAAAAAAACATGTAGTGCCCTGATTAATCATCCATATTTTTATCATGTTTCTCTTCTTCAGTCTGCCTCAATCCCCTAAGACAGCCTAAACTAATAGGAATCGCCCCTTCATATCTTGGAACAACTTCCCAGTCATCCTCTTCTGAGACAGTGTTTTTACCACTTCAAAAATACAGCAGGACCTATAATAAGGCAACATCACATTTCCCCATTTGGAGTAAATCTAACACTAAGCTATTTTAGAAAATGGTTCAGATATTTAAGCTGATTTTTTTCTTCATTTTTAAATAGACTGCTGAACTCCAAATATGGGTTGTAGCATCCTTGAAGTTACAATCCATGTAATGGGAAAGCTGACTTTTTTAATTTTAAATGTTGTAATTAAAAATAGATAAATGAAGTAAAATATTGTTTCAATTGGGCTTTTATTGGAGGGGCAGCAGCACAGCAGGCAGTACCACCTGGCATTATAATTGCAGGCTGTGTGTTTATCCACAAATAAAATGTTACTGCCTACAGAAATAATCAAACCCACAAGCCCACAATAAGTGACATCATAATGAGAATCACATAGACTCAGACCGTGGGTAGATCCATGATAAATGTTATCTCCTTCCGAAATAATGAAACCCACAGTCCAGAATGTGAGATATTATAGACATCATATAAATTCAGACTCAGAGTATACCAACAAAATTTTACTTCTTTAGAAATAAACTAAGCATAGCCCAGAATGTGGGATATTATAAGGTCAGATTTTGGATATGACCAAAATAAATGTTAGTGCCTTTAGAAATAATCTAACCTTCAGTCCAGAATGCGGGTCATTATGACATCACATAAGGCTGTAGAACCTTCCCAAGGAAAAAAAAAATGTGTTCTAAGTACAAGACATTAAACACTACTTTGCTGGAATTCAGTTTATGGTAATTTCTGATTAAGGACAGAGATTACACAACTGATACAAAGAAGACGTGTTGTACTAGGATTTACACTACAAATACGTTAAGATGGAAATCCATCAATGACTATGCCAGAGGAGTACAATCCAAGTTAAATGCTGTCCAATTACTGCATGTTGTGGTATACAATCAGAAATGAAGAAATAATACTCAATGACTCAAGAATGGGGAAAGACATACTGTCAACCTGGGTAAGCAGTGTAATAGTGTACCACACTCCACCAAGGACCTCATACATAGAATTTACAGAAAACAAGTTTTTGCCCTCAGTGCAACACAAATTTGGCCAAAACAAAAAACAAAGAAAAAAAAAGCATGCATCAGTCATAAGTAAGTAAGCAGGGGTCTTTTCAAGCCAAACCACTGATAAACACAGTGTACTGTTCTCAATAAACCCAAAAATTAATACAATGAAATAAAATAAAAAGAGGCCCAAAGAGGCACTTGAGTTAGTCCAACTGGTGTAGGCAACACTCAACAAGTAGCTGTTCCACAGGTTCCTAGGCAGTTACTTGGCATGCGGTCCTTGACAGGAGCCTCGCTCAATTTCCCAAGTGTCCGGACCACTATCTGGTTAAGTGATGTGCTTCTTTCAAGGAGTCAGCAACTCTTTAAAAATGTAATATTTACTAAACTAAAGACAATGTTCTGCTTTTATAATATAAACAGTTCATTGTTTTAAGTAAAGCAAAGCAACATGCATGGTCACACATCTTTCGCCGAGGGTAAAGTTCCAAAATACAGACTAGACATGTATGGGCAGAAATAAAAACATGAGAATGGCTTTTTTTTCACTGCTACCCAGTGAAGAAATAACAGTTCCTTATTTTCATGTGATTTTACTTACTACATTTGACTTCAGGCCCTATTTTATTTAATTTAGTAATCAACACACTAGAATAGTAAACATAAGGTCTAAGTAAGCATTTAATACAAAATTATGTTAGGAACCAACATTGCAATCCTCTAATTTAAAATTTGGAACTGCATGGAGTGTCATTACTATAAGTCTTGTAAATCAGTGTTGTTGCTTGTATCCATTAATGGAATTAGACTTTTTTTTCTCTCTCTCTCAAGAGGAAACTTGCCTTGAAGCAAAGATTATTCACTGCTAAACAGAATGAATATTTGCACACCTCTGAGCCAGGAAGTAGAAATGAAATATCCTGCTGGTGGCAGCAAATACTACTGTTGGTGTGTAGAGCTACCGTCCAAGTAAATCCAAAAGATGGGGGAGGGGTAAGGCTTGCTGTAGGATTTCTACCATCTCAGCACAGATGAATACAGAAAGGTTTTTAAAGTGTTCTGGGTGATGGGATTTGGAAATAGCTACATATCACTCATAATAATAATCAAGAAAGCATATATATAAACACAAAAAATGAAAAGAAAAAGTGGAATGCTTCTCATCTATGTTAGGTAATAGTAAACAGGCATTTCGCAAAATATTGATTTGCTGGAATGCTATACCAAATGCATATAATGATATCATGAACAGTGTTTTTATCATAACTGACAATGATAAACTTGGCTGTATGTCTTGAGAATCAGCTTTGAAAAGCATAAATTCTGCTTCTGCGCATTCAACTTGGGTGTGTTTTTGTCTTTCCATTGTTGCAAATTCTGTTCCTGACATGCAGGCTGTTTTCAATGGCAGATGAATTGAAAAGCAAAGCCTGTTTAAAAAAAAAAAACTCAGCCAACTCTTACTAATAACAGGTGCAGTACACATTAAATATCCGCTTCTGACATGCAGAAATAAAATCAAAACGAGATCCGGTCTCTTTCAAAGGCAAAACTAAAAATGCCACGCATGCATTCTGATGGAATAGACATTTTGTCGATGTTTTGTTTATTTTGTATTTGCTGACTAAGCACGTTGTCCATACTCCAAACTAGGTAATGGTATGCCTATTTGGGGGGCAGGTGTATAGCAGGTTATTTTTACTATTAGATTTGTTAAACAGGTAAACCAGCTATGTGCATCTGCCTGACCACTGTTGTGCTATTAGCATCATCTGATTAACAAATTTGCTTGCTCAGTTGTTCATAATGACAGGGTAGGCACTTCAGGACAAAAAACCCCACAAAAAACACACACATTTATAGGTGTGTGTGTGTGTGTGTGTGTGTGTGTGTGTGTGTGTATCTATATATATATATATATATATATATATATATATATATATATATATATATATACACACACACACACACACACACACACACACACACACACACACACACACACACACACACACACACATTCAGAGACACGTGCACATTATATATCACACACGACAGGCACATGGGGAAAAACAGAAACTCTGGGAATCAAACGAAACACGCCATAGCCTTAATCCTGTGTAATAAGCCATCAGACTTTATAAATTAACAAGAACAAATAACCAGCAGCACTGTTGGCAGACCTCAAATGCTACAAATATTGAGCTGCAGAAAAAGGTACTTTTAACAAAAGCATTGAGACAACATATCAAAGAAATGTAGTATTGCACATATGATATCAGATATACAATGAAAAAGGCATTTGATACCAACAAGTAGTCAAATCATGAATTGAAAGAATAGCAGATTTGGGGAGGATATAACTAGTACTGGCATGTGTAGTTCAAGTGAGGATAGAGGAGCCACATGTGGAAGAAGATATTCATTATGACAATGGCACAATATCGTGAGGATGGAGTTACAGGAGGCATTTGCAAAGTGCAGAGGCCAGATACAGGCAGAGACTCACAAGACTGCCTGCAGGTTGCAGTAAACATGAAAACCCACTGGAGCACAGACACTATTGGGAACCTTTTACAGACCAAAACAGGTTTTACAATTGCTCCATCTTTCAGACTAATGGAGTTCTTAACTGGGAGTTACTGAGGTTACAGTGAGTTGGGCTCCATTGGACACCATGTTGCAGTATTGCTGAATCGAATCATCATGGCACTGGATACTGTATGCACAGTTTGGTGAGGGTATACAGGAAGATGTACTACATTCCAGACTGATGAAAATGACGACATGTCACTATACTTGCTTGTTACATTGAGGATTGTCACTTATGTCCTATGAGAAAGCAATAAATTATCAGAGGAACCTGAGCTGAACAGTCAGGAGTAAATGTTAAAACTACATCTGACCCTGCAGGTAACAGTACCCAATCAAATTCCGTGTGTATCTTTGTGGTTTATGTGGTTGTTTGTTAGGGGATTTTCTAAAGACTGGAAGATCTTAAATAAATGGAAGTATTAAGAAGAAAGACTCATACTGACCAACGTTGAGCTGCAAGAGGAGAACACTCACTGCCCAATAAGCTGAAATGTGATTGGACATTGCAAAATAAGGAAGAACAGTTCAAGAGGAAACCTTCAGCATTACGTATGCTCATAGGTTATTACTAAGCGAGCTGCCCGTGTGGGCCATTTAAAGTCTAGCCAATTTCACCTTCAAAGCTGGGAATCAAACCCTGTACCTTCCGTCTGTGAGGTAAACATCTTAATTATTATACCACCCCCCCAATAGGGGAAAACAATTTGCTTATGTTAGAGAAGGTACTGCTGATTGTAAGTAGAAGGGTTTGACTGGCAGCATGATCCAATCCCTTGAGGTTTTCATGAGGAGTGTTGTTCATCTGCCTCCTTTTCAGGACATTCTTATGGAAACTAGATTTTGCAGGACCGATCCTATACACAGCAAGAGCAAAGGACTGGAATTTCACTTTTTTTGCCAAAATAAGGACTCATTCTTGTACAATTTTAGTGGCTTCTTTTGTTTCCTATTATAGCAAGGTGTTTTAGATGTATATTAATTGTTTTAGGCAAATATTATAGGAAACAATCGATTTTTTTTCCTAAAATCTCAACATTTGATATATATATTTTTTTGTTTTATTTATTTTTTTTTTTCAGGACACTCATGTCTAAATTGGGACTACCCAACATGAAGAGGGGAACTGATGGACATACATGCAGACCTGTCAACAGAGTGCTAACATCACCAAGCATGGCAAGGACATGGCTAAAGGTCGCCAATTTACAATGTTAATGTACAAGATGCTATACTGGAAATATTATGATGTCATATTACCCCTTTTCTTAGGTTCATCATTAGCTAATAAAATACACATTCACTTATGAACATTTATTTATTCTTTTGTTAATAAGAGTTGCCCACTTAGGCAAACATGCTTCTTTGTGAGGATAACTTGAGAGCTTGTCAGGTTATATGACTTTGCCAAACTCACAAAGTTTGCAAGTAGATATGGCATAAGGCTACAGTGACATATGCAAAATGCAAGTGGTTCAGTTTGTAGAATATTAGCATTATACTTTCAGGAAGGAAAGCACCATGAATGAAACACTGGTCAAAAATGCTGCTAAACAAAGAGCATAAATTAGTAAATGGCTTTTTCTAGTGTCACTGTTAGGCTTCTACCTATATATTACTGAATGGCTGTTTCTAGTGTCACTGTTAGGATTCTACCTATATATTTAACAAGAGATCCACAAGAATGATGCCAAATTAAGTTTGCTAGCATATAAACATAAAAAAAACACTAAAATCACTGGGTTTGTATCTGAAACAAATAAACTTCTTCAGTTCTCAGAACTCATAAAAAACAACAAACAGTAAGCACTTCTCATTCTTAACTGCAGCTTCCTCAGACTGTTAACTAAACAACCAACATCTTCTTAAATACTATTGGATGTATCAATCAGGTTCCAAATATGCATACCACTGTGGAGTGTCTAAACACGTCAAAGCTCTCTGATTTAATAAGTAGTTGAAATTCACAGATTTATCAAAATCTGGTGACACACATGCACTCAGATATACATGCCATCAGTTGTTTTTACTTTCAAGTGAATTTTGTTACCTTCTTGATGTCCGCTGCTTGACAGATCAGTACATGAAACAAATCTTTCATATTTAAGACACTTCTGTGTCTCTAAACAATTAATTCAGTATAATCATAACTCAACTGTATAGCAATTTTCATTAATCAGGGTGTAAATCCCCTTAGTTATCTAACCCACGTAGAAACCTTCACACCAACAAATAAATTGTGACATCTACTAATAAAACAACCAGGATGTTGAAAAATCTTACATTTATATTTACTTTTATTTTATTTTTATTTATACTTTGTTAACCAGGCAAGTGAACTGGGCTAGAGATAATTTTCAATTATGACTCAGTCGATGATAGCAAAGAAGACAGCAAGTAAGAAATGCAATTAGGAATACAAAAAACCCCAGTCCTGCCATTAATGTACATGGCGAAGATTGCATGTGCACGTACATAACATAGCCGCGGTACGACACTAAATGAAACATTAAACACCATTTACAAGAATGCATGCATTATTAATTATGTACACAACGTAGAGGACTCAAACATAATCATCAATGCAGAAGTGCATGTCAGTATATTGCACCGTACGTTGTCAGTACAGTGTAATAGACTACGAATCCACTATTGCATTTTGTACATAAAAAGGGGGGGGTAATTATATTTGCATTACATTTTCTGTCCTAAGATACTATCAGATAGACTAAACCTGCACATTTTCCAGGGGAACCAGAAGTACAATGGAACTTAAGAATTGGCATACCATTGTGTCAGACCATGCCAATGTAGCTTTTACTTATTTGAATAGATAGTCTCTGGGTATTTTTTTTTTTTTTTGAAAGTTAGTAGTTGGTCTGTATGACTGTTCCAAACAGCTAGAACTAGTCTGTAGAAAGTTCATTGTCACATAGCATGTTGAATGTGTGGATGTGGGCTTGTATAAGTGAATGGCATCATTAACAGTATCTGACTGGTTTCTAACCTGCATCCTGCTGAGGAATGTTGCACAGTATCCATCATGTAATACTGTGTAAATGAATGCACTGAGCAGTGCAGTAGTTCCAGCTGTGACAGGTAGCCAGCTGCTTGAGTGGTGCAGGGATGCTGCTCATGCTTGTTAGCCAGTTGTGCAAATCTAGGTGTTTTACTTTTGTACGGCTGAATAAGCACAGTGCTGCGTGCAGAGACAAGTGCAGTTAAGGGGATGCAGGATTCCAATCCAGGAAGGAGTACAATTATGGGAATGCCTCAGCTACCCTCTGTGATCAGCAACTTAGATGTTTCATATCCAACTAAGCAGAGTTAATACATGCTTAACCTGAGCTTTTGTGTGTTGATGGAACAAAGGTCACATTACAGCATTGTAGCACTACAGCTTTGGGGGGTATGACTCACATACCTGTATTACCTAGAATGGAAGCATTCATATGTTCTCTTTCTTACAGTATTGTTTCTCTCTGTGTTTGCTTTCTTGAACATTCTGCTTTATTACTGCTTCTATCTTTTGCAGTTGAGCTTACAGTGTGATTCTTAAATCCAATTAAAGTAATCCGTCATATACATTTGTACAGATCCACTTAGATACTAACGTTTTTCTTAACTGAGATGTAATGGCATTAACATTTATATAATGTATTACTGCATTATCCAGCCTTTACTGTTTTCCTTTTCTTATTATTTTTAAACGTTCCTTCCATTGCTCATACTAATACATTTAACAACCAAAAACTGTTACTTCTTCTCTCTTCACATTCACTTAATCTTGCTCAGTCTCAATATCTTGTGAATTGTTTCACTTCCAACAGCAAGCCTTCCTCCTCCTGTACCCTTGTCTCTCTGTCCCCATTGGGAATTTAGGTATGCCATTGTGTTGTCACTTATTACATTTGTTCCAGCCACTTCGGTCTCACTTTCCATTACATATATTATTAAGGGTTTATTCTCATGTTCTCCTTTTTCACTACCTTCTTCTTTAAAACAAAAATCAAAACAGAAATGCTTCTGACTTGTATATTTGCTGGAGTTTGATTTACATGCTGCCCTTGAGTACCACTATTTATTTGTTATCATGCGAAGAGCACTGATGCACACAGACCTTTTTCAAATTCAGCCCAGGATCACTGTTTTGCTCAGTCATACATTATTAAAAGTTCATTTTTTCACAATAATAACAAGACTTCTGCATCACAGAATATCTTAAATTATAACTGCAACCAGAAATATTTAATAAAATTTCCATCTGTATTATTTGTTTTAATATCAGTTAAAAGTTCCCAACAACCAGTCAATAACCTTCTTGAATAATACATTTTTTTCAACTCCAAAATGTTCTCCATTTTGTCATGAAAAATAAACAGATGTCTTTAGAGATTAGGACACCTATTCTGATTTTCCAGAACAGTGTCTTTAATGTTTGAACTGTCGTATTTATAATTCTACAAAACAAAAAACACAGGCTCACGCAATGTTACGGACAAAAACTGCTCGAGCTCCAGGATAATAAAATAAAAAGAATGTTTAATGGGATGCCAGGAAACAGTGAAAAATACCAACTCAAATGAGAAAGGCATAACGGTCAAATACCTTTGTCTGCTAATGTTGGGACTTCTTCAGAACTGTTAATTCCACAATAAAACATCATTTAAATAACTTCATTAATAGATCATATGATCAATTCAAGCAATCATTAATAAAAAATTTAAAAACATGAAGATAAAAATACAGAAAAACACTATATTAAGTATAATATGTAAAACAGCATCAAAACAGTGTCAAAAATGTTAAACACTTTAAAAGCCACCCACATAAGATAAAACATCTGAAGGATGGGTACAACGTAAAAATGATATATAAAAATTAGAAGCAATGAAAGAAAACTAATGTATACCTTAAAATTTAGCTGCCCTAAGCTTTAAAACTAATAAGATGGATACTTGTTCAATTAAACCAGGGCAAGATGATGCATTTAATTTTAATTGCCATATCAATTCCCTGTATTCAATTTTAGTTTCCCAGGAGACACCTCTGCTGTTACATGAAACAGTTTCAAGTATACCAAACATGAACTTGGAAAAATGTTTACAGTTTTGTGTGCATTTAAACAAGGAGTTATTAGAGATGCATTTTGCAATTGCATAGTTAAGTTCATAGATTCTTTTACAGAGCTGTCTTTCTGTTTTGCTCATGTAAAAGCCAGTGCAAGCAGAACATAAAGCAATATAAATAAGTTCCTTGGAACCACAATTTCCATCCATCAAATGAATGTTACCATGGAGAAAATTATCCAAAGTAATTCCTTCTTTCTCCAAAATATAAGTACACTGACTACAAGCACCATGTCTCCAGGTGCCTTTACTAATTGTTGAAGTTTTAATATTTGTTTGCTGCTCAAGAATAGTTTTAACGTTCCTACCCATTTTGTAAACAAAAGTTGGGGTATCACCCACAATACTGAAAACCTTTTCATTAACTTTAAAAATACTCCAGTTTTTAGCAATTATGTTTTTAATCTCCTTAGAGTAGGAGTTGTGTGTGAGTATCAGGGAACTAGTAAAACTATCTGTGTCCTTACTGGTAATATCAGCTCCCTTGAATGTACTTCGAATAGTGTCAGCCCCAAGTAAGGGGTTATATTTTGTACCCCACACTTTGAAAATTCCATTTAGAAGCCTCGCTCATTAACTTTCTTATGGTTCTTATGGAATTCATTTTACTTGCAAACTTTATATTTTTTGAAGGCAAATATTTTTGACAGATACCCTGAAGTTTGGGAGTTTTGATCAACAGGTGTGCTTCCATATATATGTGTGTGTGTTTGTGTGTGTGTGTGTGTGTTTGTCTCTGTGTGTGAGAGAGCTCAAGGGGTTGGAAGATGGATAAGTTTTATTTGTACTTTGGGTGGTGTGAAAATTACTTCATGCAAGTTCAATGCTTCATTACATCTGTCAGATTTTGATAGATTGCTTGCTTTATAAGGGATCTACCTTATGAATGCTGAAAATGCCAGTGTGTAATTATGTCCTCCAATCTCACAGTTATTGAGAAAAATGTAACTTCTTGAAGACTGTTTATATCTGCACTGATTTTTGTTTCTGAAGTAATGTGATTTCTAATGTGTTGCTAATATAGAAAAAATATTGAAGGGCAACAAAACTTATGAGTCTATATCATCTAACTCTGTCAAACAACTTTCTCAGTTTAGAAATACTTTATATGCTGATTTAAACATGGAACAGATGTATCTCTTTAATGACATAATGAATCCACCAAATTATGTTGATATGAAATTGTTTGCTACCTGTATTTATTATGTTACACATGACAGTTGTATGTAATTTATTTAATACTTGTTTACTGGGAAAGTCTGACTGGGACAAAGCCCATTTTCAGCAGAAGCCCGAGGGGGATGCTCCAGATGCATGTCTTTAGGATGTGGAAGGAAACTGGAGCACCCAGGGGAAATTCGCTTGAATGCAGGGAGGACATGCAAACTCCATAGAGAAGGCACCCCAGCTGAGAATCAAACCAGAGAACCTTTTGCCGTGAGGTGACAATGTTAACCGCTGCACCAATGTGCCGCCCAGCATGTATGTTGGAATTTGGGAGTGAAACTGCAAAACTGCTGAAGTGAGGAAGAAAGAATCTTTTCAGAACAGAGTGCCAAAATTCATGATGACTCCTACTCTTTGAAAATGTTTGAGAACCTGACAGACCAACTAAGCAGGAGATAGAGGGGGTGTTTGGATATGCACATATGTTTTAAATAAATTAACTGTATTTGTCATTAATTACAATTAAAAAATATTCACAACTTTGCAAAAATATTGTAAGTAAAGTAAAAAAAATAAGTAAAAGGCTTTGAAGTCACTGATCAAGCTGGTTTCTATGGCTCCTAACTGAGTGCCAGGGAAGATGTCCATGAGTGATGATGTTTCATGCTAGTGGTGGAGTTATCAGAAAGGAATCCAGACTTGTACTTGTAGACATTTTCAGTATTTTTTTGCAAATGCATACAATTCAGAAATTACTTCTATGCTTCTTATATGCGTCTATCCATACAGCTGTTTACTACAGGGTCACCCAAGTACAGAAGGAATGAGAGGCCATGTCTGGGTCATTCCTCTGTACAAACAAAACAATAAACAGATGAAAAACATGCTTGTTTATTCACATAAATATATCACAAAGATAACAAAGATAAAGCTTTCGGGTAACACCCTTCATCAGTATACACAACTCATTTTTAGAATACCATTTTATATCATTGCTTTTTGGACCACATGACACAACCAGCCAATATAGACTAGCCTACAATTAAAATTGAAGTCACTTTAAAATGTGAATAACTCATCAAAATTATATTAAGTATATATAACATACCAAATGCACTCAAAAATTTCACAATAGATCCGTTTGTAAAAATGAAAATAAAAATAAAATAATGTAATATAGCATATAACTGTCATAAAAATGTTTATATATTTATATTTATTTATTTATACTGTTTCTCCTTAGCTACTAATATAGGTTTTATACTCACTAAATTATTAAGTCCTGGGTACCTATCTGCTTCTAAAATAGTAATCCATTTATATTCTGTGATATCAAGTTTGTTGTTAATATCATCACCCCTCATATCCTTGTATAATACCTGCAGTACTTTAAATTTAAATACGTGTTGACCACCTATTTTTATGGTGTTTTGCCAGAGCATTAGTTTCAACGGTCCTTCTGATCTCCGATTTGTGTTCAGTGATACGATCTTTCAAGCGTCTTAAACACTTACTCATATAAAAACTTTCACATTGCATGCAAGTAGCTAAATAAATAATTAGATCAGTATTACTGGTTGCATGACTTTTTATCTTATAAATTTCTCTAGTCACAGGATCCTGAAATTCTACTTTACCACATATGTCCTTATAGCAATTACAATTGTGGCATGGAATTGTGCCACTTTTATTTATTATGTTTACATCTTTTTTATTTAATCTAAAATCCTTATAACACAATTCTCTTTTTAAACTTGTGCAACTTCCTATGTGCAAATTTTGGTTTATTACCTAAAATGTGTATAAGTTCTGGCATAGATGTTAAAACCCACCAGTTTTTACATATTATTTTTTCTACATATTTTGTTATAGTGCTTTGAGTGGTGATATATCTAAGATGGTCTGTGCATCCATCATTTCTTATACTCTGTAATACATAATCTCTAAACAAAGATGGCGCCAGCTCCTCTCTATGTTCTAAAATTTCATGCATGCTGGTATATGTCAAGGTGTCATCATATCTCCTATCTCTAAACTCTTGAGCCAGTATTTCCATTTGTTCTCTGCATTTTATTATATCTGTATTTAACCTACTTACCCTCAGTAGTTGACTTTTTACTATGCCTCGAAATATGTGTCTAGCATGCATGCTCCTTGCATGAGTATACCTGTTAACTTGAACTTCTTTTCTGTGTACTCAGGTTTCAAGTAGTCCACCTTCTCTGTATAGCTGTACATCTAAATAACTTATTTGTTGCTTCGAACAACTCATTTTAAATTTCAAAAATAATGTACTGTTATTTAGAGATTCAACAAATTTTAATAGACCATCTTCATCACCTCCCCAAATTAAAAAAAAATTATTTTCATTTTTACGAATGGATCTATTGTGAAATTTTTTAACGCATTTGGTATGTTATATATACTTGATATAACTTTGATGAATTGTTCACATTTTAAAGTGACTTCAATTTTAATTGTAGGCTAGTCTTTATTGGTTGGTTGTGTCATGTGGTCCAAAAATCAATGATATAAAATGGTATTTTAAAACGAGTTGTCTATACTGATGAAGGGTGTTACCCGAAAGCTTTATCTTTGTTATCTTTGTGATATATTTATGTGAATAAACCTAGCGTTTTTCATCTGTTTATTGTTTTGTCCGAGCAATTAGTTATGCAGTGAATTTCACTGCAGTTGGTTCATGGATTTATATACATATATTTATATTTATATTTATATTTATATATATGCATCATTCTTCTGTACAGACAGGATTTCCTAGTCCCACTTTACTGTAACAACATGGTTGTTGGAAGCTGTAGGGAATTGTGGGGCAGTTGCTTAATTAAGTGTGGAGGTAAGTTTTGGAGGATATAGTAAAGCTTTTGTAGAAGTTTGAGTCAGCCAACCATTGGGGCATTACAGACATCTCTTAAGGGACAAGAAAGTAGAGAAAATATTACTGATGGAAAGTTCTTGGTTCAACAAAATAATGGTTACTGGGACGAATGCCGTTGACCTTGAGTGGACAAAATGAAATTGTGTAAAAGGGTAAATTACACTCACTCACTCTCCTCATGCCAATGGTAGGGCTTCCAAAAAAAACTGCTCCAACAACTTGCACCTGGTTTGCCAGGTAAACAACAATTCCTTACACTGAGTTCAGAAGGCAAGCTGTGAAGGGCAACAGCATCTTGGCCATTTGACAGAATATAAATGACATAGAGAAAGTATTAGCCCAGTGGGGGGAGTTAGCGGAATAAAATTAAGGATAAAATAAAACTATTCATTACTTCTATGTAAGACACATTACTGGTGCTTGATGTCTGGTATATGCAGAGATAAGGGTGCATAGCAAAACTGAGCAAACCACTGCATTACTTACTTAGAGTTTGCTTTGTGAAGCTCCCGTCTCCATATCCAGAGGTGCAATCAGTTCTTAATCAAAACTGGAGAAGATTCTACAGATTTACAGACTGTGTTTAACTGGAGAAGATTCTACAGATTTACAGACTGTGTTTAGCTTTTTAAACACTTTTATTTAAGCTATTTGCCATGCTTCTGTGCAGCATTAACAATGCATATAGCTATTCAGGCACTGCAGTGTAGTGAGATGAACAACACTCTATGGGATCAGGCTATTGTGAGCTGTATGCACATAAACCACTAACAGAGCTTTAATCGTGTGACTAGCACTGTATACATAAATGGATATGCAGTTCATCAGCAGAAACTGCAGTAGGACTGGGAAGATTCCGTGTGATAAAGCTCTAGTATGGTAAGTGACTTAAGAGCCACAAAGTAAACTGGTCATTTAAAAATGTATTTAGAAACATCAGCGTCTACTTTCTCAGTGAGTCAGCATTCAGATGTCTTACAATTACAGTTTACTTTTCATTCAGTTTTATGCTATTTTAAAGAATGGTTATACTAGTAAAGTTTATCATCTTCTGAAAGCAAACAGTTTTTCCTCAATCTTCTATTTTATTTCATACAGTATTACCTAATGAATCTTTTGCTTATTTGAACGTACTCCACATTCATCTGTAAAGTGCAATTTCTGTGATTAAATCTGTTTTGAAAAGGATTCACAGATATGATGCACAGTGCTAAAGACAAAGAAAATAAGCAAACGGCTTACATTCCACTGGCAGCAGCAGGGAGGGGCAGAAAAAAGTGAGTTTACAGTGCTATGTGTGTGCTGCAGGTACAGAAAACCTATGCAGATCATCACCTCTGCATCCACAAAACTGCTGACAAGTTTCAGAGACTACCAAACAGCTAGGCTGTCAGCAACACTGTGTCACAACACAGTGTAAGAGGTGTACCAAACAGCCAGAAGCCACTGATGCATAGTTACCAAAGCTGATGATGCGATAATAGTACAACTCATGCAAAACCCGCCCTTCAGGCAAAGAGATACCTTTCCCCACAAAAAGATGCCAAAGTATACGGATCACTCCTGACACGAGATGTACATATACTACTCTTTGTGCACTGTTGGCTGCATGTCCTGCAGTACAGCACTATATATCACAGAGGGCAAGGCTGCAGTAAAATGCAGGCAATGCCTGCTGGTATATAACAATGGGAAGCACGTATTGTCATCTGTGCTGCTCATCCACATGTATCTGCTGAAACATTTTGCTCTGCAGTCCAGGAAAAGCATGCCCTGACATATTTTATATATATATATATATATATATATATATATATACATATATATATATATATATATATATATATATATATATATATATAATGATTATAATATGACCAATCATAATTCAGAAACTTCAAGAAACAAATAATCGATGCCAGAGTTTTGATCAATCAAATTACCAAAATGTTACAAAAAGGAATACACGAAAGATTGTAAAAATAAAATACCTAACTTATGTGATCCAAGAACCAACACCCAGAAGCTAGATCTATACTTAGTTTGTCTGAATGGCAGTACTGTAACAGAAAGTACTTTTTTCCTAATGCATTGACTGCAAAATGGCCTGGTATATGGAGGGGGGATAGAAAGAAATTCTCACCTATGGCAAAGTCCTCATTGGACAGCCATGAAAAGTAAATGTACCCAAAGAAAGACAGAGAGAGATAGAGAGAGGGAAAAGGAAGGAGTGAAACAGCATGTCTGCTGCTTAGAGAAATGTTTGTTTCACAGCAGCCTTGAGAGCTGCTCTCAAACATCTGCTTATGGTGAAAGCTGTGTCTGTTAAATACTGCTTCCTGTGACTTTAGACACAGAGGTCAGATATCACAAAAACAAAGCTATAAACACAGAGCAAAACAACGTGGATGACACGAGACAGGGGCAGGGTTAATTGTACATTTTTCTTTTTAACATAAATGTTCATTTCAGACAACTAGAAGCACTTTGAAAATGTCACTTTTCCATGGAAAAGCTACTGAAGATAGGAAAATGAATAATAATATTTGTTTTGAGAATACCTTGCCCTTGCCCTGAGTAATGGCAACATGAGAGGTGATTACAAAATGTAAAAGTAGGTGTGGGTGCTTGCTTTTTTCTGCATAGAGCAGTTTATTCAGATTAATGTTCTTTGCAGTCTTGTGATCACTATTTTGGCCCTTCACAGTCAAATATCTGTAACTTACTAGCAGACCGGCGAGTGGAATACTAGATTAGGATAGTAACAGCATGAAATGGAAGGTGGGGAATACTTATTCACCATGGCAGCTATGACAGGGGTGCAGACAAGGGACTGATCTTATTGTGTTTTCAGACAAATTGTCCAGTTAAAAAAGTTAAACTCATGAAGTCCAGTTTTTTTGTGCTACTACACAACAATGAAATGCTTTTAACTTCAGTATTCCTGGCAGCTACATAGTTTAGACAGACATACATTTAACTAAAGTGGCAGTGATGTAATACAAATGGACAAATTTTATTTTCTTGTAGAGATATCACTGGAAGTTTTTAGCTATCATTATCCTACCAAGCAGTGACAAAAGAAATCTTATAGCAAGATTTAAAATGCTTAAGCACTCTGCCAACATTGCCCAGTGTTGCATTGTAGTACACTCACACTGATTTTAGAACTTCACCATGCAGTGTAATACTGCTGATTTGTATTATCCTCATCTACTATGTTGAACCGTATTCCATGAAACAAATTGTGCATCTTGCTTTTTGGGCACTTGCAGTTACGCAACATTATTTTGCACATTGAAAAATAAAACTATTTCTTTGCCATGTTCAGAAAATGGCAAATGTGATTTCTTTTGCATCTTTCTTAGATCTAGAGGCTTGAGTCATCTTTCATTCAGTCTTATTGCCATTTTACAACTGCATAGTGGCGGTCCAGTCTGCATCTTCATTGTTGTAGGAAGTTACCTGTTTTAACAAACATTAATGAAACTCTTTAAAGTATGTGTGCTTTTCTGAGATTATGGCGTATACTTTGAAAGTAACATAAAACATGTCACCTGTTAGAAATCCATTCATCCACAACCCCTTTATCCCATTTTTGCATATGTGACATGTAAAGAAAAAGAGTGGGAGGTCAGTACAAGATCTTAAGTACTAGCATCTGAAATATCACACTAGGGGCAGTAACACTTAGTTCAATTGAGAAACTTCCTAATCCGAATGCGAAAGAAAATATGTTACATCTTAAAAATTGAGTACCTGTCCCACGCCCCAGTACAAACAGTATTTGACAGAACTTTCAAAATGCAAGGGAATGTTAAGATCATCATTTCTGAATGAGCAGTAAAGAGATGTTATTGACTTAAATGATCTTATGGGGTAAATCAAAACTTACAATTTTTTAATAGCAAAGATAACTGCTTACATTTTTTTGGGAATTTTTTAATCAGATTTACCACCATGTGCACAGGCTGCTAGCTCTTGACCTTTTATCTCCATGGATTATCCATAATTAGGTTTAGGAACATAGAAAATAAATAACTGGAGAAAAATGCACCATATTGACACTTTTCATCAATACTGGTACTTACATCTGCAGCAGCCTAGCAGTGCAATTAGTGCCGCCTGTGTTCGCTCAAGTCATCAAAGTGGGTGGTCCCATCAGCTGATGTTACTGTGATTTCAAAAAATAGGTGGGGCATGGGTAAGAAACCTGGCAACCCTATGTGTACAGTGTCAGGTATATTCCCTTATCTTCAATGCACTGTTATCTTCATGCAATGCTAAGTATAAGAACAGTTCATAGACCTACAGCTGCCTCTTGTGTTATACAGTTTCCTCCAGGGCTTTACTGCAGGCACATCGTTTTAGTTATGGAACACATGGTTGTCAGTACAGTAGATGGGTCTAGTATACACTGTCAAGGGTTATGGAAAACTTTTCTGGTTAGCTGGCCCCCAAGTGCATAACAATCATACTCCATTCCATGCCATAGTGTGCTGTAATGTGAGGCAAGAATATCTGTTAAAATTTACATTTAAAAAGCACTGGTACATTGACAATACTATTTTATTAAGTGATACATTTTGTTAAATGTTTTGCTCCTTATAAACTATATTTTTCATAAGCCTGTCATTCCAGAAGTTTTTTTTCCCCTTCAGTATTGAAATTGTAGACTGTCCAGAAACTGAGGGGGTGGGGTACATTTGGAAAAGGAGGGAGCTACTTTCTGATAGCTCATGTACAGTTGTAAAACCTTGGCAATGGTATTTGTGGAATCCAACTCAGTGGACTGACTGAATAATAGGCAGGATGACTATGAAGCTGTCTACCCACATGTGAACCATTATTGTCACTGGAGCTGACTGTCCACGTGTGAACCATTACTGTTACTGAAGCTGACTGTCCACATGTGAACCATTACTGTTAGTGGAACTGACTGCCCAAGTGTGAACCATAACTTTTACTGGATATTAACATATTTGACCTTGTTATCATTTACTCCTCATAAGCTGACTGTCCACGTGTGAACCATTACTGTTAGTGGAACTGACTGCCCACGTGTGAACCATAACTGTTACTGGATGTTAACATATTTGACCTTGTTATCATTTACTCCTCATAAGCTGACTGTCCACGTGTGAACCATTACTGTTAGTGGAACTGACTGTCCACGTGTGAACCATTACTGTTAGTGGATGTTAGCATATTTGATTATCCTTTACTCCTCATACGTGTACTGAAACCACTGAGTGTAACATCATAGTTTGGCAGATAATATTATCTAATTGTAAATCGATCCATCACTGACCCTGCAGTAAATGAGGTAACAGCATAGTTGAGATTTAAATTAGTGTGGATTTATAGGAAGAAGCTCTGTAGAATTATAGAAAGAAGCTCTGGAGTCTATCAGAGTTACCTCTATTAATTCAAAATTATTTTGTTCACAAAGAGAGGAAAATAGTGTTGAATTAGATGGTAACTACTTCTTATATCATTTTTTTCTTTGCTTACCACTGTTTTAGAATCTGAATGTAAAAAGCGGGTTCATATGCCAAAGAAAAGTGTGATGTTTTGTTACTGTGAACCATTCCAACAAATTTACAGCCCTCAGTGATGACACTGAGAAGTGTGTACATAAACTCGGAGTAAAAGATGGCAAACAAGCACTGTGACAACTCTGAAGAGGGCAGTACTCTTTCATTAAGATTTGGGGTACTGGTCATTTTAGGCACTTGAGAACTTTCAATCAAATTGAGGAGTGTAGGGGTCCCAACTAGAGTAACAGTTAACCTCATTATTTTCACTGAAACCAACAGGCACGGATGCTTCATGAAAGGATGCAGAGAATGACTGGACTGCAGTAGTAGGTTGAAAGGCAAGTCATCAATGGAAGCTTGTTCTACAGCTCTCAACACTCCCTATTTGTAGTCTGCTCCTTGTGAAATTTGTTTTTCTCTGGCAAATCAGTGAGGACTGCGGTCACTAAATGAAATACATTTGGAACTGAGACTTCAAATCCTTTAGGAAACAAGTGTCAATGCAATGAAGACTATTCTATCACCTTTCCAAACAGATAAGAGCAATTTTTAAAATCGATCCCTGATTTTGGGCCTTTGTATCCCTATTAATTTTGGCCTTGTCCAGATTTCTTGTGTTTAGAGGTTGAGATGTATGTTAACAGGTTTGGATGCCATGGCTTGCTGCTCTTAATGCTATGTATTCCAGTGGGATCTACTATATATGCCAGGAATTAAAGCATCGTGTACATTGTGGAAGCTGTTACTCATGCGCCAATCCAACCATGTGTTTTGGTAAGGTGTGGCAGCCATGCAGAGTGAGAGGAGCCATGTAGCACGAGTGTAGCTGTGACACATTGATGTGTTTGGGTAGGGTGTGGCAGCCATGCAGAGCGAGTGGAGCTGTCACACACTGACATGTTTGGGTGAGGTGTGGCAGCCATGCAGAGTGAGTGGAGCTGTCACACATTCATGTGTTTGGGTAAGGTGTGGCAGCCATACAGAGCGAGTGGAGCTGTCACACAATAACATGTTTGGGTGAGGTGTGGCAGCCATGCAGATCGAGTGGAGCTGTCACACAATAACATGTTTGGGTGAGGTGTGGCAGCCATGCAGAGCGAGTGGAGCTGTCACACAATAACATGTTTGGGTGAGGTGTGGCAGCCATGCAGAGCGAGTGGAGCTGTCACACATTCATGTGTTTGGGTAAGGTGTGGCAGCCATGCAGAGCAAGTGGAGCTGTCACACACTGACATGTTTGGGTGAGGTGTGGCAGCCATGCAGAGCGAGTGGAGCTGTCACACATTCATGTGTGTGGGTAAGGTGTGGCAGCCATGCAGAGCGAGTGGAGCTGTCACACAATAACATGTTTGGGTGAGGTGTGGCAGCCATGCAGAGTGAGTGGAGCTGTCGCACAATGACATATTTGGGTAAGGTGTGGCAGCCATGCAGAGTGAGCGAATCTATCACACATTGATGTCTTTGGGTGAGGTGTGGCAGACATGCAGAGTGAGTGGAGCTGTCATACATTGGTGTGTTTGGGTAGGGTGTGGCAGACATGCAGAGCAAATGGAGCTGTCACACATTGATGTGTTTGGGTAAGGTGTGGAAGCCATGCAGAGCGAGTGGAGCTGTCACACATTGACATGTTTGGGTCAGGTATGGCAGCCATGCAGAGCGAGTGGAGCTGTCACACAATGCCATGTTTGGATAAGGTATGGTAGCCATGCAGAGTGAGTGGAGCTATCACATTACCTCTCATTCTGGAAATATCAAAAAGCTGGACAAAGGCCCATGAAAAGAAAGCACATCTGGACAACAATCTGGATGCAGACTAACATAAAATTTGCATGCATAATTGTATAATACCACCCACTCCAATGGAATTGTGGAATACCAACATTCAAATACAAATTGAAAAGACAGGCAAAATATTATATATCACAAAAATATAACCAGAATGACAGTGTTTTATTTGTATTAACATATGAACCTGTTTCAAACTTTGAACTTGTATAAAAGTAAAATACAATTTTCTTTTATAAAAATAAAATTAACTTCTAAACTAATGTTGCTACACAAGGCAGTGGCAGTGTCCCTGTAAATTAATTATAATACTATGAAACATTATTGTTCATTTCAGTTTAATCTGTTTATAGGTTAGCAAAGGTTTTAGACTAACCAAAGCAATCATCCCAGGCTAAATATACATATTCATTATGTTTCTATAAGCTAATATGGTTTTAAATGCATTTTTTGTATTATTTGTGTATATTCTATATAGGGTTGTGTCTTTAAATCACATTTTTGCTTGTAAAACAAGAAGAGCTTCTATTGGATGGTGAGATCGTGTGCCATATTTAAAGCTCTGATTTTAAATTATGGCTATATGCACCTAGGAAGGGATTAATCCCAAAAGCTTTGCTGTTGTATCCAAATAAAGTAATTTGAGGTTTTATAAAGTAGTCAGGGATCTTAGGGTTTAGGATCATTGTACAGTTAGTTGGCAGCACTAGGTTTAGGGAATGCAATGGGAATTTTGCTGTTAGTGTTAAAGAACTAGAATTAAGTTTAAAGTTAGGTACAGGGCAGGAGTTTTAGGGATAGATTCAGGGCTCTGCCAGGTTGATGCAATTTAATAGAGTTGAATGATAGGAGGGCTGGGTAGATTAGCAAACTCAGGCTAGTGATACTTAAGACACTTGCCATTCAGAAAAATTGCTAGTGAACAGGAATGTCATGAGCTGCTAAGCATTCAAAAACTTGTAGGCCCACTTTAGTATTAGGCACCCACACATTATTTACTGACCTCACTACTCGATAATGGCCACATGATGGAGGTTTTCTCAATAAACAATACTTTGGTGCCTGTAAAACAACAATAATTACAAACATACCAGTAATAAGTCAATAGCAACGGACAGAAAGTAGGGGACTTCTCTTTACTGTCACCCGAATAGTGAATGCAAACATGTCAAAGTGTGGTTGGTTGTTAGTTACTTCTTCACAGATGCCCAATAAATAAAAACTTCAACAAATTTACTCTGTCCACAGTTAATATTGCTCTGGCCACTGCCACCTAGGATACTATAACCATGCTAAACCAGGCATTCATAGAAAACATGTCTGTTAGTTTTACAAAGAGAACACAGTTTTTGCCTGGGCCCAGAACATAAACATTTTCTTAAACAAGAAAACAGTGCAGACAAAATGAACACCATTCTTTGATTGTCAGTCATGCAGTCTTCACACACAGACAATGCAGACACATCTAGTACTACAAAAACATTTTAAGCTGTTTTTTGAAAAGTAATTACATATGCTTTCTTTACATTTTTTTCTGGTCATCAGGCAACTCCCTTCTGCCTGTCCGGACAGTTAAACAACCTCAGGACACGAAACACACCATTAGTTTCCGAAGGCAGGCTTGGCTGCATTCTAATGGAAGAACAGCATGTGGAATTCATACATTCCAAAGCTAATGTTTATAATGAGCATCCTAAGGGCTGAATGTCAGATAAACCCAAAAATGCACCAACTCAAAAAACAGGGGTCATTCAACACTCTAAGCAATCTCATCCATCTAGAAATGCTATGAAACACAACTGCATAGAAAAGGGAAACCAAACTCTTCAAAAATATTGCTATGTTGAAGTAAGTATGCATATCAGAATGCAGTCAATATTTTTCATCTAATATGTTGTGAACTTTTATCCCATCCCCTTCATATATACTAGTACATGGATTGGTCTCTGATACCATTGTGCTAATAAGCCAATGTGAGGCACCAACAACTATGACCAATTATTTTTAATGTAGATAATTACTTTCAGCTGGAGCAAGTACTTACTACAAAAGTATAATTAATACTTTCAAAACTAATATTATGGCTATCAGTACTCACTTTCAAAATACAATAACTGTATTTATTGATTCATATTTGTTAACCACGTAGGTGGCCTTGATAAAATCTCTTTTTAGTTGCACCCCAAGGCAATAGGGAAGCAACATTACAAATTCATTAAATTATTGCAAGTTAGACACCAATATGCAGACTGAATCACCATATTATTTTACAAAAGTCCCAAAAGAGTATTGTAGAAAAGTAATCTTAGATACATTCTAGAGTTATAATTTTCTAAAGTATTAGAATAAAGTAGGCAGTCTAATGAAAATGTGCCATGTCTGAGAAGCAATAACATTTATATTAGCTTTGAGATGTTCCTTGAGTTGTATTCAGAATATTTTAAAGGTATTTACTTTTTTCATGTCTTGAGGTAGGGTACATCTCTGGGAGTGGCACCATTGGGAAACGATGTAGCTTAAAGGACATAGAGCATCTTTGCCACCAGTAGATGACCTCACCATACCTCTTTGAAATTATTTCCCCAAACTACCTTGCCAGGTATTAATGTTTATTTAGTCTCTTCTGTCATAAGGTAGGATGCGTGCTTCTTTATATTCATTCATCCATCCATACATACATGCATCTATCCAAAACCCCTTTTTCCCATTTCTGCACATGGAGTTGGGTGTCACTATCACTTCAACAGTAACAATTATCTAGAACCGAGATTTACACTGCAGGGTGGCTAGTCCTGCCACTGTAATTCTTCCATACCACACACCCCCATGCACACTCAGACCTACGGCCAGTTTACAGTACATGTTCAACTCACTGAATGTATTTAGAATGTGGGAGGAAACCAGAGCACCTGGCAGAAACCCAAGCAAAAAAAGAGAGGATATGCAGACTCCACATAAAAGGCACCAAAGCTGCGAACTGAACCAGGGAACCTCTTGCTGTGAGATGACAATGCTGTCCACTGTGCCACTGTGCTGCACAAAAAGAAACAAATGTTTCTTTCTACACTGGCCCAAGTGTTTTGCTTTATATAAGTAACTTACACACTCAGACACAATATGAAAACAGAAACTGAGGAAGTCAATCTTGTGACTATAGGATTAGCCTACTTAGTCAGTGACAGCCTGCCCATCTGTTCTATACCAACAAAACGCATTACTTAGTAAAGCAGCATAGACTGGGTCTCTACAGTGTCAGAAACTGTTAGTGATGACCTAATTGCCTATCTTCCCAGTTGTGTGATGCTTTGGTAATAAACCCAAGATTGGGCCAACTATAATTATAAAATATGAAGTAAGAGTGCCTGTAATAAAAGAACTTTACAAGCAGGTGTGTTACATGGATCTAGCACAAAGCCATGGTTTTCCTGATGTGTACATGAAAGAACAATTCAACGGAATGCTGATATTTTGGGAGCTGGCACTGGGAAAAAGTAATTTTACCAGTGCTGCAGAAATATAATTCCAGAAATGTCATTGTGCAAAATAAATACAGAGGCATATAAATTAGTAAAATGTGATATTGTTAGGCGATTTGCATTAGAACGAGTCATATGTAGAAACTAAAGAGTTTTATTTGCCGTCTCCTACTCTGGTATGATCATGATCTCAGTGATGTAAGGATACATATCTACCACCAAAGACCACTCCCCCCCATGTAAACAGCTCTGGCATTGTAAATGTAACTCAATAAGTCCATGGCTTATGGGGCCTCCCTCTGCCTTTCACTTGTTAGCTTTTCTTTGACATTTGATTTTACTTAATTGCTAACAAGTAATTCAATTAGGTCCACATTAATTTTCACTTATTTACATAGTCAAATTCTTTGTGAGGAACAGAAACCCAAAATTATATAGTGCAGTTCATATCAGTTCATAGGTGTGGCCCTCTGCACTAAACTGCCAGACTGCTCACTTAATGTTTTCTGTCTCCAGGTAGAAGTTTTCATGCTTATTTATGTGAGATAACCACAGAATAAAAATATTCATATGTGAAGAATACCGAAATGAAACTTCTCCAAAGATTTTCACTGTTTTTTTCTGTTACATTGCCTAGCTTTTCTCATATTAACCGAACTATGAGTCGCTGCTGTTTCTGCATTGATTCTTCTTAATCTGAGGTTCTGACCACTAATCTTGCCTAGTAATATCACTGTAAGTGTACCCTAACTCATGTAGCTGTGTTACATAACTGGGTTTCATGTGTGGTTTACAAAGGGAACGAACCAACAGCTTTGTATGATAATATAATGGCCAGAGGTAAATGAATTGTGTAGCACTGATGCAATGTTTTAAGTATACAAGGAGGTAGGGTTTTAAAGTACAGCACCTGTCAGACAGATGATGCCTTTTGATTGTTGCAGTAGTTAGTCTGTTTAAGTAAGTGTCTTTAAGTGCAGCACTGCATCATTTATTTATTTAGTTATTTAAATTTGTTGATCGGGAGTGTCCGACTGGACGTACGTCCATTTTCAGCGGAGGCCCGGGGAGAAAAGCTCCACAGAAAAATAAACAGACAGTAGATACTTTGGATTACATAGCGATTAACAATTTAACATAGCAATTACTTACAACATATTTACAGATGAAGAACATAGTACATCAGTAGACAGCTAGAATCTTTATCTGTGAAGTACATAACAGTCATTAACAAATGTTACAATGAGAAGTTCCTGCTGTATAATAAGTACTAGGCTTATGAGCATCTGAGCTTGCTATAACCAAGGTAGTTAGTGGAGTGGAAAGAAAGGTAGTGGTTGGATGGGGTGGGTGATATTAGAGTGGGAGTTGCAAGGGCATAGCCAGCATGTTTTTAGGTGTGCTTTTAGTAAAGTTTTGAAGTGGGTGCATGATGGTACGGAGGTAATTGTGGGTGGGAGTGAGTTCCATAATTTATAATAATCATGATTGTGTTAAGGTAAATTAATACTCTAGTACAGAGATAGTGTGTTTAGCAGTTGCAACACTGAGACAGTGAGTTTAAGTGTATCACTACAGGAATGACGATTTAAGTTTACATACAGGACTGTGAGACAGTTTAAGTGCAGCACTGCAGCAGTGACACTGTTCTAGTATAGTGCTACAGCAGTGACACACAGCTCTAGCACAGTGCTGCAGCACTGACACTGTTCTAGTACAGCACTGCAGCACTGACTGTTTTAGTACAGAGCTGCAAAACTGACACTCTCTTTTCTAGTACAGCACTGCAGCACTGACACTCTCTGTTCTAGTATAGCAAAGGTGAAGTGAGGCACTTGCTTTAAGTATAGCACTGCAGTAGTGAAACAGTAGATTTATGTATAGCACTGCATTAGAGAGACTGTGTTTCAGTTGAGTGTTATAGCAGGGAGGCGTTGTACTTAACTATGGCACTGCAGTTGTCTGAAAACCATAAGCCATCTTATGTTCAGCACTGCATCAGTGCGACTGTGTTTAACTGCACCACTGTGGCAGTGATACAGATATGTATAAGTATGCTGCTGCAGCAGTGAGACACTATTTAAGGGGAATAAATACCACATCAGTGAGACAGCACTGCAGCAATGACACTTGCATTTAACTAGAGCACTGCAACAGTAAGACAGCATGCCCAAGTAAAACACAGCAATACTGAGTCAGTGTGCTCAACTACTGCACTATGGCAACATGTCAGTATGTTTAAGGTGCATAAATGGGGTCTATATTAAAACATCAAACACTGAAAACAACGAACGATGTTTCATCAACACAGTTTTAGTGAAAGCTGAAAATGTCGAAACCAGAGAACAGCGATTTCTTTCCTAGGGAAAGAAATTGCTGTTCCAACCAAAAAAAAAAAAAAAAACACATTAAACACTTCCAAACACAGCACACGTACCCTAACCTTAATTGTACCCCCCCAAAAAACAGTAAACAACTGAATACACATATACACGTAACCCAACCATACATCTAACGAAAAAAAAAAGTAAACATTTTAAAACATATGCACTTACCTTAACCCGCACCCTAACCCTAAGGTCAGTAACTCTTGCACATTTATGTAAACAGTTCCAAACTCATACACACTTACCTTAACCCTAATTCTAACCCCGCAAAACAAAAGTAAACAGCTGAAAACCCATACACATGTAACTCAACCATACATCTAACGCAAAAATAAAAAACAGTAAACACTTTCATACATATGCACTTACCTTAACCCGCACCCTAACCCTAACCCTAAGGTCAGTAACTGTTGCACATTCATGCTTGGGAGCTATACTGGACAAGGGACCACACTACAGTGCAGAACATGGCAAAGCAACAAAGTGGTCAAGTGACTTCTTTCCCAGGGAAAGAGTTCGCTGAACAGCCGCTTCTCTGTTTTGCCTGTTTGCTCTGTATGTGTCAACGAAAACGCATTCAACAAAATGCGTTTTCATCATTCTAATAGGAACCCCATAAATGCTACAATATTCTGACAGTGTCTTTAAGAACAGGGATGCAGCAGAGAAACAGTATGCTCAGGTAAAAGTTTGCTGCATTGATATGGAGTCAGCATAGCTCTACAACAGACTGATGCTGTGTTTAAGTAAAAAGTTGCTGCAGTGTAATAGTGTGATCAAGTGCAAAACTGCAACAGTGAGAAGTGCTCATATATGGTGCTGCAGTAGTGATACCCACTGAGAGTGTGTATTCAAGTATAGCGCTGCAGCAGTGAGGCAGCATGTTTTAGTACAGGGCTGCTGGAGAAGGTACAGCATCTAGATGTCGGGTTCGTATTAGATGACTGAAGACGCATTGTATCTAATGCGTCTTGGTCGAACTTAAAACAACGAAAAGGCAAAATAGTGAAGAGTTTTTTAAATGAATTATTTCCCAGGGAAAGATTTCGCTTGGCTGCTTCCATTACTTTTCCATTTTCGGCACTGTAGTGCGATCTCGGTGTTGGTATATTTAAGTGGGGGGTGTGGGGGGGCACTTTATGTATTGTTTCAATTTTTTTTTTCTTTTTCCTTTTTTTTTTTTTTGGAACAGTGATTTTTTTATCCCTTGGGAAAAAAATCACTGTTCTGAGCTTTCGAGATTGTAAGCTTTCACTTACATGGGGTTGATTATTCATCGTTCACTTTTTTTAAGCGTTCGATGATATAATATAGACCCCAGATGTCAGACTGGTTTAAGTGCTCCACTGCAGCCCTAAACAGCATTTGTATACAACAGTGAAGCAGTAAGACAGTCTGTTTACAAGCAGCACTGCAACAAAAACATATGTTTAAGCACAGCACTGCAACAACTGTGATCACTATAGTTAAGCACAATGTGGACATATCTGAGCCAACTGCCTTTTCTTAGGCACTAACCATTAACTGCATTCAATAAAGGATTATAACCAAGAACCCCCCCCCCCAAAAAAAAAAAGACCTCCAGCACTACTCTACATCTCAATATGTTGTATAGCTTTACTCAGTTTTGCCAAGGGAATACAACAATACTGAGTTGTATCAAAGCACCATGCCCTGTCATCCATGTAAAATGTATCATAATATTTATGCAGTGCTTGTTTGGGCTGCTTCACTATGAAGTTATTCAGTACCATAACTCTCAACCTCTTAGAGCAAGAAATCTGGACAAGGCTACAAATAATGGGGAGAGACTCCAGAATAGGGTCACTTTTTAAATATTGCTCTAAAAACATAGAAAGTTGACACAATAACAGGTTTTACCCGAACATGATTTTTCTGAAGGATATGAAGTCTAAAACTCAAGTGTATGCCATAATTTTCTGACTTAAGTCCTCAGTGATTTACCAGTGTTTTGCCAGAAGGCCACAATTTTAAAGAAATATACCAAAATTATGAGACAAAAATCTAGACGTTCTAGGAAAATCTGGATGGTTGAGAGGTATGTTCAGTAGGAGCTCATGCAGACTGTCCTTGTGGACATTAGGTTGAGTACAAACTGCTCACTGCTTGGGACATGCTTGAAAGAAAAGGCTCTATACACATAAAAAAGGCATCATTATTTGTTACTCTAAGAAGGAGGCAAAGCCCCAAATACATATGTTCATAGGTAGGTACTAGGCTATCGACCCTGGGGCCTATACAAGCCCAGCTAAAAAGGTACCCTGGCTTTTGCCACCCAAGAAAATTATTTTCCTGTGCCACTGTCGAGCAGAGCCACAGAGGTGATCCCCGGGGAGAATTTCCTATTTCCCATCCAACCATCAAGATTCTTCTTGAAGAGTGCTAATGAGGAGCTTTGTTTGATATAGATAGGGAGTTTGTTCCAGAGTATGGGAAGTCTCTGGGACAGGAATCTATCCCTCCAGCATGTTCTGTTTATTGTGGTGACAAGGTTTAGGTCCCTAGAGCATGTAGCTCAGAGGGATTGGGATTTCTTTAAACTATTTGTTGAAAAACAGAACTGATAGGGTGGAGATATGCATTTCAAAAATATGAGTACATTTTAGCCAGCTGAGATACACCATACTGGATCTGTACTCACAACACATAACAGAAACTTTCATGACGGGGGGGGGGGGGTCACACAGTGCTTGTAGGAAGCTGAAAAATCAAGGAAGATGTGCAGAAGCAGCAATGGCAACAGGGGTATGTGAAACTGCCAACAAGCTAGCTTGGCATAAGGGGAACTGCTTAATGAAAAATGTTATACAAAAGCTTAAATGTGAGTACATGAAAGGGACTGGGAAACTACTGACTGACAAGGACATCGCTTACAATTACATAAAGACAGGATCTGCAGCCAAAATGTTATAAAACCTAGAAAACTGCCAAGTGTTTACAGAATAATGACTAAAAGACCAACTGATACTGTGTGAAGCAAGCTTGTAGAAATATAAAGCTGAAGACTAGCTAACAACTTGACCTAGCAAATGTGAAACTCATGCTAATGAATGCCACGTAACCAATGTACCCACTGTGAAATACACACCGAAGAATGCTGTGACTGACAAATGCCACTTTGCAGTTAAATCAAATGCCACCCTGCTAGTGTACCCATTGTGAAATACACATTCATGAATGCTACATTAACAATGTACTCGGTGTGAATTTCACACTGATAAATGCTACCTTACTTGTGTACCCAGAGTGAATCGCATACTGAAGAATGCTTCTTTACCAGTTTACCCAGAGTAAAGTGCACACTAATGAATATTACCTTACTGGTGTAAACAGTGTGAACCATACACTGTTTGCACCAGTAAATAGTGTGAACCATACACTGTATGTCACCTTCTTGCTGTATACAATGTAACTTCCACACTGAAAAATGACACTATACCAAGGTGGCCACTGTGAGCTATACACTGATGAATGTCACTTTAAAAAGGTACCCAATGTGAAAGTCACTAATGAATGCCATTCTGCAAGTGTTCTGAGTGTGAAATACACTCTTAGGAATACCAGAATACCGATATACTAAGTTATTTGTAAATTTATACTCACCAGGAGATAAAGGCAGACATTTCAGATTTTGTACAGCAATCAGGTTTGTTCTACTATTGAGTTTAGCAGGATTTGGCTAACTTATTTTCTTATTAGATGAGAATGAATTAAGCAACTGTACAATGTTGCAGTTGGATTACAGCATCCAAGACAGTACAAAGTGACTCAAGCAATATAAACAGGTTCTGTTTATTCGGTTGACAGGCAAAAGTGTGTTGTTTTTTTAGCTGAAAGTCAGGTTTATCGAATGGTTGCTTTTTCCAGTGTGAATTTTGCTGGAACAGGTAAATGAAATGTGTGGTAGGTGTGTGTGTGTGTGTGTGTGTGTGTGTGTGTGTGTGTGTGTGTGTGTGTGTGTGTGTGTGTGTGTGTGTGTGTGTGTGTGTGTGTGTGTGTGTGTGTGTGTGTGTGTGTGTGTGTGTGTGTGTGTGTGTGTGTGTGTGTGTGTGTGTTTGTGTGTGTGTGCTCATGCTTGGTGAGTGTCCAAGCTGTCTATAGTGTAGCGGTAGAGTTATGGTACGTTTCTTTTTTCTTGTTTACTTTTTTTTTAATTTAAGATACACATTAAGGGCTTGGACAGTAATAGGTTTAGGACCTATTACTAAGGTGAAGGGGGAAGCCCACAATAGCAGTGCATCTAATTTTCCCATAATACTACCACCATTCAGACAAATTTTAGTTCAACCCCTCCCCCTAACTTACTAGACAGCTTAGGTACCACCGCCGAACAATTTAACAAGTATTTCACTGAAAGTATTTTATCCCTAACCAAAAATAACCCAATCCGTCTATCAACAGCATCTAGACCAACTAACAATAATAGTAATACTTTGTCATTCCAACCCATCTCTAGAAGTACCGTAAAAAAACTACTAAAGAAACTCAAATCTACCACGACAGTAGCTGATAACTTATTAGCCAAATTCCTAAAAGTAGCAGCCAGAGTCATTTCCTACTCTGTATTGATACTTCTTAATTGCTCCATAGCTGAACAAAATGTCCCAACTATTTGAAAAATTTCACGCATAATACCCTTACATAAAGTGGATATTTCAACTGAATTCACAAATTATAGCCCTATCGCTATACTCTCTCCACTTTCTAAACTTCTAGAATGATGCATCCATTCTCAACTTCTGCAGTATCTCACTCACCAAAACATCGACTACTCACCAAAACACAACACAGCTTTAGGCCCTATCATAGCACCACAATCGCCCTTCTCAGCTTCACCAACACCAATAATCATTTCAGAAACAATGGGAAAATAGTATTGTTGGTCTTTCTAGACATGTCTAAAGCCTATGATAAAGTTTCCCACTACCAACTACTAAATGTTTTCACCAATCTTAACCTCAGCCTTCTGCTCTTGCATGGTTTAAAAGTTACCTAACAGGCCATCAACAAGCAGTAAAATGGCTCCAAGACCTACCCCCCCACACTTCCAGTCACACTAGGAATCCCACAGGGATCCATCCTTGGTCCTTTTCTTTTCAGAATATTTACTAACAACCTCAACACTACCACCCCCCCCCCCCCAGCTTCCATAATCCAATACACAGATAATTCTACACTTATATGTTCAGCAACTACCATACAACAGCTTCAAGACATAACACAAAAGTCCTTCACTGAAATTGAATCATGGCTAACAAATGCTCATACTTAACCCTAATAAAACCAAATTCAACCAGACCCTCAAACGCCCCAACCAACCTTTCTCATTACTGCTAGTGATAATACAAAAATTACATCTGATCAACAAACAAAGCTACTTGGTGTCATAATTGACAATAAGATGAGTTTTGACCTACATATGACGCAAACAATAAAGATGACACAAAAGAATTGGAACTCTGTACAAAAACAAAAGATTTTTTACAGGAAACACTAGAGTAGCAACAGCCCTGTCATACCTCTTTACAACACTCCTCTATACCTCCCCCATATTAACCAATCTTAAAAAATCAGACTTAAAGTAGAAACATGCTATAACAAAATAGCAAAAATTGTGACTGACTCTACACATAGGATACACCACTGTCAAGCCTTTAAAAAACTTTCCTGGTTAGAACTGCCACAACTCTTAACATACAACCAGTTAACCATGGCTCATAAACTTTTCTGCCAGTATGAAAAAACTCCAGCTCTCATAAATATTACACAACCCTATTCCAATAATCATACTTTTCACTCAACAAATAAATCACTGCTACAGGTTACCAAATCTACAAATACTGCAGGCGATTCTCTATATTCCTCTCAAGCAGCAAAAGCCTGGAACACTCTCCCTCCTTCTATCAAAACCACCAGTAACCCAACCAATTCAAAAAACGATTCAAAATTTATTTAACCAACTCATGGCTTTGCTCATGTAATAGTCCAGGCTAAGGAAGTCAACTACTACTTCTTTGTCCTTCTCATAATACTAACATAATACTAACATAACACTAACATAATACTAACATATGAACCTATTTCCACTTCTCTTTCCCTCGCCTAGCCTGATCAACCGCAACATTGCTGGATCATACAAACTGGGCTATTTTATATTTATCTTACTATCTTTGTATAATTACTTTTAAAATGTTTACCTATGGTATGACTCTTTCATTGTATAAAACACCAAATATGGTATGTTTTTCATATATGTTACTATGTGGAGCTTTCACATCTAATGTTTGGTATGTAATTTTTACTATGTGGAGCTTTTCTCCCCGGACCTCCACTAAAAATGGGCCTCCACCCAGTCAGACTTTCCCAGTAAGCAAATATAAAATAAATAAAATAAATGTGTTCAGATTTTGGCCGATGCATCAGAAAAGCAAATGTTTCCTTTTTCAAGGTACTGTGTATCTATGTGTTGTACTTGTGATATAATGATTGGTTGACATGTTTTGGATGCTGTTTTTGTGTATTGACCAAGTAATGTGACAAGCAGTCTTTATATTTTAAACAAATGGACATTATGCCCAGTACAAATATTACAGCATGAATTACAAAATTTACTAATGTCACAGTTATGAGATGCAGTACAAATGAATGGTCTAAATGAATTACAGAACTGCTTATGTCACAGTTATCAAATTCAGTAGAAATATATGGTCTATATGTGAAAACCTGAGATTATTTGTACATAAAAAGGTCACTTTACAATCACAGTCAGAGTTACATTTAACCAGATACTGCCAACATCTATGTTACTGTCAGAATAATGTATACATTATGTTGCTGGTGTATGCTCAGTCAAAATGACAAAGCATATATTTTGCTTTACTGACAAATATAGTGCTTTGAAGTAACAATGACTGGATTTTGCTTCTCATTCTGATGTAGGTGTTGTTAATAATATTGTGTGTATAATAACTAACTTTTAATTTGCACTAATGAGATGGACAGTCGCCATCTGGTATAGCAAGTAATTACTGTTGCAGTGTTCGCATTCAGGTAAACAAAGAAGCTATACTTGGGACTCGTTAAGCAGACCACGAAGGATGCCCACTTCTAAACTGCTTCATAACAATACATCTCTCTATGTCTAGGATGCTCTTAAATCATTGCATGAACTACAGCATTAAAAATCCCTGCTATCAGCAACTATAGGTTAACAAGCAACAGAAACATAAAAAAAGATTATTTTTTTCCAATGCTCAAATTCTACACATTTACTATAGCTGTGTGTAGTTTTTTTTTTTTTTTTTTTTTTTGGTGCAAAAACGCACTCGTTCTTTTGTTTCGTAAGATAATGCTAGGCTTATTCTTTAATAACCAAATGTGGGACTACACTCACCTGAAACTTCCTATACAATGTACGTCTCATAATTTGCATTCATCTTGGCAGCTTACACCGCGGTAGAAAAATGCAGCGATGAGCTATTTCAGATGACTCTGTGGCATTTATGAGTATATTATTTATACAAACACAGTAAGTATACAATGCATTTAGTATCCCCTTCAGCTTCCAGTCTCCCTGATGTATGTAATCCCTTTTGTCATCTAACACTGTTGTTCTCCATTCATATAATTTCTGCAGGCCTTTATTTCTCCTGCTGTGTGCAAAGAATAGCCTTGAAGTGACACGTTTCAAATTATGGCAAGTTAAATTATTCTGTAAGCAGTTAATTCATTTAAAACAGAGAAGACAATGGCACGGATAGCCATATTGCTCTGCGTAAATTGTAATTATTTTTTTTAATCTGTGCGTTTATATGAGTCACAAAAGGTGGGGTGCAATTGTTTCCTATTGTATGACAGTAGTGTGCCGTTTGTTATCCTTCATACTGCTTTCGGCCAGTCAAGGTTCATGAGTTTGTTTCACTCACTTAAAAACATATATTACAAAGGTAAACCCATAAATCAGCAGCTACAGGACTTCGTATATGAAAAATGTATTATGTGCCATGGATATGAAGTAGAGTACAGAGTTATGAGTGCATTACTGAGTCGTTCGTGTACCCCAGAATTTAATATGAAAGTAACAGGAGGATCAGTATTTTAGTCCAAAATACTGAGCTTTCGTTTCTGTACTGTTACATTCAAAGGAAAGCCTAGATGTCTTAATTCCGCTTAATTTCGACAACATAAACGGGTTGGCATTCATATTTTCATGTAAGTGAATTAAGATTGGTAATTTCTGTTCATGCCCTGAAGCACACTGACGGTATAAGGGAAAGTGATGTTTGGAAGGTGACTTGCTATCGGCTCCTAGGTTATAAAGGCACACTGCATGGCTAATGGCAGTATTTACTGGAGAAAATGCTGAGTTTGTATAATGTGGTGGTGTACGATGTTGCAGCTCCAAATACTTTACAAGAACATGACATCGTGCTAACCACAACAATATCCCTCATTTCATTCTCCTTGGGGTCCCTTTTCTGCCTGGCAGAGTCAGGTAATGTGTCCCTTTGGAATGCGTCTTTGGTCTTTTGTAACCCCAATATGTAACACAGACTACAAACTCTGTTTAAAGAACGGGATGATGCAAAACAGCAAGAACAAGCTGCAGCTAGCAGGACTGGACCTGCATAATCGAGCAAACCTTAACAATATACACAGAAGCTCAAAACAAAAGGTAGCGGAAGCCGCACAGAGTGTGTATACGGCTGTAATCTGGTCACCATCACCTACGGCTGGCCCAGTTATGTGGTCTTCAAACCCCTTACCATTGTTCGACTTCAACAAAGCAACTAATGACAGGACGAGGCAGCTCGCCTTTGCAAAGACAACCCCCCCCCAAAAAAAACACACACGTTTGCCCTTTCTGAAGGATGTCTCTGTCAAAGCGCAGCTGTACATTGAGTGGAAAGAAGAAAGCAAATTTAGTAAGGGGTATTTTGATGTTATTCTCCCTAAATTCTACAATTTTCATTGTCTATCATCTGTGCACCCACACTTTTGCAGAATGCCCGTATTTTTGCCTCATATTTTTGGTCTGTTCTTTATAAAATTTGTGTTTTTTTTCTGGCGAGTAAATAATGAGTTTCAGACATCATATCCTTCAGAAAAATGCATATTAATGCAAAAAAATGTTAATTCTTCATCTTTCTAACAGCAATATTTAAAATATGCCTATGATTTTGAGGCTCTGTACTTACCTTCATCCTTACTATTTTTTGGCTCTGTCCGGAATTCATGCCTTAAAGAGAGGTATGCTTAAACCACCTGGGCAGATCACTCAGTTGTATGATACCTGAAGTTCTGACCAAACCGAGCAGATACCCTTTGGCCCTGTTTACTTCCTGCTAATTAGCTTCCTTTTTTGTTCCCCTTTGTGCGTCTGCAGGCTATAAAATTGTAAGTATATATTAAAAGAGAGAGTAGCCAAAAGATGTACTCTTCTCCACGGACAAAAAATGAAAGTCACTGTAAATATATTCACCCCATATTTAGCCCAAAAGCATATGTAGGAGATGAATATGAGGTTCCCCAAACGATAATGCAGTGCCCACTGCCTAGATAACCGTGCGCTGCGCTCATTGTAAAGTATAGAAAGGACAGGGCGGCTTTCTGCCATTGTGGATTGTCTACCTTCAGAGTCACCACTAATGAGATAGTACAGTTTTACAGAACATATCACTAGTCACTAGCACAATAAATCTGGACAACGACAAAAATAATGGGTGGAAAATAGCCCCATAATAGGTACAGGCTGTAAATATTGCTCTTACAAACTCGGAAAGTTGCTAGAATAACGTTTTGCTTTAGCGTACATTTTTCTGAAGGCTGCGAGGTCTGAAATTTTCATGTATGTCATTACTGGGTGACTTCAACCTCACCGATTTGCCAGAAAACCACAAATTCTACGTGGACCAGACCAAAAATATGAGGCAAAAATCTGGGCATTATGCGAAAATCTGGGTAGTTGAGAGGTATGGTTAGATCTGGGAAATGTGGGTCACTAGTCACACTGATTCTTGCAAATGTAAGCTTAAGTTCTGATCTGTTACGGCGTTATTTACAGGCATTTTGAAAACAAAACAAAAAAATACACGGGTACTAGAGAAGACTTGGGCAACACGGTGGATAGTTTAGTGTAACGACTACTACTAGTTAATTTGTAAACACACACACACGCACACACACACCTGATTAAATAAAAGTCAGGTCAAGTTTGGACCCAAACTCACTGCTCAGCCAGTCGCCAGTCCCTTACCTAATTGGAATCTTGACTCGGAGGTAACGATCGAAAGCAATGGCCAGCAGAGCTAGGATCGAACTTTGGGTTAGAACCAGTACAACACAGGCAATGAGCAGGCAGCTGTAAAACTCCGTCTTTAGGCCAATGTCAATGGTTATTGCCAGTGGAATGACCAATGCTCCTACTGCGATATCGGCCAGTGCCAGGGATACAATGAAACAGAAGGTAGCATCTCGCAAGGACCTGTTTAATTTGACAGCCCACACAACCAAGACATTCCCAAATACGGAGGCTAGGGCTATGACCACTTCTATTCCAATATACACTGGCTGGAACCTGGAGTTGTTCTTGTCAGACATCCCGGACTCACACCGTTGAGCTCAGCTGAAGAACATCATCAGGGAAAGAGAGCAGTGGCTAGTGCCATGTCCCACTGACTAGTCCCACCTTACAGGACCGATGCATGCAATCAGCTATGAAGAACATATCCAAACTCATCCAGTACTCTCTGCATCGTCTTCATCGCTTAGAAAAAGAAGGATCTGTCAGAGACCCAGGACAACCTGGAACAAAGAAGTAAACGTAATAGTTATCTCCACAGCGCTCTGTACTGTAGCTGATGGCCCATTTACTTTTAAATTGCGATCATTTTTTATAAAACCGTCATGGTTCAGCAGAAAATTAAATCTAGGCTTACTCGTCTTTTAATCATCTTTAATTTCCAGTTCCGACTTGCTGTGAGCCCTTCTGTTGCAAGCCTGCTGCAGCCCTCTGTGTTTGCTGTCCTCTACAGCATGACCCTTCTCTACATACCAGGCAATAGGGGACACATCTCAGTTAGTTTCTAAAGATCAGCAATAACCAGAGACCAAGTGTAAAAATGACACCAAATGCACCATTGTCTAGGTCTTGGGTGGTCACTAGTTCCAGCCCTTCAGCAGTCCATCCAGTCACGCAGCAGCCGTCGTCCTGCTGCAGTTTCATTCACAATAAGGCAGTAGGTAGTCTCATCCTTTCTAGCATGCATGGCACGATCCCAAATCTGAATGCAAAACCTGCGCACAGGGCGGACTTATGAGTCCACTTGTGCCAGTGCCCCGTTTCACCTTCAGCAGCAGCTGCACAGTCACACAGTTGTTATGTCCGCACTAGTTGCCGCACACGCCTTTTATGTAGCAGCTCTGCAGGCTACTTCTCACATGGCGTCAGACGGGGCTCTGCTTTAAAGGGACACCCGAAGCTTACTGACCCCTCAGGTCTAGTGGGTTATCATTTATAACTAGCCCTGGCTGCAAACCGGGTAGAAATACGCAACTAGCCTTTTATTTCTACCAGCTAGACGTCCATTACCCCACAGGAGGAAGATATCCATAAGCGATAAAATGAATTCAGATTTGTTTTCCTTTCCAGCAAACTGGCTACTTATGTCACGGGTCAAGGCACACGGTAATGTCCTACTGTAATAAAGGGAGCTTTACAAATGCGCCGCGTAAAAACTCAGTAGGTCTTTGCATTAAATGGCAAGTGGTTAAGTGGAAGAAGAGGAAAAGGTACCTCATTCTGGAAATAGAACCCCCCACCCAAAGCTTCATTCGTAAGGTTGTACGTAAAATCGTGTGTTCACTGACACATGCATGAATCACACACACACACACACACACACACACACACACACACACACACACACCTGGAAAACTGGTATTTTCTCCCCAGTTCTACAGATTATTGCTCATGGTTTCGTACCTCATTATATAAAACGTACTGTTAACATATTAACTCCAGAACGCACACGGTATATTTACAAACACCGCTGAGCTCCATTCAGCTACAGTGGGACAGCGTCACCGTAAGATGTGCCACTCAGGCAAAGTGACACATAAATTGCTTAGTTACAGACCAAGCTATCTTAGTGCTTTTCTGTCCTTCCATCAGCACCACCTTTACTTCCATTGCTTCAACAAAACACAATGCAGTGAAGCATGTAACGATACGCTGATATTTTAAATATTGGGAGTAAGACATACAGTGCTTTATTTTAATGTGGGGCAGTTAAATTTTTTAAATATAGAATGCTATAGGTCATCGATTCATAAACTGTTACTAGGCTAACTTGAAGGAGGGGGGGGGGGGGATTCTAAGCCTAGCCAAGTTTTTTCAGAAGAATGATGTCCTGTATCCAAATAGGATATTGGGGACCAGGCATTTATAAGCTACCTCTCTCTGTCTGACTGGTGTTTAATGCACTTGTCCATGCCTGTATTTTTTTAATTCTGTAATATTTCCCTTCTCTTGCTTGTCTTACTAATGTGCTATATTACGTTTGCCAAAATACATAATTCTTGCCAATTTACTTAACATCTGAATTATTCATTCCTCATCTCCTCACTGCTTCCATATTTCCCCTTTTTAACCTTTCTGCCATTCAGTTCTCATTCTCTTTCTGGTTAGCTGAGCCATTAGTACTTCCCTTGTTTAAAAAGGTTTGCAGGTTTCGGTGACTGTTTAATGTTCTGCTTGATCACAACTACCATGCATAAGTAAACTAATCAATGCTAGGTCATTTCACCTTTGCACAACATTTGAAAGTGAGGGTGTGACACAGAAGAGTCTATTTAATAATATATAACATTCGTCTTCTTCTTCTTTGACTTTTCCTGGTTAGGGGTCACCACAGCGGATCACCTGTCCGCTCATTATTGGCAGTGGAGTTTTACGGTGTCGAGTTGCCAGCCCGGCACCCAACCTTCCACGGAAGGCACACACACATGCACGCACTCACCTCTAGTGCCAATTATATATAATAAACATCCAAAATAGAAGTGCCAGAAAGAAACAATAGGCAAATGATAACATCTGCAGGTTCTGAGACCTGTTTCCATAAAGAAAGATGAGGAAGCGCAAGACGCACACAAAAGTGAAGTATGCCTTGCATTCATGATATACTTTGTATATTTTTTTCTTGAATTTTGAAAAATTTTTTAAGCGATCACTACTATAGAATAAATCCACAGTGCAGTTTATGTCTCAAATGTTCTACAGATACAGCATAAATTTACAAACATTTCTCTTCTTCTATCCGTATAAAGTGTGATCTCTTCATAATTGTCAAACTGGCAGAAAAAGCAATTTGCCTTATCTGGACTGGTCAAACTTGATTATAGCCTGTGTTTTTCTCATGCATATAAATTAGGATTCTTAAGAAATGTCCCAGGTTTACAATTTAGTATGTTCACAGATATTTGGAGAGTAATTCCATCTGGATTATTCCTAAAATTATAATAGGTCAAAACTGCAACATTTTACCTTCACCCTTTATCATACCTTAACTACTCCAATTTTTACCCTAAAATTTGCAGTCAACAACTGGTGGATTGTCTTGGACCTTCTGAAAATAACCTCAATCAAATTCCATCCTATTCTAATCTAATAGCAGTATATAACTGCGTGAATACATTACAATCCTTCCTCCTCTATCATCTCCTTATTTGATGTCCTTATCAATTCACTGCACTGATGCTTTTATAGGTTCATTGGCAGTTACTAGGCTATTAGCCCAAGAACAATTTTTAGCCTTGCTAAGCTTACCCCTAATTTGCCAAAATGTTGCTGATATGTGTCAATAATCCAAGGAATTTTACAAGTTATGATATCAGCTTGTACGTGTCAAGTGTTCCCAGGCTGGCCATGTCTATTAGGGACACAGGTGCCAAACTAGGTGGTAAATTTCTGGCTTCCCATCCACTGGTCTAAGTTAATTTGAATATGGTTAGAGATGAGCTTTGCTTCACATGGATGGAAAGCCTGTTTCAGAGAAGGGGTAATCTTTGAGAGACATACTTGGCTGTCTAACATTTCCTGTTAATATCTCTGTCCTTCCAAATTCTCTAACAGATCATTGGCTCTTCTCCCTTTGGACTTACATAAAATAAAATGTTATAAAATTCCTTACAAAATATTTATAGGTTCATAGGTAAGTAGCAGGCTAGCTGCGCTTGGGGACCATTTTAAGCCTAACTAGTTTTGCCTCTCTGAGAATCAAGCCCTGCACTCTTGTCTGTGAGATAAACATCTTAGCTATTCTGCCAACCCCAGTACAATACACCATTTTCTCTTTTCATGCCTCACTCCATTCAAAGTAATCATGGTCAATCGCTCCCTATAAAATATAGAAACTCCATTTGATATAATTAGAAAGCTTCTAATAATGTGACCTTTTTCAGTACACATAAAATAATACCACCAAGAATCCCAACATTTATCCAAAATGTCATATCAAATCACTCTAAATTCCAACTTATAAAACATTTAGAACATTTCCATACACAAAAGCAGAATATATATATTCAAAACCACAATACACTCACAAATAAGAGTGACATGTCTAAAGCAGACTAAGGAAATATGTTTGCTCACTACCTTTCCTTCCCTGTCCTTACTTTTCAGCTTCTAGTACGTTTCCCCTTGTCTGTCCTCCTAACTCCTCTTCTGTCTCATAACCATATATTAAAAATCTATCCCATACTGCTGTATATAAGCTCCTTAGAAAAGAACAAGTTTACAATAACACTTTGCCTAGTCCTTTCAACCCTCCTTCCTTAAAAAAAGTTCTGACCATGCATTTCCTGCCTACTAACATTCATCCTCAGCTTCTTTCTCTAAATTGGTATAATTCTATCAGAATAGACATGGTTGTAACATTTCCTTTAGCCAAGATTTCATATCCCAGTAATCCAGAACACGTTCATCTAATTGCCAGCCTCCAGTGTCTTACTAACACATTACATAAGTACTTTATAAATAAAATCGTCAGTTCACTAAGCAATCTGGAAACTTAACAACATGCTTTCAGAGCAGGTTGAAATGTAATCATTGTTTTGTGTAAATCCACACATGCTAGTTATGGAAATATGGACTGGGATTGCTGAGAAGTGCAGCATTTACTGACCTAAAAGGAACAATGAAATGGAGACTTCATTTCTGGCACAGTATTTGTTAAACAGGTCTATGTCATTTGATCAATTTTTTAAATAGTTGAATTTCATATGACTGAACTCCTACATGATCGACTATTTAAAAGTTGAACATATGTAAAAATTCAAAAACAGCTTTTTAGCAAGTGGGCAAGCCCCCCTGCAACTCTTGCTAATTATATCTATCTATATCTATGTCTATCTATATATATACATATATATATATATATATATATATATATATATATATATATATATATATGTGTGTGTGTGTGTGTGTGTGTGTGTGTGTGTATCTATCTCTATATATATATATATATATATATATATATATATATATATATATATATTTATGGATACACTAGATAATCTCAACATACTGTAATGTCGAAATTCAGTACGTCGAGTGGAAAGTGCAGTTAACCAAAACTACACTCTGCCAAATCTTCAAATGTTGAATCTGCCGCTATCGTGGTGTTGCATTCATGACATGTGGTGCAATTTGTGGATTTATCTGGTGTTTCAGGTAAGTGTTGTGTGTTTGAGGATAACAGGTAGGGATGTTAGTGTGTGTGAGTGTGTGTGGCGGTGTTTTTGGTGTATTTGTGTGTTTAGGGCAACCCCAGAGTTAGAATATATAAGTAGGGGGGTGTGGGGGGTGCAGTGGGGCTTACCCCCCTGCTTATAGGTAGGTTAAGTGTTTTTGTGTGTGTTGTTATGTTTGTTTAGTTAGGTAGGTGTATGTGTGTGTGTGATTATGTCCTGGTTTGTGTGTGTGTGTGTGTGTGTGTGTGTGTGTGTGTGTGTGTGTGTGTGTGTGTGAACAGTCACAATTGTAGTGTTTGTGATTGTGGGTTTTCATGTATGTGGTTTTTTGACTATTCAACCTCAAAATACTGAAATTCGACATTTCAGTATTTCAAGATTGTATAGTGAATCTATATATATATATATATACACACACACAAACACACACACACACACACACACACACACACACACACACACACACACACACGCGTGCACAACTCTGAGATCTCATTACAGTGGGAAAAAGGGCATATTTCCTGATCCATACTGTACCATGACTGCAAGACAATTCATTAATGTTTAAGCGATTAGGGATACATTCAACTTTTTAAACAGTCAATCATATGAGATTTATTTCAAAAGTTGAACTTTTAACCTAGACCCTTTGGTAAACACTTCAGTGGTTACTGTCATGTGGGTCTATATTACCATGTTGAAAGAGTGTTCACCGAACACGTCTCAATCGACATGGAAATATCGACCTGTTAAAATCCCAAATGGCCACTTCAGTGAATTTTTTCCCAGGGGAAAAAAAAAAAATCACTCAGTCATACACAAAAAAACAAACTTTCAAACCTTACATAGTGGAAGGCTTTGCCCCCTGTATCCCCTCAACTAAATATACCAACTCTGAGATCGCACTACAGTGGGGAAAAGGGCAAATCCCCAATGATGGATGAGCAATTTTTTTCCTCTGGGAAAGAAATCGCTGAAGCAGCCATTTGAGATTGTAAAGGGTCAATATTTCCATGTTGATAAAGATGTGTTCGGCGAACATGCTTTTTGACATAGTAATATAGACCCCTGACATGTATGTTAAGTTTTAGATATTTATTTTTTCAAAAACTTGGGAAGAACAAGAAGTTGTCATCTGATAATATGAAGTGCTTGATAAAGAAGCTTAGTATGTTAGCTGACCACATGATGCATAATGCTAAGGCTATAGCTGCAGCCAGGTTCACGCAAGATGAAATGGGAAATTATGAGGCAAGGAAGGAAAGGGTACTGGAGAGCCAAATCAGCATAGCTGCGTAAACTTGGAACTTTGTACAGAAGTGTAAAATAAAGCCAAAAAAGTCACCTAGCTACAGAAAACAAACAAAGTAGGATGGAGACTCATGAACATACGCATGCAGTCATTTGACTGCATTTAAAAGTGTCCCACAAGGGGAGCAACTGTGCAGAATGTTCCAAAAGTTGACAGGCATAGCAGATGATTCAGGTCCACTGAAACAAATTATAGGAGGCCAGCGACACAAGGTGGAAAAACTGATAGAAAAGATCTAAGAGATGGAGGAATCAATGGCTCCCCTAACAAAAGGGGTACAAGAGAACAGCAGGAGAGGAATGGACCTGGAGAAACTGAGAAGCTGTCAGAGTTAAATGTGAAATGATCAGTAACACAGATAATGATGGTGCAGCAGCTAGATGCTGGGAGGCAGAACTGGAAAATATTATTGCAAGAGATGCCGATACAAGACCCTTTGTTTGAATGTTTCCTCCGAGTAGGAATTAGAAAAGTGAATCTAATGGAAGCTTTATATGCAGGTAATAGCCTGCTTGCATGCATACAAAATTAAAGATGCAATATTAAAGCACAAAATTGTTAAAAAAATATACCATTCACAGGGAAGTTTATTAAAATGAGTGACTTATCAGACTTTATGCATCAGTAATGGAAAGCACTAGTATCTCATGGAGCGACTTTTACACGTCTGAGGAAAGCAGCTTGGATTAGTTAGCTTGCAGTATTAATCCAATGAAAGGGGTGTAGGATAAAGCTGAGCTCAGAGGATGACATTTCCAAATTCAGTGCAGAGACCTCATAAGGTTGAAGCTCCCGAGGCAAAGAAAATGAAGACAGCTTAACCCCCACTCCTTATTCCCAATGGTTTGGCAAATTATTTTGTGGTGGGCAAAAACAGATGTGAAGTTAGGCAAACAAATATCAGATACAGAGACACCAGCCAGAAAGAAAACATGTATATATAACTCTTTAATGACGAATCATCTGAAATGAGGTATTAGACAAGGATTCCGTTACTGGACTGTATTTTATGGCAGATACCAACACGCAGAAAAAGTTGTGGATCAATTCTTCTCAAAAATGAAACACACAGACACATAAATGAAAGGAATGTCAAAAAAAAAAAAATTAAAAAGTGAAACTAGCCTTGCTTGCAAAATATAGTCTTTTACTTTAATTATCTTTTATAAGAGGGGCTGCTCAGAGTGTATTATTTTGTACTTTTTATCTTTTTCTACACTGTTTTACTTTTTTTCGAACATTGTCACTGCCTAACAGGCTATTATTTAAGTTATTTTTGATTTTCATGTTATTGTTTGAACATCTTTGTTAAAGTGAATAAACATAACATAATTTGAATCTTATCTTTTCAACCTCTGGCTTCAAGAGCTTGTGGCAAAGACATCCATGTATCCATGTACTTCACAAATATTATTTTTTTCCCAGCACTTTTTGCAGGTGGGGCAGCCCCCCTGCACCCCCCTGTGTATATAAATACAAATATACCAATTCCAAGATAGCACTGCTTTGAGGAAGCAAGTACACTACTCGTGATGTCACAGGCAAATCTGCATGCCAAATCAATCATGCATCATTTGCATACTACATCACAGCCATCAGGCATGTCAATCACTATGGCCACGCCCATTCCTGCATACAACAGCTGGGGTGGGATACTGTTGTAAAACATCACCAAATAATGGGTGCCAGATTTGTAGCCTCTGTAGTGTACAGAAGATGCAGAGGCAGCAATAGTGTCCTTATTATTATTTCAAAACGTGAGACACATGGGTTTATTGGAGTGACACAGACAGCCATCACTACTAGGGGTAATTTGATGTCCCAAGCCTTACCTGTGGTACTTTAGTACATTTTTACTGCCTGGATTAGAGTTTGATTTGCTCTTCCCTTCTGTCTAGAGGACTCTGAATGATGGAATGTATACAGTTTTCCTTGCAATCACAGAATTTCCCAATTTATTTTCTATTACCTGATTAGTGAAATGTGGTTTCCTGCCAAATGCTACCCTCATGGGTTATCCCCAGAAGCTAAACTCGTGGTTGATTAGGAGCAAGGCAGTTGTTTATGTACTGTTATTAGAGTCAGGCAAGTACTCAACCCATTTTATAAACTTACTTATGATTAGCTTTAGATGACTTAGTTACTGGACTGTTCCAGTAAGCTTGGAGGTTAGATTAAGGCATTATATTTCCTCTAGTCCAGATGAGTCCCTGTGTCTAGGAAAAACTGGTTGCAATTTGCAGCATATTATATATCCCTGAAATGCTTGGTAACATCACTATACATGTGGCCAATAAGCTGCTTCTTTTAGTATCTCATAAGTTCCTTTGTCCCCTATATGGGCTCCTGTTCACTCTTCATGTGCATGCTGTGCCATCATCCCTCTGTGTCCTAAAGCTACTACCCACTGGAATCTATGTGAGGTGCCACCATCCTTACCAGGACACCACCTTTTAACACAAAATTGTCTTTTTGTTTCTACAGTCCTATGAAATCATGGCTGTCTCGTAACACTGGGATCCTGAATAAAACAATAAAACATCCATATGGTTTCAACTTCCTGCTGCATAGCGACCATGTCACAAAATCAGGCTTGTCAGTATACGGGTGCAAGGTATACTACTATTCATGTTCTTTTGTTGATGAATAGCTATATCTGCACTTGTGTGGCCTGGAGTAAAATCACAGCTTTTACCTGTGAAAGCACTTTCCTTTGCCAGAGCATCAGCTAGGTAATTTCCAGGTTTGTCTGTTCCCTGCACTTTGAGTGTTGTTTAACCTTCTTATCATGTTTAAGCCATGATATTTCATGAGCAAGGTTTAGCTCAGCATGCATAACCCTTTTTCCTTTAGAGTTGGGTATGCCATTAAACAACCAGCCAAGCAAGTGTTGCAGAAGTTATGCCTAGCATAATCAGATTCTGTATATATTACAATGCCCTGCAAAGTGACCTGGATGGCTGTTCATACAGCTACATATACAGCTGCTAGCTAATGCAGCACACTAGTTAGTTTTGTGCCCAAGCTGGTACTTGTCAGGTTGGCATGGTTTATCATCATGCCATACTATACCAAAGCCACAATACCCGTTTCCATCCTAGCTAAAAAGGGCACCCATCAATGCATGCTTTGGGAAGGATTTTTGCATACGTTTTTATTATAATGGTAGCATCTGCTCTGCAATCTAGCTAGGCTTAATGCTGAGTTCTTATAAAGTGGTTCCCTGGGGTCTTTATATGCTGTGCAGTCCTTTGCAGATCTGTCAGTAATTGGGCACCTGGGCTTTTTTTTTTTGCTTTGTTTTGTTTTTGGAATATTTTATTTGCAAAGGTTGGTCGTAGAGGGCTCAAGTCCAGGCCACAGTTCAGCTATTAGACACATTACTACTCCCTCATTTAATTTACATAGAAAGGCAATAAGCTGATAATGTGTCTGTACTACAGTGTTTTGAACATCTGTACAGCCCATACAATACAAAAGAGAGCCATTATACACTTGGAGAACCTTTTCTTTACCTCACTTAGCGTCTTACTAGCATAAATAATCTAGAGTAGCTGCAGATACTTAGGAAGCTTCTTAGATCCCACAGGTTTTTTTGGAGGGCCGACATTTTGAATAGCCTCTATTTTGTTGCTTTGAGGGTGTAGCATATCTTGCACTGATTTCATACCCTAGGTATTTGTTAAGGTTATAGTAATTGTAAAGTAAAACAAACAAGAACATTTGGCAGTATGAAGTAAATTGTATTTACTTTATATATGTAATATATGTAAACGTGAATATGTACATGTATATGTAAACCTTGTATTTGTAATTATAATCATTGTTACATATTAAATGTGCAGATTTTCTCACCGGGCCTCTGTTGAAAAAGGATTTTTGTCCAGTTGGACTTCCCCAGTAATCAAATATGAAATAAAAAGAAATACTTTATTTAAATGTTTATGAATCCAGCCATGTTACTTGCATTTTTTTACAGTATGTAATAATGCCATAACTTTTTTATATTACCAATAAAGCAAATAGACAAATAAAATTCAATATATGACCAAAAATGAGAGTCTAACTCAGCAGAAAGACATTAATATCCTCACATACTTGTATATTTCACTTGCATGGTATGAGTGGATATACAATCATAAGTTTTAGGATAAATCCAACCATATGTATGCCACACACATATCTGATGCTTTGAAGTATCTAAAAAGTTTTCTACAGTTCTGAAAAAACATATTACAAAATTATCTAACGTCCCTCATAAATGTCATAATAAAATTTGGTTTGTACTGCCAACATCTTGTCTTTCATGTTACACTCATTATAACTTTAACAAACGGTGCCACATGCCTTGGATTTCAACCAGAAGTGCACATAGCTGTTGTTCTAAGTGCAAAAATTTCCTAACAAAAAGGGAACCCAAAGCAAAGTGTTCAACTTACACCTCAGGTTGCTTTTGTTCTTTGACTTCAGCCTGCTGTCTTATCTACAATACATTAGGTAAATGGCAGATAAATGTGTTTCTGATCTACTGTCTTTTGTGAGGAAAAACACGGCCTCAGAATTTCTCAGTTGCTTTAACACATATTTCATTTCAGCAAGATACAACTCAAAAGTGTTACTTTTGATAAACACATCATCCACAAAAATTTGATTCCCTCTACTTTCTGCACCATGCATGGCCTTGTGCAGTAAGATATTGAAATCCAAAGGTGAGATTGGGTAGTGAGAAAGACGCTTATTGCTGGTGTACTGTTTTCTACCAGACATGAAAGCCATTTTGTACTGGTCTTGAGGACATACCTTCAAGGTTCAGAATCCATTTGAGATATTCACAGTTGTGATGTTTTTGCACTCTGAACTCTAGACGAGCCTTGGGTAAGAGATCTCATGGGCCAATGTAATAAGGGCACCTACTGATTTTACTTTCTGTAGTCTACAGTGGGCTTCCATTTACCTGTGAGTGTGAGAACAGTTCAGATGGGAAAGTTCTACACAGAGTTTTCCCACTTTACAATTCCCTTCTCCAGAGTGCCCAGAATTTCCTGACTATGCTAATAATATGCCAGTGGAATCCTGTACTGATGTGTTTATACTGAGTGTTTACTGGGATAAGTTTGACACCTGAGTACCATGAAGGTCAGTTACCCCATCGTCACAAGCATCTTTGGCAAACACAACTGCAAACTGACTAAACATCTCACAAACTGCTTCATTATATTTTTGCTGTCTCACAGCTACCTGCCTGGATGGCCTGTTCAATCTGAATCTGGAAATCTGTGAAAGAGAAGTTATTACTAGGCACCACCTTGTCTTCCATTTTGTCAGGCATATTTTCAAGAGTACCAAAATAAAGTTTCCCAAAAGGGAAAAAAAAACAAGAACAAACAAAACCAAAGAAAAGACCCAAGCAGCTCAGAACACTCCACTTTAATGTCACGATACAGGATGATGTAAAGATAATCCCACACACTTAGCGCTTTCACCAAAAAACAATGGCTTCTTCAGAGTTGAATGGGAACAATTAACTCATCCTTTTAAAAAGCTTGACATCATCAAAATTAAGCCTGTCATAGACTAGAACACTGGTCTTTGGTGCAGGCTGGAGAAGTTGTTTGACCGCAACTGAGCTACAAAATATAAGTATCTTTTGATTATTTTAACAGATTACTGTTTTTATAATTTAATATATAAAGCACTTTGTCTATTCAGAATCTTCAGAAATCTTTATCTGTTTAAAAACTTATCTGTAGTGCTTGTTGTCTTAGGCTATTGTATAAACTGAAACATTTACTCTGTGTAATTATCTCTTGGCTAGTGGGGGCTGGTTCTTTTGTGTTCTTGTAAAAAAAAAAAAAAAAAAAAAGTTGTTGTTCTGGTCTTTGGTGCAGGCTGGAGAAGTTGTTTGACCGCAACTGAGCTACAAAATATAATTATCTTTTGATTATTTTAACAGATTACTGTTTTTATAATTTAATATATAAAGCACTTTGTCTATTCAGAATCTTCAGAAATCTTTATCTGTTTAAAAACTTATCTGTAGTGCTTGTTGTCTTAGGCTATTTGTTCCACCCTCCCTCCCTGTTGGTATCTTGCTCTTATACTTGGTGGCTTTGCAGTTGCCCGCCCCTACTGTGACACACCTCCCAGTCTAGTGTCATTAGCTCATTCTTCTTAATACAGAGAGAACATTTGATAAGGCCTTCTGTTCCTCCTTTTTACCTTTTCAAAAAGTAAAACAAAACTTTTTTTTTCTTTTTCGCCTGAACCTTCTTGTGTTCTGACTGTCCTTCTCAAACATATTGGAAATATACAGTATATTTCAGAGCATTTGTTATAACTGTATTTGCTAGAACTGATTTAAGTATTTTTTCTGGCTTTTTGAATATTTACTGCTTAGCGACTGCATCTTAGCCTGTTTATACAGCTCTGCATTCTATTTAAACTGTTTTTGTGTTGATTAACTGTTTTGCACTCTTAAAAGTTATTTGTTGCTTAATTTTACCTGTAGGCTAACACACTCAAGTGTGCTAGCCACTTAAAAGCATTTATAGCATTTACTGTCTGTTTTTTCCTTGTCTCTGTAAAAAAAAAAAAAAATCTCTTGTTTTCCCACCTTACTGAACTAGAGTAGTCCAGTTTCAGAGTTGCTGATCCCTGGGCTTTGTTTTTAGTTCCTGTTACTGATCCATTGCCTTATTAGGAAGGAGGGAAGTTTCTTTGCTTACCAGTGGGAGTGGGAAGCACTGAGCAGCCTTTTGTCCGAATTGGTGAAGTTTCAGCCAGAAACTAGTAGTCTATTGGTCGTTTTGGGCCAATTCCTAGCTCCTTTCAGCCCCTGCTATAAAACACGCTAAACACGTTTTCCAGCTTGTACCAACTCTGCACAGATCCTCGTGGTGGCCTGCAGAGTGATCCAAGCAGCAGAGAGCTAAAAGAGTAACTTTCTACCAGATATAAGTATTTTTGTGGCTTTCCCACTGTTATTAAGCTAGCGACTGCATTTCACCTGTTTTACTGCTACTTTAAGTGATTTCTGCATTTTACACTGTTTATTGCACTTTAAGTTACTAATTGTTGCAAATTGTTTCTGTAGGCTACACACTAAAGTGCGCTAGCCGATTTACAGCATTTATAGCATTTACTGTCTGTTTTTTTCCTTATCTCTGTAATAAAACAAAAAATCTCTTGTTTTCCCACTTTACTGAACTAGAGTAGTCCAGTTTCAGAGTTGCTGATCCCTGGGCTTTGTTTTTAGTTCCTGTTACTGATCCATTGCCTTATTAGGAAGGAGGGAAGTTTCTTTGCTTACCAGTGGGAGTGGGAAGCACTGAGCGCCTTTTGTCCGATTTGGTGAAGTTTCAGCCAGAAACTAGTAGTCCATTGGTCGTTTTGGGCCAATTCCTAGCTCCCTTCAGCCCCTGCTATAAAACACGCTAAACTGTACTGCTGATCTAACCAGCATATCCTATAACTGAAAAGTTCATCTCTACTTGATTCCCAAGTAGACTATTCTCTATCTGTAAAGCCTAGCACTTACTCCTACAGTACTTGCACCTTGATAAAGCACTCTTATTATAGATAGTACCCCACCAGCCTAAAACCCACTTCCCCCGGAGTCCTTTGAAAGTTCTTTATCTACTACTTCTAGTATGTCGAGGGATCAGTTGCTAGTGCCCTCTCCAGCTCAACTGGTGAACCTGGGAATATTGAGGCAATGTTACAATTGCCTCATGTACACAGACAATCCTCTCCTTCTCCCACAAAACACAAATACATGCGAGAGATGCAACTATACGGCCAAACTGGAGGCTGAGCTCTCTCAACATAGGACTGGCAAGACCAGACAGGAGGAGAAGGTAACCACACACAATACATACCCAGTCACACATGGTACCATCACAACTTCAAATCATACACATACTCACACAAAGACATACTCGGAGGCTCTGATCAAAAATTTACCAAAACAGCAGAGGCCACCAAAGCAGACACCCAAACAACTACCACCTCACGACCCAACACATGCAACACATAGACCACACAGTCAGAGTGTCAAACAGTCACAGCCCTTAAGGCCAAACAAAATGCCAGACACACTTGTCATTGGTGATTCCATAGTCAGACACACTGACGTCCGCTCACCAGACTGAGTAAGGAGAAGGTCACAGTAAGCTGCCTGTCGGGCGCTAGAATCCGCCACATAACGCAAGCACTCAGGTCTCTCAACAGCAGGTACAAGTACGACTCAGTCATTGTCCACGCTGGTGTCAACGACCTGAGACGTACCTCCTTGGACTACATGAAAAGGGACGACGAGGAGCTCTCTGATTATGTAGCCCAGGCAGGTATGACCCTGACCTTGAGCAGTATCCTACCTTCACCTAGAATGATGCCACAATACAGTGATAAGATGATCAGCTTTAATAATTGGCTTAAATTCTGGTGTCATTCAAAGGGGATCCAATGTCTGTCTGCCTGGGATGACATGCTGGACAAGCCACGCTGCTTCGCAAGGGACGGCTTGCACCTGTCACCCTGGGCTTCCGGATATTGGCAAAGGCTCTTGCCACCCCATAGTGCCTTTTTAGGCAAGGCTCAAATTCTAAACCTACCACCCTAGAACACCAAAAAGGAAAAAAACTAAGGGTAATGCTGCTCAATGCCAGAAGTCTCAATCTCAAGATGCACGCACTCGAGGCCCTTCTCAATATGGAGAACATCGATGTCTGTGCTGTGACAGAAACCTGGTTCAAGGCTCCTGAGAGCACCCCAGCACTAACAGGTTTCACCTCATATCATGCGTTCCGGCCCCAAAATCCGGACAACACCAAGAAAGGAGGGGTGTCCATATTCATAAAGGACACCCACACCTCAAGGTTGGTGGCAACGCACGATGCATCGGAGACCATCCAGGTGCAATTAACCATAGGCAAGACTGCTCTGCAATTTGTAGCATGTTACAGGCCACCCTCTCAAACTCAGGAACCTCACATGGCCTTCCTGAAAACATTGGAGGATAAATGTATCTCCAAACACCATCATACTAGGTGACTTCAACTACCCTAATATAGACTGGGAACACTACTCAAGCCCGAACACTCTAACCCAAAGATTCCTGGAGTTCATAAACTCAAATGCCATGGAACAACTAGTCACCATCCCCACAAGAGGTGAAAACATACTTGATCTCATCATCACGAACATGGGATCAAAATGTTCAACACCGAAGTATACCCTCACTGGTGAGATCAGATCATAAACTAATCTCGCTGGAGGTCCTCATCCCGCCCCACCTGAAACAAAAAGACCACAGTGAAAAACTTCTCAAAAGCCGATTTCACACTTCTAAAAACTAGTGTGGTCTCCTTTAAGGCCCCTGAGCCAGTGGTAAACATTACTCAAACCGCTGAATCACTTACAAATGCCTTCTACCAGCACCTACAGGACTGCATGGATCAGGCAATCCCAAACAAAACTAAGACTCTCTGTACCAAAGGCAAGCGTCCAGTCTGGTGGACCCCAGCCATAAACAAGCTCTACAACAAAAGGAGGAAGCTACTACAAGATAGAGCAAAATCCTTGAAAGGTAAGACACCTTTGATCATTATAAGTAAAAACTAAGAGCTCTCATAAAATCATCAAAGGCAAATTTTGAGAGAAAAATCGCCAAGGACTCTAAAGACAATCATAAGGCCTTCTTTAGCTATGTTAGAAACCTAGGAGGAAACTCCCAGATATGCTCAGAATTAGTTCAAAATGATGTGAAAATTACTGAACCTACACACATTGCTAACATACTGGCTGACAGGTTCAGTGCAAACTCCCCCTCCCCAAAAGGAGAGATATCTATTCCAGAGGATTGTAGCCCCCAAACATCTCCAACGCCCAGGTGAGAACTGCCCTCACTAAGGCAAAAACACAGCATCCATGGGACCGGATGGTGTCCCCGGCTGTGTGCTTCATGAACTCAACGAGGAATTAAACCCACAGTTAGGACAGCTGTTTAATCTTAGCCTCACCTCAGGATACGTACCCAAGGAGTGGCGCACGGCGACTGTGGTCCCACTTCATAAGGGCGGTGCCTCCACAGACCCTGGAAATTACCGCCACATTAGCTTGACAAGCCTTATCTGCAAAGCCATGGAGAGGATCATAATGGAACTCATAAATAAAGACATAGGGAACTTGCAGACTTTGGATCGAACCCAGTTTGGCTTTGTCAAAGGCAGATCCTGCCTCTTAAACTTGGTTGACTTTTTCGAGACAGTCACCAAGGCCATTGATGAGGGAAAGGCAGTCCATACAGCCTACCTCGACCTGGCAAAGGCCTTCACACAATACCCCACTCAGGTATCATCGAAAAACTCATCAGCTTGAATGTAAACCCATACATCACAAGATGGGTTGCAAACTGGCTAAGCGACAGAACCCACAGGGTCAGAGTTGCTGGAGCCATGTCAGACTCAAAGCCTGTCACAAGTGGTGTCCCACAGGGCTCAGTCCTGGGTCCACTCTTGTTCGGCATCTACTTTTCTGAAGTACAAGCAAACACAGGAGGGTTATGGCTGACAAAGTTTGCAGATGACTGCAAACTGGGCCATAGTCGAAAACACATCTGACACAGATATCCTCCAGAAGGGCCTCACAGAAACGGATAACTGGTGCCAGAGCCATGGCCTGAAGTTAAACGCCAAAAAATGCATAGTCATACACTTCAGGAAAAACAAGGTTACCCCTAGCTACCATATAGGTGACAATCCACTGAGCACAGAAAAAGTCATCAGGGATCTGGGGACCCAAGTTGACAGTAGTCTTTCGTTTGACACTCATGTTGCTAAAGTAGTTAGGAAAACCTTCTATATCACCCACCTGATCATGAAGGGATTCACATCTAGATCAAGGGAGGTCATCGTCCCCCTGTACTCATCACTCATTAGACCTATGATTGAGTACAATGCGCCGTTCGGAATGTATCTGACCAGACACCTGATGCAGCTTGAAAGGCCCCAAAAGTTCCTCACCAAAAGGATAAAGGGTCTCAAAAATATGTCTTATGCTGCCCGACTGAAAGAACTCCAGCTTTATTCAGTCTCATACCGCTTGCTCAGAGGTGACCTGTGCCTGACATATAAGGCCATGTCAAACCCAGATTTGATGAATATGCTTCACCTCAAAAATCTAGATCCCTCAGAACCACAAGGGCGGAGACTTAAACCTTGACACGGTTATAAATAGAACATGCTGGAGGGACAGATTCATCACCCAGAGACTCCCTATGCTGTGGAACAAAATCCCAGTACATGTGAGGCAGAGCACCTCGCTGGCCTTGTTCAAGAGAAATCTTGACCAATGGATGGGAGATCGCAGATATACCCCAGGGATTACTTCAGTGTCACTGCTTGACAGAGGCACAGAAAAATGATAGGCATAGTTTTTATTCAAACTAAAGGGGTGGCGAAAGCCACATAACTATGGGCTAGGCTTATAAATGCCCTTGGGCAGATAGCCTAGTATGAACCTATGAACCTATGAACCTATATAAATCAACTTTAACAATTTTCCTTTAAAGAACTGATAATAAAATCAATGTTATTAAATGCATAAACTTAAAAAGTCAACGTTACTACCACTTGATCAATTTAAATACACTAACACTTCACTTAAATAATTTAACTAATATTAACTAAATAAATAATATATATATATATATATATATATATATATATATATATATATATATATATATATATTTAACCTAATAATCTAGTAATCAACATTTTGGAAACACCAAAAAGGAAAAAAAAACAGGTATCATTAATGTATAAGTGTGGTACATGCAAATTTTGCAAATTCGTTAATGATGGACCTTATGTTTCTGTTACGCAGTATGACAGAACTTTATCATGTCCTGGTAGATGCAGTTGCAACACCACAATGTTAATATATGTTGCAACATGCACAAGTTGCAAAAGTTATTATGTGGGAATGATAACACGAAAATTAAAGGATAGGATTTCTGAACATGTGAGAGCAATCAGAATCAAAAACCAGCATAATGCACATTACATGCACAGCACTTTATGTATGAATTTAAAAAAAATATATATATTTTTTTGTTATTGATAGGGTAATCTCAAGTGAGAGAGGTAGAGATTCTAAGTTGAAAGTAGAAAATTTAGAAATCAAATGGCAACTTAGACTCAACACTATGTGTCCACCTGGACTAAATGAAAATGTTGCTTTATTGCCTTTATTAAAAACAAGAGCAATCACCTTATGATTACTAGATTATTAGTTTATATATATATATATATATATATATATATATATATATATATATATATTTATTTAATATTAGTTAAATTATTTAAGTGAAGTGTTAGTATATTTACATTGGGCGGCCACGGTGGTGCAGTGGTTAGCATTGCCACCTCACAGCAAGAGGTTCTCCGGTTCAATCCTCGGCTGGGGTGCCTTCTGTGCGGAGTCTGCATGTCCTCCCTGTGGTCACGTGGGTTTCCTCCGGGTGCTCCGGTTTCCTCCCACATCCCAAAGACATGCTGCAGGTGGATTGGACACTCTAAATTGGCCCTAGGTGTGCGTGTGAGTGTGCCTTCTGTGGAAGGTTGGGCACCGGGCTGGCAACTCGACACCGTAAAACTCCACTGCCAATTAATGTGTGGACAAGGTGATCCGCTGTGGCGACCCCTAACCGGGAAAAGGCCGAAAGAAGAAGAAGAAGAAGTTAGTATATTTACATTGATCAAGTGGTAGTAATGTTGTCTTTTTAAGTTTATGCATTTAATAACTGATTTCATTATCAATTCTTTAAAGGAAAATAGTTAAAGTTGATATATATATATATATATATATATATATATATATTAAAGTTTTTATAAGGTTATGTGTACACAGGTAGCAAATAGGTGTAGTTTTATATTATTAATTGTTTTTATTCTATCATCATCATCTTCTTTCGGCTGTTCCCATTTGGAGTCACCACAGCTGATCACCTGTTTCCATTTCTTCCTGTCCTCTGCATCTTGCTCTATCACACAAACCACCTGCATGTCCTCTCTCATCACATCCATAAACCTTATCGTATGCCTTCCTCTTTTCCTGTTACCTGGTAGCTTCATCCTTAGCATTTTTTTCCCAATATACTCAGCATCCCTCCTCAGCACATGTCCAAACCAGTGTAATCTTGCCTCTCTGGCTTTGTCTCCAAACCTTCCAACCTAGGCTGACCCTCTAATATACTTATTACTAATCCTGTCCACCCTCGTCACACCCAGTGCAAATCTTAACAACTTTAACTCTGTCACATCCAGCTCAAACTCCTGCCTTTTTGTCAATGTCACTGTCTCCAACCCATATAACACAGCTGGTCTCACTACCCTCTTGTAGACCTTCCCTTTCACTCTTACAGGTACTCGTCTGTCACAAATCACTCCTGACACTCTTCTCCACCCACTCCATCCTGCCTGTACTCTCTTCTTCACCTCTCTTCCACACTCAGCGTTACTCTGAACTATTGACCCCAAGTATTTAAACTCATCCACCTTCGCCACCTCTACTCCTTGCATCCTCACCATTCCTCTATCCTCCCTCTCATTCACACACATATATTCTGTCTTATTCCTGCTAACCTTCATTCCTCTTCTCTCTAGAGCATATCTCCACCTCTTCAGGGTCTTCTCCACCTGTTCCCTACTCTCACTACAGATCACAATGTCATCTGCAAACATCACAGTCCACGGGGACTCCTGTCTGATCTCGTCTGCCAACCTGTCCATCACCATTGCAAATAAGAAAGGACTCAGAGCTGATCCTTGATGTAACCCCACCTCCACTTTAAACGCATCCGTCACTCCCACCACAGACCTCACCGCTGTCACACTGCTCTCGTACATATCCTGTACCACTCTTACATACTTTTCTGACACTCCTGACTTCCTCATACAATACCATAACTCCTCTCTAGGCACCCTGTTATATGTTTTCTCTAAGTCTACAAAAACGCAATGCAACTCCTTCTGACATTCTCTGTACTTCTCCATCAACACTCTCAGAGCAAACATCGCATCTGTAGTGCTCTTTCCCTGCATGAAACCATACTGCTGATCACTAAATTGTTTTTAGTCTATGATAGGCTTAATTTTGATGTTGTCAGGGTTTTTAAAGGGATGAATTAATTGTTCCCTTTCAACTCTGAAGAAGCCATTGTTTTTTGGTGAAAGCGCTAAGTGTGTGGGACTATCTGTACATCATCCCATGTTGTGACATTAAAGTAGAGTGTTCTGAGCTGCTTGGGTCTTTTCTTTGGTTTTGTATATTTTCAGGAGTAGCTATGTACATTTCCCTACACTGTTTCCTCTCTCTTGTTGCATGAGACACTGCAAGGTGATTGCACTTAAAAGGTTAAGTATGCTCATGTGAAGTTATCAGCAGGGCAGATTTCCTGCAGTAGGATTAAATCACTTGTCAGTGATGGAAACACAACAGACAACAGCACCAGGATGTTTTCTTTGTTAATGGATGAAGAACATCATGCTGTATTTCCAAGAATGCAAAGAATGTCACTCACAACAAAACTCTAAATATTTTGTTTGACATAAGCTCTTATAGTATTTTAAACAGTGGTGAGTATTTGTTAATGTGTCCAAACCAATTATACTGGTTCTATTTGGGATACCTAAAATTAAAAAAAAAATGACTGACCCACTAATGTGGCCAATAGTCTCTGCTGGTGGTTCTAAAACTGAGACTTTGGCTATATTTCTTGACTGTATGTTGAACAATTACTTAAGACCTATACGAGACTATTAAAAGACTACAAACAATTTCTGATCTTTCACAGCGGTATAATAAAATAAGAATGTTATGTTTGTAACAGCAAACATTCAAGACCTGTTGACAATCATACCATATGAGCAGAGTATCCACCGATTTAAGGAGACCTTATTATACACCAAAACAATAAACAGTGTTAAAATTGACATGGTTTTTGTTTGGATGGAGTTAAAAATCCTTATGTTTGAGGGTGAAGTTTTTCGCCAGTTAAAGAGTGTAGTTATGCTTGCAGCAGCCTCAGTTTTTGTAAAACTGGTAGGGAACAAGTTTGTTGAATAAAGTGAATATAAAGTTAATTTAAGAAGTTATCTCTAATTTTTATACTATGGATAGGGTCTGATGATTCAGTTTATGGATTATTTGAATTGTACATCCAACTTGTCAAATGATGACATATAATTACTGGATGCAAGATTACAGAAGATTATTGATGAATGTTGTTTCGAGTCAAACATTTTCAGATAATTAACTTATTCCAGTTATTTTATTCATTTTCAAACTTGTCACCTTAGGTGGCTAAAAAGAAATGTGGTGAGGGTCAAATGATCAGCATATCTACATTAGTTTCAAAGAAGTCCAAATTTACTGAACAAATTGAACAATTAAATACATGTTTGGTGTCAGAGATTAGTTACCCTGAAGACTTATTAAATGAAGTAGCTGTAGACATTTACATTAGAAGGGGCACTGATGTAACCCCAATTTTATTAACACTCTTGGTGTTAAAAATATGAGTGTCTGCTCCATTTTCCAAGTCTAGGGCCAACATGGCGTTGGCTGGGAGATAATTTAGGAAATACATGCAGACTGTTGGTTTACACTTTCCTTAATAATCTCCACAGTTACTGAAGGGTTAGTTGTGATATTTTTGTTACCTAACAAAGTTTAGCAGCAGTACTAGCACAGTTTAAGTTAAGGCAATGCTGTTTTAATTAGCTTAAGTCAGCCCTCATTACTCTGTCAGAATAAATAGGTAGGAATCCAATATTTGTACTATCATCTATGCATTTGTTTATAGATGAAAACAAGTTGGCTGACCACTTTTTCCCTTTTCCAAGCCCATTGTTCTAGGTTCATATTAAACAAAGAATTAACACAGCTTGCATGAAACAGGTTGAATTTGTATAACAATAGATTTTATTGCACTACTAAAAATAATATAATATGAGATAATGGGTAGATGTTCATTAAAAGTGCTCTACAACATTAATATGGCAGGAAAGAAAAAAAGATTACAATACTTTCACTTTCACCCATAAGGAGTACAATACCATTTATTAAAAAAAAAAGTTTCCACATCCAGAAGTCTTGAGTAGACAGAGACTCTTTAAAAGTCACTTTGGTCCCTGCTGAGCAGCGAGGAAGCAGTCCTGAACTGTGTCCACTCTTTCAAGGGAATCCCACCAGCTGAAATAATTCATGCAAATCCATGGTGGTCTCTCCTTCGGTAACAAAGGTCCATTTAATCAAAGGCAGAACTTGGGTAGTTTCTTTCTTAAGCAAATGTCTTTACTTCAGATAGATTTCTTTTTGCCTCTGTCAATAACCAGGACCCTGGCATCAGCAAGGTGAAATATCACAGCTTCAGTTCCCTTCACCAGAAAGTAGATCTACAGCAGTCCTATGTCATATACCCAAGACATGCTGTTTCATATAGTTCAGCTGCAATTGTTATGTGTGTATCTCAGATAAAACTGCTTGAAATGCTCAAAATACTGAAGAATGAATAAATGACTAACCAATTCCACATGACTCTCTCGAAGCATATATCTCTTTTCAAAAGGAGAAAAAGCTGAGGCATGTATTTGTAATCTGCAGTGGGCTGATTCTAGCTGTAGTTGCCAACATACAATGCTTTCAGGTTATTTTTTTCAGTGTTTATGGGAGGGGCCTACGCTCATTTTCTGAAGTTTATTACTTTTTTACAAAACAGAAAAGGAAATTGATCTGTAAATATTTCCTTCTTATATCCCCTGAATGTATTACCTTTTTTTGAGAGAGAAAATGTCCACCACTCAAATCCATTACTTTTAAGGGTGCCGTTTGTGCTGCATTCCTTTTATCTGGAAACAGACACCAGTGCCGATAGCCCAGAGGCCCTTGTTTTCTGCTAACAAAAATCTTTTGAGTAGAACAGTGCCTCTTCCAATCTGTGTTGCAAATATCTAAGCAGGGATTCCCTGTGCAAATGGTTTTATACTTCACACAATCTATATTAGAATATTAGCAGGGCTATAACCCACAGCAATCCATGAAGGAAAAAAAATCAATAAATGCAAGTCATACACAACAGTATACAAAATGGCATTAACAACAAAAACAATAACAGTAAAAAATGATGATGATAATGATAATAATAATAATAATAATGATAATAATAATAATGATGATGATAATAATAATGATAATAATAATAATCAGAATGATAATGATAATAATACTAATAATGATAATAATGATAAGGATAATGATGATAATAATAATAATAATAATAATGATAATAGTAATAATAATAATAATAATGACAATAATAATGATAATAATAATAATAATGATAATAATAATGATAATAATCAGAATTATAATGATAATAATAATAATGATAAGAATAGTAATAATAATAATGAGAATAATAATGATAATAATAATAATGATAATAATCAGAATTATAATGATAATAATAATAATAATGATAACAATAGTAATAATAATAATAAGAATAATAATGATAATAATAATAATAATAATAATAATAATAATAATAATGATAATAATAATGTCAACATTAGTAAATGTTCAGAAGCAAATGCAGTTAGGCAATGGAACCTTATGTTCCACATTCCACGGGAGAGATGAGAATGAACACAGGCAGCATCTACACAATTGGTGGTTTGGTTCATTGGAAGGCCCAAGGGGAATGAAAGCAAATGAAACCGCGGTTTGGAGGGAGTGAAAGCATGGAAAAGAGAGAAATAAGGATAAAACCATGATACACAAAGTCACATGGAATATTAGAGGGTCCACAAATCCAAAGAAGGAAAAACAACATAGAACTGAATAGTATAAAAAGAGATTTAATACAGGAAGCAAAGCTGAAAATCAGGAAAAAAATACTGAGTCCACAAAACTGTAAAACTGAAGAATGGAAAAGAGAAGCAGTGACACTATTCAGGAAAGGGGTAACGGTAGTAACAGAGAGAGTAAAGACAACTCAGAAAGGCAGAAGGGCAATCTGGGAAGTAAGAATCAGTAGGCAAGATGGACCAGAGCAAGCACACATGATCCTAATAAAAAATGATGTGGAGTTCAACAGGCTATTTTTAAGGCTTAGGAGCAGAAAAGACAGAACACAAATATTATAGTAGGAACTGTTATGTCACAACAGACCCAGGGAAAAAAAGTAGACTATTTGACAAACAATAACTCATCGAGAATATCAGAAAGGTTATAGCAGCTGTTATGGGAAAGAAAAAAATGAGTGGATATTTGATGAGAAAAAATGCAGATAGGGATGCTTTACAGAGTCAAAAACTTTCTCACTGATGCAACTAAAACTACACTTGCCACTACTTATCTCCTTCCCACTTTTCTTTATGGTGCTCCCATCCTTACTAACCTTCAGGCTTCACAAAAATTAAAACTTGAACAATGTTATAACAAAGTTGCTAAATTTGCAGCACATACCCCTTTCAAAACCCACCACTTTACTGCACTGAAAAGTCTTAATTGGTTAGAACTGCCATATCACACAACATCTTACTACCTATAAAATTATTCAACATTCATCTGCCTGTCCAGCACTAAAAACATTTTACACAACTCTGTTCCCAGTCGATCACTGCAATCGACTTGACCAAAAACTCCTTTCTGTCTACAAACCTAGCAACGCTGCTGGGCATTGTCTGTACTCATACAAGATTGCTAAGGCCTGGAACTCTTTATCTGTATCCATCAGGTCTGTACCCTACCATCTTTCAAAACCACTCTGAAAGACTTCCTAGCTAAAATCTGGCTCTGTTGTTGCTCAAAACCAGGATAAACTATATCCCTAAATGTGAACACTTACCTTTTCCTTCCTTATACCTTCTTACTTTCCCCTCCTTCACTTACTTCCTTACTGCTATCTAATTCTCTTCCCTGACTTCCTCTCTAAATATACCTTAAGCCTATTTTCCTCTCACTTCATATTGCAATTCCTGTTTATATTAGACTACCTTACCTTTACTTTCTCCACAAACTGTCTAAAATTTCTTTAAATATTAAATGATTGTCATATACCTTTTATAGATTTTTAACTGTTTTTTTATATTATGTCTAAATTATTATAATTATTTAAACTGCATATTTTTTTTGCTGTATTTTGAAGATTGTAAAATTATTGTTCTTAAAATGTTTTGTAATACTTTGGAGATTTTCTGCCTGGGCCTCTGTTGAAAATGGGCTTCTACACAGTCGGACATTCCCGGTAATCAAATGTCAAATAAATAAATAAATAGATGATGAACTTTATATTTACAAACAACTGCACAGCATGAGGCAACAGAGATAATATTAGGCAGAGGATACACCCTTCCCAAAGTAAAGAATATTAAAATTCAGGAAAGGCACACCTTAATTTATATTGTTGTATTACTAAGGCCACGGTGGTGTAGCGGTTAGCGTTGTCGCCTCACAGTAAGAGGTTCTCCCATTCGATTCTCAGCTGTAGCACCTTCTGTGTGGAGTCTGCATGTCCTCCCAGTGGTCGGGTGATGCTAAAGAGATGCAAGTAGGTGCGAGCATGCCTTCTTTGAAGGTTGGGCATCGGGCTGGCAACTCGGCACTGTTAAAAATCCCCTGCCAATCATGAGCAGACCAGAGTTACGCTGTGATGACCCCTAACCAGGAAAAGCCAAAAGACGACTCATGTAGTCAACACAGAAGATGAACAGAGTAAAAAAGAAGGAGATAAGGGTGAAGATGGGCAAGCCTTAAATTTAGAGACAGACAGAGAAAACTTGAAGTGAGAAACCTAATAAAGGAGACAGAAATGGAGGACGGAAGTGGAGGGGAAGAAATAGAAGAGTGCTGATGGGACAGGATAAAAGCAATGGTAAGGGGAAACCAATGAGAGTAAATGGTGGGAGAAGAAAGACTAGCAGAGAAAGACAACACGAGTAAAAAGCCAATAGGAATGCAGAACAATTCGATGGGCAGGAGGCTGCAAGAAGATTGAATCTGGAAAGCAAAATAATGAAAGAAGATGAAATTGGGCAATGGTATTTTAAGAATTACCCTGGGTAATGGGGAAGGAGCAGGAAACCACTTAGCATGGAAATATAAAGGCAAGAAAGGGAAAACAGAAATAATCAGTTGGAGGGCAGAGGAAGAGAAAATGATAGAAAAGACAAGAAAATCAGAGAAAAAGTCAGGTGATACTTCCAAAAGAGCTATGTGGAACAAGAGAAGGGGGTGAATATAGAATGGAGATGATGAAGAAAAGAAATGTAATATGATGGGAGAAATCAAAGGCTGATCTGTATATGAAAGAAATAAAGAGGCAGTAGACAACGTGAAAGAAAGGAAGGAGGGGCAGCTGGGTTAGGAAAACATTAAATATGATGATGATGATGACGATGATGATGATGATAAGAACAAGTATGGTGTTAATCCTAAAAGGAGATGAACAGGACAGAAATGGGTTGTTACAGATCAATTTCCATAATAAATGTTGGCATTAAAGTACTTTCCTGTGAGTGTTTTTTCCTGCTTTGCCTACATACCATTAAGCTGCCCATAACAACTACTCCCATTCATGTCCCTCATCCTGGGTATTCCCCACTGTAGGTAATCCTGAGGGAGGCCATCATACAGGACAGCCTTAGTGCTGGGTGCTGTCATTACTTGCACTTCTGCAATGAAGGCAAATCTATTAGGCCTAACCTGTCCCTTGAGCTAGAGGATGAATTACCTGTATTTCCACTTTGACTGCAGTGACCCTGCTGTGTGTGTGTACACACTCCTATGTCGTCACAGTGAGAGATACCACTGAAGCAGCTTGGTAAAAGCCAAATGCCTAATCCAGGGTCAACCTTTGCAAGACTACCTGTCCTCTAAGGTAATATGGTACCAGATGCCTCCGAACACTCTCCCATTCCAAGATGTGTAGTGTCAACCTCTCTGGCTAGATGCATCAAATATCTGAGCTGCTAATTAATTACTAATTACCTGAGCCATGGTTGTGGCTTTATCACTCTGTGTCACTGACACTGGCTCATGGACATTAAAAATTCTAGTCAAAGTCTCACCAGGAAGAGTTGAGAGCTTTGTCACAGGTAGTACAGAAAAGATTGACTAGAGAAAAACTGGTAGACCCAAACAGTTATCCATAAAGAGGAGGAAAAAGGAGGAGTGATTTTTGATTTGCAAATACCATTCAATACAAATGAGGTAGGACTTTCTATGGAGAAAGTATAAAAAAGAAAAGCAGAAAACAAAATAACAAAATGGATCAAAGTGAGCCAGGAAGAACCAAAGATTGAATTTATAGTTAATAGAAAGTTCACAAACCCAACGAAAGGTGTGAGGGGTATAAGACAATGCTGACCTCATTCAGCAGAACTTTTTATACCCATTGGTCAAGAAATTTGCATAAAAATAATTCACAACACTGCAAAAGGTGCAAATGAAATTCCATTTATATACAAATGACTACATGCCGCTGTCGGGAAATGTGGAACTATTACTGAGAAAAGAATTAGCTGTGTTTGAAGAATTTGAGATAGTATCAGAGTTAAGATGTTGTACAGAGAAGGCAGTCTTGGTTAGGGTAAGCTGGAGGAGGGGTATGGAAAATCAAAGAAGTGGAGTCCCTAAACGTAGTGTTATTGGTAGGGGCCACACTACAGGATATTATAGAGGAGGATTTGGAGAAGCTAATAATGAGAACAGGAGAGATACTGAAACAAGAGAAGAGATATCCTGTATGTAGCTAAAAAGAACAAGGATGTTATGAATGATGTGATCCCAGTCGTAGCACACCTGGTAAGGAATCTTCCAGTTAACTCCAGATTGAAATCCCTGGGAATATGCCAAAAGAGATTCAGAGCTAGGTGGAAGTATGCAAAAAGAAAACAGTGATGAGAAATGTGTGGGATGAGTAGGAAAATGCAGGATGGGAGATGGTGCACATACCTACTATATCGGTACGTACTACATAGAAATGAATCAGATGACAAGAAGAAGAACATAAATTGAGCAAAAAGGATGAGGGAGAAAATTAGGACTAAAGGGGGACTTTCAAAAAATGAAATAATCATTCAATGAAAGAACGGAGCAGTATAATATGGTGGAAAAGAAAATGCAAAAGTTTTGGGGGAACCAGAAATCTGGGTTTTATTCCCACTCCTAGTGACCGGATTAATTTTCAAATTGCTGACACTGCAGTACGGCATTTATTGGTTTAGTGGTACTTAACTGAGATGTTAGACTGAGGTTCCATTTGCTTGAGTTGGCGGTAGCTCAGGTGGACATTAAAGATCCCATGGCACTTTTTGAAAAGAGAGCAAGGGAACTTTATTTATATCACATTAAAACTCAGTATTTGCACATCATATATTTCACATTTTTTCTTTTTTTCATGTAATAAAGTTTTCTTAAATTTCAACATCTAGCAAAATAAACATCTTTCTCATTTCTCTTACAGTTCAACTTCCCTACCCTTTTCTCTAGAATCGTAGCCTCATTCTTTGGGAACACTGGTGTGCAATCCCATAACTTATTATGCAATAATTCATGAACTCTACATTGTCATACATCCTGTATTGCCTTCATCAAAACCCAATCCATTTTTTCTCTTTGCATCTTTGTAACATCCTAGTGCTCCTCAAATAACATGTTCATATTCCTGAAAACAGTTATGTGTATGGTCTTGATAATTTTACATAATCTTTCCTTTTGTTGCTTATATGTCATATGTCCCTTTACAGGCAATTTGCCTCCACAGAAAAAAAACATTTCTTTCACTTCATTAAACCTATTCTACTTCTCGGTTATAAACACATTTTTTTCTCTGTCTACTAAATGATTCCATGTCAAACCAAATAAAAGTTTTCCATTATTCCTTCATGCCAGCATTTTCTTTTCATCCCTTGATCCCTTATTTTCCATCTTTATAACCTTATTTTGCTTAAATATTCATCCATTTCACTACTTGTAGCACCTTGTTTCTTTTTTTCCTATCCGAATCCTTCATTACTGAGCTCAATACTTTTTCTAGCAAATTTCTTCTAATATATCACTTTTCACTCGCTCCATCCTCATCAGCCTCCAAAACAGATTTAAAGATGATAAAGAAACTGAATAATCCCAACCCACCCTATTTTCTGTTACAGTATAACAGACCCCATTCAACTGGGTTCAGCTTCGAACCCCTTATAATCTAAGAAAAAATATCTCCAGTAACTCTTTTTCTTTACAGGTCTAAAGGCATATAGTCCTCCCCACACACATAATTCAACTTTCATATTATCTACATATGAGTGACATATACCGTTTGTAAAGGACATACTAAAAGCTTTCCATATCGCAATTCTAACTTCCTCTAAAACCTCACCCCACTGTTTCATTTTCACTCTCTGCTGTCCAAACCTCACATCCAACATACTGACCTGCCCTGGGCAAAAATCAGATAATTGTAAAGAGGGAAATAAACATGGCATATCAAGAGAATAGAAGATAAACGGGGTATGAGAAAGTATTTAAAATGCTAAAGGAGCATACACAACAGCATGGAATTCCAAAACAGGAACAGGAGATTGTGCAAGACTGAGGAAATATTGTTTGAGCAGGCAAGGAAGAAAGAACAAAACAAATGGGAAAGACAATAAATAAATAAAAGTAGAACTATTTGTGAAGACAGAGAGAGAGAAGCAGAAAAAAGTCACACTCATGGAAGATGGAAGTGGATGAGAAAAAGAGGAAGGACAGAAGATGAACAGATACAGAATAACACAATCAGAGTTGCTAAGATGATGTGATACCTACACAAGATAGGAGATTAGACCCTATGGATATTACATACATGGTATCTAACACCAGGAAGACTTGCTCATTAGTGTCAGAGGCCTAACAGTTAGCACATTTGCATTTTGTGCTTGAAGGCTGTGTGTTCTATTCCCACTGCAGTTGACTGGATTCATCTTCCATTACTAACTCCACAGTACAGCATTAGCGGTGCTTAATCCCCAAGTATGCCATTCTTCAGATGAGATGTAGAAATTATGTCACATCTGCCATAGTTTTATGGTAGATCAGCCGAATGTAAAAGAACCCACAGTAGTTACTGAAGAGTAAGGGTTGCTTTATTTACATATATCTTGATATGGTTCTCCCCTTTTATTCAACTTGCAGCTTCATGTTTACAATATTTGCATCTTCAGTTTCACAGCATTTACAGTTTTCATAGTACTATAATTTTATTTCCACTACATTGCACATGCTACTATTTTTTCTTTCTAACAGTCTTGCTAACTTTCCGGTCTATCCCCCTTACTTTCTTCCATAACCATCTTTTTAATTTAGCTAACACAACTCCATCTCCCCTACAAAGACCCCACATTGTTACTAATAATATACTAGCCCATTTATCAACGTCATACAATTTTATTTTTCATACTTTCTGTATGTTACTTCCATATTTAAATGTTTAAAACCTTCCCAATAATATTAATTTTGAAATTCACTCCAGTAAATAATGTTTTGTGATTTGTTCCTTGTTATATTCATTACATTTTCTTTCTTTCATCACTTTGTATATTGTATTCATTACCTTTCAGTGTGAATTTTTCAATAAACTTTTAATATCCTTTTTAAATTCTTTACCTGAATGTGTCATGTATTATCTCTATTATCATATCTTGCCTTTAGTTTCTTTTTTAAATTTGATCAGTCTTTGTTTTCCATAACTTCATCTTGTCATCATATGCTTTTCCTTTCACCCTGTCCTGCTGTCTATGATTTTTGTCCCCCCTTCATTTTTATCACCTCTCAGTAGTTTACATTCAGTAATTTCCCCATCAAACTTCTTCTTCCTTACATTTTTTAATACACAGGAAGAATGTGTAGATGCCAAGTATACACTCTCCGATGCAGACCACCTCATCCTTTTCCATTATATATAATTCTTTTTTTAACTAGATTCAGTCTTGCCCCCACCCACAAAAATAATATATTTATAACTTGTCTTTTTCCAAGAAACCTGTATACACCCCCAACTATGCCAATTTCCCCAATATCTATCAATATCTATGTGCGTGTGTGTGTGTGTGTGTGTGTGTGTGTGTGTGTGTATGTACATATATAGACATGGGAGCAGTGTGTTCAGTTGAACATTTGTTATATCAAATGCTTATTTGGGAGGGTTCTTTTTTTCGTACTGCCAGTTCATTGCAGGATGCTAGCATTTCTTTTGTGTGATCACTATACAGTGGGGAGTGGAATATTATCCTAGCCACATTGTTTTGTGATCTCAGATTTGGTATATGTAATTAGCAGGGGTTGTACAGGTGCAGGCGGGCTTACGCCCTCTCACTAAAACACAACGTCTCTTTCGTTTTAAGTTTGCAAGTGCTGAGGTTCATATTAAGCACTTGCATATTAGCTTACCAATGTAGTGAGTTTCAACCATTTGTGGATGAAATAATGTATGCCAATGTAGTGAAATATAAACTTAAATGTATATATGTGTAACACATATACCTTTTTCCTGAAAGATATATACAAAGCTTTCCACCAGTTAATCCACTTTTTTTAACTTCTTCCATTATTTCTTTTTATTGAATAATTCGTTTTTCACATTCCCCAAATTTTGTTCCTGATATACTCATCTTATTTCTAGAAAAATACATATTATGTATGTTCTTTGTTTCACCAAGTCTCTTACCTTTCATAGGTTCATAGGTGTTTACTAGGCTAATGACCACAAGGGCCTTTTTAAGACTAGCCATGCATCCCAAATCTCTGACAAACTCTGATACCCTTAATAAGTGTAAGCAGGGGGTTGGGAGATGAAACATTTACAAGCAGGGGCCTGGGAGATTTGAACCTGTTTAACCTTAGACTTACTCTCTTTATTTCTCTTTCCATTCTTATGATAGTCTCCCTCATAGAAATTCTATTCTTTGTTACAATATCCCCCCAAAATAAATAAATAAATAAATACATAAATAAATATATATATTAAAATAGGCACTCACAGGTATTATGACCCCTTTATCTATTTCCCATCTTACTCTCTCTGACACTCTAACACCATGCAAAAAAATAGAAAAAATGGACGCTGGATGGATGTTTGTTTAACTCCTTTAACAGTCCTTACTTTCAGTGTAACGTCCATTTACTATGACCTTCACCTAAGATTTTTCATACACTTCTTTAACACTGTTTGAAATTAACCAAAATGTACTTCAGGGCTCCAACTTAAAATGATAAATACACTTGGAAATTCCATTTATTAAGTCAAGTCATTACACAAGACTTTATATTATCTTTCCTTGTCCACATAAATCTCATAACCAACAAATTAATGGTCAGCTAAAATCTGTCAACTCACTTTCTTACTTCCAGTACCAAAACCTTATTCAGGGAACCTCCTTAAATACAGTCCTCTCTGTTCTTTGTTCTATTTGTCCCTAATAACCTCCAATGTTCTTATCAGTGTCAGCAGATTGATTAACATGGGCTTTCCGAGATCCAGTCACTGCACTATCTAGTCTCCTACCAATGCACTCTCCATTACTGAGGGTGCCTCTCTCCTTCAAAAACACTGAGCTTGGACTTCTGCCCTCTCTTTCCAACAATATTACTGTCACCAGCAACTCTTACCCATTTAGATTTGAACTACCAAACTGAGATACACTCATAAGGCTCCCATTCACTCTATTGCCCACAGAGAGATCATTCAATAAATTAAGCCACAGCTGCAGATTCCATTGCAACAGAAATCAGAAATTGCCTCAGACTTTCTATTTTAAGCAAATCACCTTTCATCAGCTACAAGGAAAATCTTAAGACACCCCCATGATGATGATGATTACCTCCCACAACCTTCATTAAACACATTTTGTTCCCTTTCCCGTCACTCCATGTGCTTTTTTCATATGATCCACTATATAACTACCTGTGACAGCACTATCTCATTCCTTTCCATCATATTCACTTACTACATGGTACCTTTGTCCTAGATATATATATATATATATATATATATATATATATATATATACATACACACACTATATACACACATACATGCATGCACACACGTAAGCACACACACACACACACACACACACACACACACACACACACACACACACACACACACACATACACACTGTATACACACACATACATGCATGCACACACGTAAGCACACACACACACACACACACACACACACACACACACACACACACACACACTGTATACACACATACATGCATGCACACACGTAAGCACACACACACACACATACACACTGTATACACACATACATGCATGCACACATGTAAGCACACACACACCCACACACACACATACACACTGTATACACACATACATGCATGCACACACGTAAGCACACACACACACACACACACACACACACACACATATACACACTGTATACACATATACATGCTTGCACACACGTAAGCACACACACACGCGCGCACACATACACACTGTATACACACATACATGCATGCACACACGTAAGCACACACACACACACACACACACACACACACATACACACTGTATACATACATACATGCATGCACACAAGTAAGCGCACACACACATATACACACTGTATACACATATACATGCATGCACACACGTAAGCACACACACACACACGCACACACATACACACTGTATACACACATACATGCATGCACACACGTAAGCACACACACACACACACACACACACACACACACACACACACACATACACACTGTATACACACACATACATGCATGCACACACGTAAGCACACACACACACACACACACACACACACACACACACACACACACACACACACACACACTGTATACACACATACATGCATGCACACACAGACACACACACACACACACACACACACATACACACTGTATACACACATACATGCATGCACACACGTAAGCACACACACACACACACACACACATACACACTGTATACACACATACATGCATGCACACACGTAAGCACACACACACACACACACACACACACACACACACACATATACACACTGTATACACATATACATGCATGCACACACGTAGCACACACACACATACACACTGTATACACACATACATGCATGCACACACGTACACACACACACACACACACACACACACACACACACACATACACACTGTATACACACATACATGCATGCACACACGTAAGCACACACACACACACACACACACACACACACACACACACACATACACACTGTATACATACATACATGCATGCACACACGTAAGCACACACACACACACACACACACATACACACTGTATACACACATACATGCATGCACACACGTAAGCACACACACACACACACACACACACACACATACACACTGTATACATACATACATGCATGCACACAAGTAAGCGCACACACACATATACACACTGTATACACATATACATGCATGCACACACGTAAGCACACACACACACACGCACACACATACACACTGTATACACACATACATGCATGCACACACGTAAGCACATACACACACACACACACACACACACATACACACTGTATACACACATACATGCATGCACACACGTAAGCACACACACACACACACACACACACACACACACACACACACACATACACACTGTATACATACATACATGCATGCACACAAGTAAGCACACACACACACATACACACTGTATACATACATACATGCATGCACACACGTAAGCACACACACACACACACACACACACACACACACACACACACATACACACTGTATACACACATACATGCATGCACACACGTAAGCACACACACACACACACACATACACACTGTATACACACATACATGCATGCACACACGTAAGCACACACACACACACACACTTGTTTCCTTCAGATCATAAATTCATGTATCATTCTGCATTTGTGCAGCACTTTGAGACCTTTGTGCATAGCAAGGTAATGTTATAAGATGAGCAACAGGATAATACAGAAAGGATGAAAACGCTGCTGTCATAAGCAGAAGAATAACAAAATCATTTCAGTTTAAATTTAATGAAAAATAATTCCATATGGAAGAACAGCTTTTTAGAAATAAGTACTTTGCTTGACAGAGAAATGAGAGACTTAAAAAGCTACTAACAAGGAAGAAGACCTAATGGTTGAAATATGAGATGCCTTACATGTAACAAGCAACAAAACACTGCATTAAGGAAGACCCGGGGCATATTGGAATGCAAAGGAAATGCTATCTGTTGTCAGAAGCAGGTTGCTGGTATCTCTGTCTATAGACCTGTTACGGCACCTTGTGACGTTCCATGTCTAATACTGGAGACCTCACACTTACAAGGATATAGACAGGACACAGTCAGTTTGGAGCACGTGAACAGGTAATATGCAGTCTTTGCATCAAAGCCAGACACAGAAGGAACAGAATGTGAAGCACAGTCTGGAAGAAAGGTGTGGGATGGGGGCATAGAAGGAATTTTCAGTTACCTTAATGAGATAATGTGTGTGTCTATTACAGATAAAGTGATGCAGCTTTAAGATAGTTAATACAGACTCATTTTGACAGAAAGGGTGGGAAATAAGACATCTTTCCAGAAGAAGCAGATGGGTCAGAAACTGTAAAACAGCTCAGAAATGCATGGAAAAGAAGTGAGGCAATTCTTAAGAGGGGTGGAAGAACAAATGAGTTATTGGTTGTGCAGCTTTATCCAAAAGGAAGATGAATGGGAAGGCTAGGTAAGTAAGTAGTATTAAACTGCCATTAAATCCTGTATTTCTAAGTCTGAATGGCACTGTGTCCCAGACAAGATACTCTGATTTACACTGAGGACTTGAAAGTTTTTCTTTTTTTCTTTTGTTGAATAACTCGATGGTTGTACACATACTAATTGCACCTTAGAGGTTGTGTCTACTTGTTTGCTTGCTTGGGGGCCACTCCAGGGTATAATTATTTTCCCTGCCATATTGTTTATGCTCACAACCTCCAATAAGTCCCTGGTTCTTCTTATGAAGTTAAGCATTTAGGCTGTTTTATTACTACAAGCACTGCATAACTACATTTGCTGAGCTGTCCTGATTCAATGTATACAGCAGTCCTGAGCTGTTTAGCAAAAGAGTAATCATTAGAAAATCTGTCAAGGCAACTTGAAGTAGATGCCTTCTAAATGTACTATTTCTGAGCAATTTTCCATTGGTTTCTTTTTTCAATCTCACGATCCTTAACAGTGATACTGGGTGATAGCTAAAACAAAAGTACATTTACTTTAAATGTTTAAAAAATGTTACCAGTCAGTGGAAAAGCATAAGCCCATTAAGCTTCTTATAAATGTTAATAAAGACGAAAGACATCAAAGTTACAAACAGAGCTCAGGTGCCTCACACCTGGGTTTTCACTTTACATAAAAGATCTGGCCTCACAATTCATTTAAAAATGTAAAACTATAATAAAAGATGTTGTGGAAGCCCATCCTCATGACCAGGACTATTTTGGTCATTCATCTTATGGCCAAACCATCTCAGACATATAAACAGGGTGGGATGAAGGGAGTGGCTGCTGTGGGCATAAGCTATAAAGAGGGTGTAATCTGCAGTTGTTGATGGCACATTCAGTACTAACATCCATTTAAAAAGTCATAGATGGCATCACAACTTCTAAAATTAATTTTGCTGCTACATTACCACTTGTACTTAGAAGCTAAGCTGCATGTAATAACTGCATCAAGGAGTTTGGTGACTTCAGGTAGAACTTTTTTGTTCCTGTGGTCCTCAGCTTCAGGTAGAGGGGATCAGTCTGGGGAGGAACTGTTCAGAGTGCCAGATGATATACTTATGACTATGAAACATCCTTCTGTAGATACTTTCACTGGGAGATTCACTGTAGCTCTTGGAGCCATTTTCCTCATAGATAATGATTAACTGCTCCTAATTGGTTAATAATATCTGTAAAATAAATGATGATTTTCTTACATTTACATTTTTTTCTATGCTTCACAAAGTGATCCTAAGATGTTTTGGGACTAGTATTGAATATTTTGACAGCTGCCTCTATGTAATGTTAAGTAAACACAATATTCATGAGGGTCATCTTATAATGTGAACCTTAGTTATTTGAACCTGTTCTAGCCTGTGTTTAATGATAGTAAAAGGAGCAGTTGCATTTTGTGGTTCAGCCAGTGCATGCTGTCATTAATCTTAGAACATATTCTCTGGGTGGGGTGGAACTGACCGGCCACTTCGAACATGTAATATATAATGATTTCTTCCTTACAGGTCTACAGACCTCTGCAGATACAAAGCTCTTAGGTCATGAGTAAATTGTAATTGTTTACAAAAGGCTGCTGTGTAAGCATTCATTTCAGGCTGCATGCAAGGAATGTATTTGGTGGGGTACCATTTTTACATTAAGCTTATTAAGGAACTGTATTAACAGTGTAGACATTTTGCAAGAGTGGATTTCACATGGTTAGAGAAAGGAGTAAACAATGCTCAGTATATAATATCAAGATCAGTTGTATTAGTGTTTTGACTTGTTTGATGCCAGATATTCTCCTACAGATGTGCCACAACCTTATGTATTGATGGGGTCTATACTTGCTCACCGAATGTGTATTTCAACGAACACCTACACATCGACCCATATTCAGCAAAAGTTGCTTCTGTGATTTGTTGACTTTACAAAAGGCAACAAAATACTTGCCCCACAGCACAACGGAACAACATCTGACCAAATCAAACCCACCCAAGTGGGGGCCTTGCCCCCCACACCCTCCAACTATATATACCAACTCTGAGATCACACTACAGTGAAGAAAAGGGAAAAGTTGTGTAGCTGGTCAACTACTTTTTTGCCTTTAGTAAATTCAGCAAATCGCGGAAGTAATTTTCACTGAATACGGGCTGATGATTAGGTGTTCACCAAAATAAACTTTCGGTGAACTAATATTGACCCATATTGACGGACTTAGTTTAGTATCCCCTTAGCTCAAATGTTCTCTAGATAACCTTCAGAAGGCAGTTATTATTGTAGATTACTTATTACAGAGGAACCCAGCAGCTTTTCATAGAGTTCATCCTGATCAGAAACCCACCCATCTTTACCATAAAAACTTTTTTTCCTGACTCCATGATCTTTGCAGTAATGTCTGTACAGTGGCTAGGATGATGCAGGTAAACTGTGGCTGAAAGGCAATTTTGGTACTTCTACTGTTCATAGGTTAGTACTAAGCTAACTTCCCTTGCAGAGCATTTCAAGCCTAGCCAATTACCCCATGACAGAATCAAACCCTGCACCTTGTGTTTCAAAGGTAAGCACCTTAACCATTACGCCAACCTCCCACCTTTTCTGTCTGCAAATTATTACTAAATTCAAAAAGACCACTGTTTGATCTTTTCCCTGCAACCATCTTGCTATAAATACATTGTTATTGTATATAATTTATCTATTCAATAATTAGACAATATATGTTAATTTCTCTCTTGCTTTTTGTGTTGAAATGCTATGTTCATATAAGAAATATTTAAAAATATTTAAACATCATGTAAATAAGTTCATGTATAGATGTTTTTACCCTGTAATTATAAATGTACATCATGCGTAACTTAAATGTGGAGCTTTTCTCCACAGGCCTCCGCTGAGAATGGATTTTACTCAGTCAGATTTTTCCAGGTCAACATAAACAAATAAACAAATAAATAAATAATTTATGTTTGCATTACTGAAAGAAGGAAAAGCAATAACTCTTCTTGTATTACAAAAGTAGCAGCAAACAGAAGATGAAATCATTTTGAACTTTGATGAATGAGAAATTTAAAAAGTCACTGATAATTGTAGGAAGGTGCACAAGTACATGGGACCAGCATGTGAACACTGCATTAGTGATTTCTCACTCATTTAAATCTGGCAAAGGAAAACAGGAAAAAAAAAAAAAAGACAATAAATGCTGGAGGAGCAGGGCACAGAGAATGAGCTTAAAACATATGTTCTGAAATCTTACGGAAGTTAGGGAACTGCAGGAGTCTATACAACTCTAATGCCAGGGATATTTTGAAAAAATATGTTGTATATATTTGTAACAACTGTAAGTGGGGGAAAGGTGGGTATAATTCTGGCTTGAGTAGAAGGTAGAAGTGGTATTGGTCTAGATCAAAGATAAAGACCAACATTGCTATGCAAGTATTTTATTTAGTTATTTTTATTTTAGTTTGTTATCTTGGGTAGAGTGCTGATCACAAATGACCAGATTTCATTTCACTTATGAAAAAGTTAATAAAAATTACAAAACAAGAGGAGAAGTATACAAGCTGAGCAATGATAGATGTGATTTTTTTACATTTTATAAGCTAGGGATAAGATGGCGTTGCACAACACAGAACAGTGTTTTAATGACACATTTCCTAGATTTGTGTCCTAGTGGAGGCACAGGACAGGGAAATACAAAATTAAAACATGCACTTTATTTTATGTTCTTTGCCTTAAGAAATTTTATGTATCAAGAATAGTAGAGAGATACAAAGGTTTTAGGGCCCATAGAGGAGTGGATTAGAAGGTGAACAGGGGGTGCGTTATGTTTTCTTATTGATCATCCTCCATATTTATAAACACCATGTGTACAACCATAGATGGATAGTAATTACTATGACTTGCATATGGCTGGTATGGAGAGCAATTCAAGGAAGTAACACTGGCTAGTGTTCCACCTGAAATAGAATTATCATAATTTTATGAACTACATAAGACAGAGGCACAATCTGTGCCCTCACATTCATGGTTTCTAGTGTCATGTCATACCAGGCAGCATAAGTCACTATGGCTGCTTTACTTTCAGTAATTCTTGATGCTGGTCTCCAGATCATGAAGGTACAAGATATTGTCACCCAAGGATCCCAATGACATTGCAGTGTGGGAATTAATAGCCAGGGAATTGTTATGGCTAGGCTTGTATAGGCCCTAGGGCTGATAGCCTAGTACCAACCTATGAACCTATGATGTCCTGTTATACAATAGTGTCTTTCACTTCTTATAAAAGGCAAGGTACAGATAGCTCTGATAACACTCCAACATAAGGCAGCATTAAGTCCATTGTTATGTTATTGTACAAAGAACTGTAAACAAAGCATTTACTGCATTTTTTTCTGTCTGTTTGCAAAAAAAAAAAAAAAAAAAATATATTTCTCCTTTCCTAAACTTTCCTAGCTAGTTGTTCCAGTGATCAGATTTTGCTGATCCCTGGGCTTTGTATTTGGTTTCTGTGTTCCTCCATTTTCTTGTGTGGCCAGAGGTAGTTTCTTTACTCACCAGTGGGAGTGGGGAGTACTGAGCTGCTTGTTTGTCCTCAGAGGAGTGGTTAGAAGCAGCAACTAGTAATTTGTCGGCCATTTTGGGTCATTTCCTGTTTTTCCAGCCCCTGCTATAAAGCACGCGTTAGTGCGGAGCTGCTACCGTTACACACTAGGGCAGCGCCGGTTAATCAGATTTAAACTATTAGGGCTACCTAAAGTCCACTCTTCAAATTTTCCCTTAAAACTACCTTCCTCAAAGTATACTACTGTTCTATTTAGTGTATCCTACAACTATAAATTATCTCTACTTGACTCCCAAGTAGACTATTCTCTATCTGTATAGCAAAGCACTTGCTCCTACAGTACTTATCACCTCGATACAGCACTCTTGTTATAGAAAGTACCCCAAAAAAGCAAACCCCATTTCTCGGTCACCCACATCCCCAGAACCTTTTCTTAAGTTTTTCTGTCTATTCCTTCTAGCATGTCGAGGGATCAGTTGCTAATGTCCTCTCCTGCTCAGCTGGTGAACCTGGGAATATTGAGGCAATGTTACAATTGCCTCATGTACACAGACAACCCTCTCCTCCTCCCACAAAACACAAATACATGCGAGAGATGCAACTATACGGCCAAACTGGAGGCTGAGCTCTCTCAACATAGGACTGGCATGACCAGACAGGAGGAGAAGGTAACCACACACACTATAGACCCAGTCTCACATAATACCATCACAACCTCAAATCATACACATAAACACACAAAGACATACTGGAGGCTCTGATCAAAAATCTACCAAAACAGCAGAGGCCACCAAAGCAGACACCCAAACAACTACCACCTCAGAACACAACACCTGCAACACATAGACCACACAGTCAGAGTGTCAAGCAGTCACAGCCCTTAAGGCCAAACACAATGCCAGACACACTAGTCATTGGTGACTCCATAGTCAGACACACTGACGTCCCGCTCACCAGACTGAGTAAGGAGAAGGTCACAGTAAGCTGCCTGTCAGGTGCTAGAATCCGCCACATAACGCATGCACTCAGGTCTCTCAACAGCAGGTACAAGTACGACTCAATCATTGTCCACGCTGGTGTTAACGACCTGAGACGTACCTCCTTGGACTACATGAAAAGAGACATAGAGGAGCTCTCTGATTATGTAGCCCAAGCAGGTATGACCCTGACCTTGAGCAGTATCCTACCTTCACCAAGAATGATGCCACAATACAGAGATAAGATGATCAGCTTTAACAATTGGCTTAAACTCTGGTGTCATTCAAAGGGGATCCAATGTCTGTCTGCCTGGGATGACATGCTGGACAAGCCACGCTGCTCAAGGGACGGCTTGCACTTGTCACCCTGGGATTCCGGATTTTGGCAAAGGCTCTTGCCACCCCATAGTGCCTTTTTAGGCAAGGCTCAAATTCTAAACCTACCACCCTAGAACAAAACAAAGAAAAACTAAGGGTAATGCTGCTCAATGCCAGAAGTCTCAACCTCAAGATGCACGCACTCGAGGCCCTTCTCAGTATGGAGAGCATCGATGTCTGTGCTGTGACAGAAACCTGGTTCAAGGCTCCTGAGAGCACCCCAGCACTATCAGGTTTTACCTCATATCATGCGTTCCGGCCCCAAAACCCGGACAATACCAAGAAAGGAGGAGGGGTATCCATATTCATCAAGGACACCCACACCTCAAGATTGGTGGCATTGCACGATGCATCAGAAACCATCCAGGTGCAATTAACCATAGGCAAGATTGCTCTGCAATTTGTAGCATGTTACAGGCCACCCTCACAAACTCAGGAACCTCATATGGCCTTCCTGAAAACACTGGAGGGGATAAATGTATCTCTGAACACCATCATACTAGGTGACTTCAACTACCCTAATATAGACTGGGAACACTACTCAAGCCCAAACACTCTAGCCCAAAAGTTCCTGGAATTCATAAACTCAAATGCCATGGAACAACTAGTCACCATCCCCACAAGAGGAGAAAACATACTTGATCTCATCATCACGAACATGGGAGCACAATGTTCAACGCCGGAAGTATACCTCTCACTGGTGAGATCTGATCACAAACTAATCTCGCTGGTGGTCCTCATCCCGCCCCACCGGAAATGAAAAAGACCACAGTAAAGAACTTCTCGAAAGCCGACTTCACACTTCTAAAGACTAGTGTGGTCTCCTTTAAGGCCCCTGAGCTGGCGGTTAACATTACTCAAACTGCTGAATCACTTACAAATGCCTTCTACCAGCACCTGCAGGGCTGCATGGATCAGGCAATCCCAAGCAAAACAAAGACTCTTTGTACCAAAGGCAAGCGTCCAGTCTGGTGGACCCCAGCCATAAACAAACTCTACAACAAAAGGAGAAAGCTACTACAAGATAGAGCAAAATCCTTAAAAGGTAAGACACCGCTGATCACTACAAGTAAAAAGCTAAGAGCTCTCATAAAATCATCCAAAGCTAATTTTGAGGAAAAAAATAGCTAAGGACTCTAAAGACAACCATAAGGCATTCTTTAGCTATGTCAGAAACCTAGGAGGAAACTCCCAGATATGCTCAGAATTAGTTCAAAATGATGTGAAGATTACTGATCCTACAGACATTGCCAACATACTGGCTGACAGGTTCAGTGCAAACTTCTCCCCTCCCCTAAAGGAGAGATATCTATACCAAATGATTGTAGCCCCCAAACATCTCTAACGCCCAGGTGAGAACTGCTCTCTCCAAGGCAAAGAACACAGCATCCATGGGACCTGATGGTGTCCCCGGCTGTGTGCTCCATGAACTCAATGAGGAATTAAACCCACAGTTAGGACAGCTGTTTAATCTTAGTCTCACCTCCGGATACGCACCCAGGAGTGGCGCAGCGACTGTGGTCCCACTCCACAAAGGCGGTGCCTCCACCGACCCTGGAAATTACCATCCCATTAGCTTGACAAGCCTTATCTGCAAAGCCATGGAGAGGATCATAATGGATCTCATAAATAAAGACATAGGGAACTTGCAGACTTTGGATCCAACCCAGTTTGGCTTTGTCAAAGGCAGATCATGCCTTTTAAACTTGGTTGACTTTTTCGAAACAGTCACCAAGGCCATTGACGAGGAAAGGCAGTCCATACAGCCTACCTAGACCTGGCAAAGGCTTTTGATACAATACCTCACTCGGGTATCATTGAAAAACTCATCAACTTAAATGTAAACCCATACATTACAAGATGGGTTGCAAACTGGCTGAGTGACAGAACCCACAGGGTCAGAGTTGCTAGCGCCATGTCAGACTCAAAGCCTGTCACAAGTGGTGTCCCACAGGGCTCAGTCCTGGGCCCACTCTTGTTTGGCATCTACTTTTCTGAAGTACAAGCAAACACAGGAGGGTTATGGCTGACAAAGTTTGCAGATGACTGCAAACTGGGCGCCGTAGTTGGAAACACATCCAACACAGATATCCTTCAGAAGAGTCTCACAGAAATGGATAACTGGTGCCAGAGCCATGGCCTAAAGTTAAATGCCAAGAAATGCATAGTCATACCCTTCGGGAAAAATAAGGTTACCCCTAGCTACCATATAGGTGGCAATCCCCTGAACACAGAAGAAGTTATTAGGGACCTGGGAACCCAGGTTGACAGTAGCCTTTCATTCGACACTCATATTGCTAAAGTAATTAGGAAGACCTTCTACATTGCCCACCTTATCATGAAGGGATTCACATCTAGATCAAGGGAAGTCATAGTCTCCCTATACTCATCACTCATCAGACCAATGATCGAGTACAATGCCCCATTCGGAATGTATCTGACCCGACACTTGCAGCAGCTGGAGAGGCCACAAAAGTTTCTCACCAAAAAGATAAAGGGTCTCAAAAATCTGTCTTATGCTGCCCGACTGAAAGAACTCCAGTTATATTCAGTTGCTTACCGCTTGCTCAGAGGTGACCTATGCCTGACATACAAGGCCATGTCAAACCCAGATTTGATGAACATGCTTCATCTCAAAACATCTAGATCCCTCAGAGCCACAAGGGCGGGAGACTTAAACCTCGACACGGTTATTAATAGGATGTGCTGGAGGGATAGATTCATCACCCAAAGACTCCCTATGCTGTGGAACAAAATCCCGGTTTATGTGAGGCAGAGCACCTCGCTGACCTTGTTCAAGAGGAATCTTGACCAATGGATGGGAGATCGCAGATACACCCCAGGGGTTACCTCAGTGTCACTGCTCGACAGAGGCACAGCAAAATAATGGGCATAGTTTCTCCAAACTAAAGGGGTGGCGTAAGCCACAAAACTATGGGCTAGGCTTATAAATGCCCTCGGGCAGATAGCCTAGTATGAACCTATGAACCTATGAACCTATGAACATGTTAGGATGCTTAGGACTGCAGATGAATACAGACTGTTGCAACAAGGCTTGGAGACTCCTGGCTGTCTGCCAACTACTAGTCTTAAACATATGAGGATATCTATATGCTAAAGGACCTGACACTTATGTCAGATTAAAGTTGCAGCTAGTTGGTTCTCCGAGGAAGATTCATTATTTTTTTGTTTTCTCATTTCCTTCTGTCATAGCTATGCCTAGCAATGTTATTATCTATGTTTCCCTCCATATCAATGGTTATGTAGCTGCATGTCTATCTACAGTGTACATTTTTGGTTGCCTTACAGCTGTAGTTGTACCAGACTGCTGATGTTCAGCTGTCATGGACAGGGTGATTCATAGACATTGGGCTCTTACTGGCCATGTTTGCAGAACAAATAAGATTCTCATATTTGTATGAAGGCATCAGCTATTGTGCTGCCTCTCCTATGCAGTCACTGTGCTGAGGTGAATCAAGTGCAGTTGCAGTGCAGCTGATAATGAGCCTAGTCCTCTGGCTGGTGTAGGGCACATTTCAGGAATGTTTTAAATTTACTGATTCCAGCTATTTCCATCCTGTACACATTGATGATCTTGTTTAGGTATGCCCCGCCAAGCGACTGACTAGCTGTACAGGGCTGTTACATCTCCTGTCACATCTATGGTTGCTGATTGTTGTGTGGATTGTTGTAAAACTTTAGCTTTCACTCCTACTGCAGAGTCATAGGTGACTCACACATTTACAAATATCACAGTGTATTGTTGAAATACATTTGCATACATGCTGTGTATGTCCTTTTCTATGGGTGTAACCTGGAAGTTATAATCTGCATAGAGTTCTTCCACACATTATTTTCATATACACTACCACTAACTAAATAGTTACATACCATATTTGTGAATTCATCCGTTTCTAATGTTTTCATGTAAGAGTTGCCAATGTTACTTTTACTGAATATGGAAATGAGATATACGACTTTATCATTTGTATACAAGTTTTGAATTTGGAAAAAGTTGCCATAATGTCTTACTGATTAATTTAGCAAAAATGTATTATAGCCACAATGTGCTATAGCAGCAGAAATAGTCTATATTAGGGAAAAATCTTTATTTCTGCTAAACTTAATTCTAACATCTGGGTCCAAATTTTTTTTAACTATGATATTCAGAAAAGAAAAGTAAACTAACAAGTAGTGCATATGACCATTTCATAAAGGGAAACAGTGTGTGCATTAACAAAATTGGTTCTACAAAAATAAATGGAATGTCAGAAATGCATAGCATCCACAATGAGATCTGACTGAAGGCTAAAGCTTCCATAAAATATTATTCATTGTGCTAAAAGACAACAGGTAAAATAGAAGTAAAAAAAAAAGAGAAAAGAAAAAGAACAAAACCTTCGACTACTGAATGTCTATAAAAGAAATGAATGTATACATGTAGCTTATTCAGTAGATATGAATTTGTCACCCAGTTAGATCAAGAAGTTCTTTACTGCACTGACTTACATTCAGAGCTGGATCTAGCAATAGGCAACCTAGGCAGTTGCCCAGGGCCACTGGATGGAAGGGGGCCCGCTGGCCTGGGGGCTGCCACAACATTTAGTTTTCAATAAAAAAAGTAAACAAATGTATTTTTTAAATGTGTTTGTTCTTCTTTAAGAGAACAAATGAACTTTGACCTTTGCATCTGTGTGCATCAACACACACACACCTCTTTTCCACATCCATGGAAGTTAAACATAACAAACATTCCTGCCTGCAAGTATGAGACAATGAATCTCTCTACCTGTCACCTAAGGTACAAGTGTGTGTGTGTGGCTGTGTGCGCATGTGTGTGTGTGTGTGTGTGTGTGTGTGTGTGTGTGTACACAAAATGCCCTAGTTAGGTATGGCAGGTTAGTTTGCTCAGGCTGAAACCCTGTACCTTAGTTACAGGTGAACAAGAGTCTGAATCTTCTATACCAACTGCCAGAGCACTCAAAGTGCATTTTCAAGGGACTGGGTTTCAGTGTATTTTCAAGGAATTGTGAACTTCAGTGTACAAGGAACTGTGAACTGCAGCACATTTTCAAGGCATTGTGAGTTGCAGTGCATTTTCAAAGAACTGTGAGCTTCAATGGAAGAGAAGTTTGTTGCTGCTCATTCTAAGTCTGTTTTCAATGTGCAACTGTTTTCTTTAGGAAATGGTCATCACTGTTTGTTTAATACAGTTTGAAAGCAGTGTTCATAAACACAACAGGTAGCATACTTGCTTTTTGATGCAGAAGGATATGACTTCTACTCCCACACCATGCGGATGGGTTGCGGATATTATGTTATAGTTTAGGGGGGATAGGGGTGCTGCAGTCGTCATTGTGCCCTCCTTTGGATGAGATGCCTAGTAACTATGAGCCTGTTGTCAGTTTTCCATCTATTCCTTATTGCAATATTACCAGATTACGTTTTTAAAGTAACATTGGTAATTTATTCTTCAAGGGCAGCAGGCACTGAATTTGTGGATGAAACACTGAAATATAAAGTAATTTGCTAGCAGCAACCTCTTCATTAATTATAGATCTGTTTAATGTGGAATTATTTAGATAGATGACTTTTATTTCTGCAGACACTGTGCATATTGACTGATACTGAGCGGCCTTTTGTTGTTGAAATGTTCTGAAATTGACAGTTCTGTCATTATTGCTTTATACATTTTGTTACATTACTTGCTGGAAAAATGTTCAAAACTATAAAATTAAAACACACACACTGACAACTGGTGTTATATTAAATAAGGAATGTAATTTAATGCAAGCAGGAAGGTGAATCAAAGAACACATGCATGTCTCCATAGCCTAAGAATATGTGCAAGGGCCTATGGTTTGAAAATAGCCAAAAGGTAAACTTTTTCTGCTACCAGCCAAATGCATTTTTTGAATGTGGGTTTCAATGCTGTTTCAATGAATGTGAGTTTCAAGGACAGAGAAGTTTACTGTTAATGCTGAGTCTGTTTTCAATGTAAGACTGTATTGTTCTGTTTAGCCAATGTCTGTCAGTGGTTGTGCTGTATCTATAATCACTGCAGTAAAACGAAAATACCATGTGCATTGACAGGTTTCAATAGTGTTTATGGTAAATGGGGAGAGCTAGCCAAGTAACAGGACACTGTACTGGTTGTGGGAGGGGATGGAGGAGCTGCTGTATGTATGTGTGTGTGTGTGTGTGTGTGTGTGTGTGTGTGTGTGTGTGTGTGTGTGTGTGTGTGTGTGTGTGTGTGTGTGTGTGTGTGTGTGTGTGTGTGTTTATGTGTGTGTGTGGGTGTGGGTGTGTTTATGTGTGTGTGTGTGTGTGTGTATGCACAAAATGCCCTTGTTAGGTATGGCAGGTTAGTTTGCTCAGGCTGAAACCCTGTACCTTAGTTACAGGTGGACAAGAGTCTTAATCCTCTATACCAACTGCCAGAGCACTCAAAGTGCATTTTCAAGGGACTGAGTTTCAGTGTATTTTCAAGGAATTGTGAACTTCAGTGTAAAAGGAACTGTGAACTGCAGCAAATTTTCAAGGCATTGTGAGCTGCAGTGCATTTTCAAAGAACTGTGAACTTCAATGGAAGAGAAGTTTGTTGCTGCTCATTCTAAGTCTGTTTTTAATGTGCAACTGTTTCGTTTAGCAAATGGTCATCACTGTTTGTTTAATTCAGTTTGAAAGCAGTGTTCATAAATACAACAGGTAGCATACTTGCTTTTTGATGCAGAAGGATATGACTTCTACTCTCACACCATGTGGATGGGTTGCGGATACTATGTTGTAGTTTAGGGGGGATAAGGGTGCTGCAGTCATCATTGTGCCCTCCTTTGGATGAGATGCCTAATAACTATGAGCCTGTTGTCAGTTTTCCATCTATTCCTTATTGCAATATTACCAGAATACTTTTTCAAAGTAACATTGGTAATTTATTCTTCAAGGGCAGCAGGCACTGAAGTTGTAGATGAAACACTGAAATATAAAGTAATTTGCTAGCAGCAACCTCTTCATTAGTTATAGATCTGTTTAATGTGGAATTATTTAGATAGATTACTTTTATTTCTGCAGACACTGTGCATATTGACTGATACTGAGCAGCCTTTTATTGTTGAAATGTTCTGAAATTGACAGTTCTGTCATTATTGGGTTATACATTTTGTTACATTACATGCTGGAAAATGTTCAAAACTATAAAATTAAAACACACAGACAACTGGTGTTATATTAAAAAAAGGAATATAATTTAGTACAAGCAGGAATGTGAATCAAAGAACACATGCATGTCTCCATAGCCTAAGAATATGTGCAAGGGCCTATGGTTTGAAAATAGCCAAAAGTAAACTTTTTCCGCTACCAGCCAAATGCATTTTTTGAATGTGGGTTTCAATGCTGTTTCAATGAATGTGAGTTTCAAGGACAGAGAAGTTTACTGTTAATGCTGAGTCTGTTTTCAATGTAAGACTGTATTGTTCTGTTTAGCCAATGTCTGTCAGTGGTTGTGCTGTATCTATAATCACTGCAGTAAAAAGAAAATACCATGTGCATTGACAGGTTTCAATAGTGTTTATGGTAAATGGGGAGAGATAGCCAAGTAACGGGACACTGTACTGGTTGTGGGAGGGGATGGAGGAGCTGCTGTATGTGTGAGTGTGTGTGTGTGTGTGTGTGTGTGTGTGTGTGTGTGTGTGTGTGTGTGTGCAAAATGCCCTAGTTAGGTATGGCAGGTTAGTTTGCTCAGGCTGAAACATTGTACCTTTGTTACAGGTGGACAAGAGTCTGAATCCTCTATACCAACTGCCAGGGCACTCAAAGTGCATTTTCAAGGGACAGAGTTTCAGTGTATTTTCAAGTAATTTTGAACTTCATTGTACAAGGAACTGTGAACTGCAGCACATTTTCAAGGCATTGTGAGCTGCAGTGCATTTTCAAAGAACTGTGAACTTCAATGGAAGATAAGTTTGTTGCTGCTCATTCTAAGTCTGTTTCCAATGTGCAACTGTTTTGTTTAGCAAATGGTCATCACTGTTTGTTTAATACAGTTTGAAAGCAGTGTTCATAAACACAACAGGTAGCATACTTGCTTTTTGATGCAGTAGGATATGAGTTCTACTCCCACACCATGTATATGGGTTGTTGGTACTGTGTTGTAGTTTAGGGGGGATAGGGGTGCTGCAGTCATCATTGTGCCCTCCTTTGGATGAGATGCCTAGTAACTATGAGCCTGTTGTCAGTTTTCCATCTATTCCTTATTGCAATATTACCAGAATACTCTTTTTCAAAGTAACATTAGTAATTTATTCTTCAAGGGCAGCAGGCACTGAAGTTGTAGATGAAACACTGAAATATAAAGTAATTTGCTAGCAGCAACCTCTTCATTAATTATAGATCTGTTTAATGTGGAATTATTTAGATAGATGACTTTTATTTCTGCAGACACTGTGCATATTGACTGATACTGAGTGTCCTTTTATTGTTGAAATGTTCTGAAATTGAGAGTTTTGTCATTAATGGTTTATACATTTTGTTACATTACTTGCTGGAAAAGTGTTCAAAACTATAAAATTAAAACACACACTGACAACTGGTGTTATATTAAACAAGGAATAAAATTTAATACAAGCAGGAAAGTGAATCAAAGAACACATGCATGTCTCCATAGTCCTAAGAATATGTGCAAGGGGCCTATGGTTTGAATATAGCCAAAAGGTAAACTTTTTCCGCTACCAGCCAAATGCATTTTTTGAATGTGGGTTTCAGTGCTGTTTCAATGAATATGAGTTTCAAGGACAGAGAAGTTTACTGTTAATGCTGAGTCTGTTTTCATTATGAGACTGTATTGTTCTGTTTAGCCAATGTCTGTCAGTGTTTGTGCTATATCTATAATCACTGCAGAAGTACAAAAGAAAATACCATGTGCATTGACAGGTTTCAATAGTGTTTATGGTAAATGGGGAGAAATAGCCAAGTAACAGGACACTGTACTGGTTGTGGGAGGGGATGGAGGAGCTGCTGTATGTGTGTGTGTGTATGTGTGTGTGTTTGTATGTGTGTGTTTGTATGTGTGTGTGTGTGTGTGTGTGTGTGTGTGTGTGTGTGTGTGTGTGTGTGTGTGTGCATGTGTGTGTGCGTGTGTGTGTGTGTGTGTGTGTGTGTGTGTGTGTGTGTGTGCACAAAATGCCCGAGTTAGGTATGGCAGGTTAGTTTGCTCAGGCTGAAACCCTGTACCTTTGTTTCAGGTGGACAAGAGTCTGAATCCTCTATGCCAACTGCCAGAGCACTCAAAGTGCATTTTCAAGGGACAGAGTTTCAGTGTATTTTCAAGGAATTTTGAACTTCAGTGTACAAGGAACTGTGAACTGCAGCACATTTTCAAGGCATTGTGAGCTGCAGTGCATTTTCAAAGAGCTGTGAACTTCAATGGAAGAGAAGTTTGTTGCTGCTCATTCTAAGTCTGTTTTCAATGTGCAACTGTTTCGTTTAGCAAAGGGTCATCACTGTTTGCTTAATACAGTTTGAAAGCAGTGTTCATAAACACAACAGGTAGCATACTTGCTTTTTGATGCAGGAGGATATGAGTTCTACTCCCACACCATGTAGATGGGTTGCGGATACTGTGTTGTAGTTTAGGGGGGATAGGGGTGCTGCAGTCATCATTGTGCCCTCCTTTGAATGAGATGCATAGTAACTATGAGCCTGTTGTCAGTTTTCCATCTATTCCTTATTGCAATATTACCAGAATACTCTTTTTCAAAGTAACATTAGTAATTTATTCTTCAAGGGCAGCAGGTACTGAAGTTGTGGATGAAACACTGAAATATAAAGTAATTTGCTAGCAGCATGATCCTGTTTGATAATTTCTTAATACTTGTCCAATACTGTTTTCTGCTTTTATAGGTCTACCATATAACCTGCACACACACACACACACACACACACACACACACACACACACACACACACACACACACACACACACACACACACACACGTGTGTGTGTGTGTGTGTGTGTGTGTGTATATATATATATATATATATATATAGATATAGATATATATATATATATATATATATATATATATATATATATATATATCTATAGGTTTATCTCAGATCATGGAGTTTTTAGAAATGCAAATTTAATATTGTTGAGGCAATATGTTCAACTTACTGAAAACTCAAATGAAACAAAACCACCAAAATCTACATTTTTGTAGGGGGAAAGCCCTGTTGTCTCCCCATACCCATGCAAATTACATATACCAACTCCAAGACTGCACTACAGTTGGGAGAAGGGTAAATTTCCAGATCCCCACTGTACCGCAATCTGCATACAAATGCTTCAGGTTTTCAGAAAATCAAACATATATTCCCATTTAGCTGTCTCTTACCCATCACACCTCTAACATTTGCCATCTAACAGAGGAAACATATTTGGAGTCTTAATAGGGTATAAAAATGCCTATGCAACCTTTCCAAACAAAAGTTCTTAATCTTCTAGACTTTGCTGCAGACTTGGAAGCCATACATTGTCCTCTCATTGTTTCCTTGTGAACTGCTTATCCAGTTTCTATTCCCAATCTTTTCTAACCTCTTCTGATTGATTTCTATGGTTATCATGCACTAGTTTAGATACCCTACTAATTATCCATTTTTAGCAGCAGTTTCTTTTTGAGATTCAACTAAGAACTCTACAAGAGCTGATCTTTCACTTAGGATTCTTTAACTCTTTCTCTTTGCTTATACTCTGATAACAATCCTTGTTAAGGAAAGTAGTCTGTAGCATGCATTCCAGATGACTTATTGGCCTCTTCCCATTCTATTGTCCTTTCCTCTCTAGTTTATTTGCTGCCAATATCTTGGTTCCCTTGCCAGCTTCCTCCAGTAAATTTCATCCCCCTCTTTCCTATTCTCTGTATCCTTAATGGCACTCATCCCTATTAGTAAAATCTCCTTTTTCCATTCTAGGGTTGGCTTACATCTTAGAAAATTTTCTGCTACTTTATGAAAATATATTTTGTATGTCTATATTATTTTCAGGTCTATATTACGATGTCAAATAAAAAAGAGTGAATGCTTTTTTATCGAACACTAAAAGTCAAAAGCACTGAATGCCTAACACATGGGACAGAGAAAAAAAATCGCTGCTCTGCAAGAAAAAAAAAAAAAAACAAACAAAAAACAAAACAAATCCAAACTCAAAATAAAGTGAGGGCTTTGCCCCCCACACACCCCTACTTAAATATACCAACTCTGAGATCACAGTACAGTGGAGGAAATGGCAAAGTCCCGAAAATGACTCAGCAATTTCTTTCCTTGGGGGGGGGGGGGAATTGCTGCTTCTTGCGTTCAGCATTCAGTGTTTTCGACTTTTCGTGTTTGATAAAAGAGTGTTTGCTCTTTTTATTGTTCAACGTCATAATATAGACCCATTATTTTCCTTAAGGATCTGTATCTAACATTCCATTCTCTTACTATTTCTTGAATTTGTCCCGTTTCACCATCAACCCTTTCTACATTGTTTTATACTTTTCTGCTTGTGTTATGTATATAAGCCTTATTTAACTCTGTAGCTTTAAAATATCCCTTCAAATCAGGTAATCCTAAACTACCTTGATCTGTTGGGAGGATCATGTTATCCCAACTAACCCTTGCCATCATCCCCTACCAGATAAATTACTTCAACTCTTTATTAATTATTGTAGATAACTTCTCCTCTGGTTGATGAAAATATGCATGATCTGTATATTCTGTGGTTAATAAAATATATGCATGACTTGAGAATAAAAACATTTAAACTGCTTATATCTTGCTGTCCATATCCCTAAACAAGAGCTTACAGATTCTAAGTTTGTTATTATCTTTTGTTGGTTACACTTCAGAATCTCGAATTACTGAAATCTCAAATTTCAGTAGTTCGAGACCATGCAGCCTAAAACCAGAATGCCAAAAGTGCAGAAGAGCAAATTTGAATATCTCAAATCCACGTTTATGCATTTCTGATGCATCGTGTGTAGTGTTATGTTGCCTGTAATTGCAGGTGAGTGAGTGTTTGTGTGTATTTTTGTACATTGTATGTGTTGGTAAGGGTAGGGAAGTGTAAGTTTGAGTTTGGATTTGTTGGTGTTTGTGTATGTGTGATGTGTATTTGTGTGTCAGTGAGTGGAAGATGGTGTGGTGTGAGTTTTCTTTTTTATGTTATGTGTGACCTCGGAGTTGGTATATATAAGTAGGGGGGTGTGAGGGGGGGCACAGCTCCCCACATGGGGGGTGCAGGGGGGCTTGCCTCCCTGCTTATCTGTAGTGTAGGGTTGTGTGGTTTGCGTGCTGTGAGTGGAATGGTGTGTGTGTTATGTGGTGTATGGTGTATGTATGTTTACAATTGTGTGATTTGGGATTGTGGGTTTCAGTTTTGTGAATGGTTTGACTTTATAGTCTTGGGTTACTGAAATTCGGGATTTCAGTAATTCAAGATTATGAAGTGAAACCCTTTTGTTTAGTCTCTTCTCACATACTCTTAGCTGCCATAAAATAATCATTTTTAATCCATACTCCTACATCCTTAATTGTATTGTGTCCCCATAAATATGGGTATTGCTGGATAAATTCAGGTGTGGATACATAGTTTGCAGCTGCAGCCTTTGTTTTATCTTCATTAATTTTATATCCCAAAAAGACTAGAAACTATTTCAAGATGTTCCACAGCATTGAGATGTCCTTTTCTGGTTTTATCAGGTACAAAATAATAACATCTGCAATAAAAGCCAACTGTTCTTGATTACCATATCAATTATATCCTTGAAATTTTCAGTCTCTTATTTTCTTTGCCAATGGCTCTAAATATAAAGAAAAGAAAAAAGGGGGGGGAGAAGACACCCCTGCCTGGTTCCTCTGTTCAAACACAACTTGTCAGCGAGGAAACCTCTCACATTAATTTTTAACTCCAATCCCCCATATATCCTCCTAATTAACCTTATTATCGTATCATGGAATGCAATGATTCTATTGCCCCTACTCATAAAATCCCATTTTACTCTGTTAAATGTTTTTACTGCATCAACAACTGTATTTTCTTACACTTTGATTCCTTCTGAATCTACATTGTTCGGTTAATGTTGTCAAATATTTGCTTCTCCTCCACAAAATCACATCGATCCATACCTATTACGTTTGGAACACCTTTGCTATTTGTTTAGCTACTGCAGTCAATAAACACTTTATAATCATGGTTTAAAATTGAAATAGGCCCATATGAAGCTGGGTCTGATGGGTCTGTACCATCCATAGGTATTACAGTCACACCAGCTTTCTTCCAGGATATTGATGCTTCCCCGCCTTTTAAAATACTGTTGAACACAACCTTCGACATCTTTATCACTATCCTCCTGCCTAGCATCCAGACTCCCACAGAATGCCATCTATTCCTGGATACTTTCCTGCAGATTGACTGTACATCATTAGTTTTATCTCACTACTCCTGTTGTGACTGTTAATTGTCGAGTCTCATTTAACCTTGACATACTTAAGTTTTGAATAAATATTTCCATTTGTGCTTTTTCCTGATTTCCACACTTCTCTGCTTTATACAAATGTTCATAAAATGTCCAAAATACCTCTAATACATCTATCTACAGGATCTCTAATTATTTTTGTTGTTATAGGCTCCCCTAAGTTTTGTAACAATTTTTTCTACTTTCTGTTGTCTAAGTCATTGCGCAAAATGTTTTGTGCTCTGGAGTTATCATCACAAATGGTTGCTTAGCAGTAATCTTTGTAAACTCATGCATATTATCCAGATACGCCAAATAACGCTGCTGGATACTGCTGGTTATATAAGAAATATTTTAATACCAAAATACCAAACGATACAAACTGGATGAGCGCTTTCGGGTTGTTACCCTTCCTCAGATAAAACACATAGTAACATGAAACTACTTTTAAAACAAACTCTATCCAATCAGAATCAATAAAAAACCCGCCTTTTACAAAGAGTGGGCTTAAGAGGAACTACATCATTCAATCCTGGAGCCCTATGGGCTGTCAACTCCAGGATCCATTTAGATTCAGCCAAATCTGTGTTCAATCTGATGTCACCCCCCCTACAGGTAAGACTCAGATTGACAATAACCCTAAACATAAACTTATGTGTGGGATTTTCTTTCACATGCCTGTAAAGTGCATTACGTTCGTCTTTATTTCTGATATTAGACAAATGCTGGAGAATCCTAACCTTCAACATCTGGTTTGTCTTCCCCACATAGTAGCTCAAGCACGAACAACACTCTGCAATATAGACCACATCAGTGGTCCTACAGTTAACCCTTCCCTTAAATAAGTAAGTCCTATGGTTGTTGGGGTGTTTGAACTCTACTCCTTTCTTAATGAAACAGCAGGCTTTGCAGGATCCACAGGCTACAGTCCCTGCTTTCACCATGTTTCTCCCAATGCCCATCATTTTCTTTTCCTTGCACAACAGATCTTTTAAATTTCTGTTCCTCTTATAAATAAACTCAGATGTCCCAACCATATCCTCAGGCTTTCATCACTCACTATGATGTTCCAATTTTTCGTATGATGTCACATATCCCTCTTGCATCACTGCCATATGTTAGTGCCATCTTACGCGGGTCCTAGTTACTCCTGTCCCTATGCTACTGACTGTATTACCTATCACATCTAACCAGGGCCTGTACTTCGTGTTTCTATATGGTTTGTTCTTGTTAATAATTTTACCTACCAGTTCCTCATTGTAGCCCCTATTCACAAAACATTCACCAAGATGACATACCTCCTTCTCAAACTCTTGATTGTCCTTGCTCAGTCTTGAAATCCTTCCTAACTGACCCTGCACCACGTTGGAAAAGGTGTGTCTCGGATGCATACTATCAAATGATAGCAGGCTATTCCTCCAACATTCTTTCCTGTATAACCTGGAACTAAAACCATCCCTGTTCTGTTCCAGGCACACATCTAAAAATCTATGGTCTTTCTAAAGTTGTAACACTGAACCTAAAGAAGGTGGTCGTAGTGTGTAAATAATCTATGAACATATTTAATTCTCCATCCGTGCCTTTCCACAAAATAAAAATATCATCTACAAAATGTAGATATGTGAAAGATTCTCCTTCAAGCATGTTCATTGAACACAAACATCCTTTCCCATTGCGAAAGGACAAGATTACATAGGTATTGGCACAGGTGCCCATGGCTATCCTGTGCTTGCCTATATGCTATCTGTCCCTAAGAAGATGTTATTATCCAAAACCAGGGTCAGCAACTCAACGACCAAGGCTGTCTTATCAAGTGTGAGCCCTAATGTGGTGAGTAATGTCCTTATGGCCCATATACCATACTCGTTATTGATGACGGTGAACAAATTGTTCACATCCAAAGTAACCATTATAAGACTCCCCATTGATTCCTCATGTTTAATGCCACCAATCATAGTAAGGAAATGTCCTGTATCTTTCAAAATATGTTTCATGGAAGCTACATAGGGTCTGAGAGTCACCTCCAACCATATTGAAATGTTTTCAGTGACCCACCCTCTGCCTGATACTATCGGTCTAAGGGGTGGGTCAACTAAGCTCTTATGCACCTTGGGCAATGCCTTGAACACCGGTGACTCCGACTGGTACAACAATAAGTTAAATACACTCTTGTCGGATACGGGGACTTATCAACACATCAATCCCATAGATGTGAGGAGAATTATAGATAGGGTTCACAACAAATTGCAGAGTTTGGGACAACGCTCATTAATTACCCCCCAACAACTGGAGTTTTTACACATAGATAAACCCATAACACCGGTGTTCAAGGCATTGCCCAAGGTGCATAAGAGCTTAGTTGACCCACCCCTTAGACCGATAGTATCAGGCAGAGGGTGGGTCACTGAAAACATTTCAATATGGTTGGAGGTGACTCTCAGACCCTATGTAGCTTCCATGAAACATATTTTGAAAGATACAGGACATTTCCTTACTATGATTGGTGGCATTAAACATGAGGAATCAATGGGGAGTCTTATAATGGTTACTTTGGATGTGAACAATTTGTTCACCGTCATCAATAACGAGTATGGTATATGGGCCATAAGGACATTACTCACCACATTAGGGCTCACACTTGATAAGACAGCCTTGGTCGTTGAGTTGCTGACCCTGGTTTTGGATAATAACATCTTCTTAGGGACAGATAGCATATATAGGCAAGCACAGGGGATAGCCATGGGCACCCCCTGTGCCAATACCTATGCTAATCTTGTCCTTTCGCAATGGGAAAGGATGTTTGTGTTCAATGAACATGCTTGGAAGGAGAATCTTTTCACATATCTACGTTTTGTAGATGATATTTTTATTTTGTGGAAAGGCACGGATGGAGAATTAAATATGTTCATAGATTATTTACACACTACGACCACCTTCTTTAGGTTCAGTGTTACAATCTCGAGAAAGACCATAGATTTTTTAGATGTGTGCCTGGAACAGAACAGGGATGGTTTTAGTTCCAGGTTATACAGGAAAGAATGTTGGAGGAATAGCCTGCTATCATTTGATAGTATGCATCCGAGACACACCTTTTCCAACGTGGTGCAGGGTCAGTTAGGAAGGATTTCAAGACTGAGCAAGGACAATCAAGAGTTTGAGAAGGAGGTATGTCATCTTGGTGAATGTTTTGTGAATAGGGGCTACAATGAGGAACTGGTAGGTAAAATTATTAACAAGAACAAACCATATAGAAACACGAAGTACAGGCCCTGGTTAGATGTGATAGGTAATACCACAGTCAGTAGCATAGGGACAGGAGTAACTAGGCCGACCCGTCGTAAGATGGCACTAACATATGGCAGTGATGCAAGAGGGATATGTGACATCATACGAAAAAATTGGAACATCATAGTGAGTGATGAAAGCCTGAGGGATATGGTTGGGACACGTCCTGAGTTTATTTATAAGAGGAACAGAAATTTAAAAGATCTGTTGTGCAAGGAAAAGAAAATGATGGGCATTGGGAGAAATATGGTGAAAGCAGGGACTGTAGCCTGTGGATCCTGCAAAGCCTGCTGTTTCATTAAGAAAGGAGTAGAGTTCAAACACCCCAACAACCATAGGACTTACTTATTTAAGGGAAGGGCCAACTGTAGGACCACTGATGTGGTCTATATTGCAGAGTGTTGTTCGTGCTTGAGCTACTATGTGGGGAAGACAAACCAGATGTTGAAGGTTAGGATTCTCCAGCATTTGTCTAATATCAGAAATAAAGACGAACGTAATGCACTTTACAGGCATGTGAAAGAAAATCCCACACATAAGTTTATGTTTAGGGTTATTGTCAATCTGAGTCTTACCTGTAGGGGGAGTGACATCAGATTGAACACAGATTTGGCTGAATCTAAATGGATCCTGGAGTTGACAGCCCATAGGGCTCCAGGATTGAATGATGTAGTTCCTCTTAAGCCCACTCTTTGTAAAAGGTGGGTTTTTATTGATTCTGATTGGATAGAGTTTGTTTTAAAAGTAGTTTCATGTTACTATGTGTTTTATCTGAGGAAGGGTAACAACCCGAAAGCGCTCATCCAGTTTGTATCGTTTGGTATTTTGGTATTAAAATATTTCTTATATAACCAGCAGTATCCAGCAGCGTTATTTGGCATATCTTTGGACTTTCTTATACGTTTTGCTGGGTTTTGGCAGAGCAACGACCCTTTTGTCTTGGGTATTATCCAGATACACCCTTCTTTTCTCAAGAACTCTCAAGTTGCACCTCTTCTTATTCTGCAAGATCCCCTTTAGTCTGCAATACTTTAACCTTTGTCAGCTCATCTAAATAATTCTTCCTTATATCTATTTTTTCTTATTTATACTCTATTTTTAAATCTCGTCTTTCATTTTATACCACTCAATACCTATACTATTTGAAGAAATTTTTATCTTCCCTAATATTGTTATATATTTTTTCTTCTATCACTACTGGAGCTCCTCTAGCAATTACCATACATACTCCCTTTTTCCTATGTCCCTGATACTCTGCTGAATATCCTTTCTGAAATCTTTTTTTTTCTCAAATTCACACACTCACTTCTTTCCAAATGTTTCTCCTGTAGCATTGCTATTTATATTCTGCATTTCATTATATCCAATACTCTTTTCTTTTTATCTATATCTGTGAAGCCATTCACATTTCAAAATAATATGGATAGTGCAGCCATTATCACAAAAAAATGTATTCCCATCTATTATCTATGGCAGTATTTTTAAATGTCTCTTTACATCTTTTGTGCTCCATGCACCCACTAATGTTTATAAGATTGATCTCTTATACAGTTGTTACTTTTATTGCCATTAGAACCTATATCACATTTTTCAAAACTTTTTGTTTTTATGAAAACCCTCAGAAGGCAGCCCCCCAAAACATTCTCGTAAACTATAACTTAAAACACATAAAACTATGTACATCTTCAAGTATTGAAATTTAATCCTCCTTATAGGAACAGTTGTCTCAAATTGGCAGCTGCACATGCAGGCATTACTTAACTTTAAATTAAGGTTATCCATGCTAAATTGTAGGTTATGGCCTGTACTCCTACATATACTAATTGCTGTCTGTTTGCATCTTATCTTTATTCCCCTCCTAGTTATGAAAAAGCAACTTTTATGCTTTTAGAAAATATTAACTTTCATCCTTAAAAATATTTTCTGGATTTTACTGTCTTCACTGTAGTCAGCTTGTCTCTGTGGAAACATAAGAACATAAACAGCTGCCATCAGCTGCAGACTTATCAATTCACACCGAATATTTAGTTGTTATAAAAACTTTTCATTGCATTCAGTATTCTCTTACTTAGTCACTTACTTTCACTAAAAACATGTTATTAGATTAAGCCAAAGTCCTTTATTCAGATATTCACTAATGAAAAAGTAAGAGAAAACATATCAGCTCTACATATGTCATAATCTGTACAGTTTTGTACCTCATCTGTCACCCAAACTTATAGCCTATTAACTTAAACATGTTTTTGTCTAGCATTTCTTTTCTTTTTATGTTGCAATGCCTACATTTCTTAAAACTAAAAAGAAGAAAAAAGGCACAAACTTTAGTAGCTTAATCACATGCAACAATAACTGAAAATGCTTTAGTATGTGACATGCAGTTTACATCATGGAATGTTTTATGTAAATAGGATTAAGAACAAAAATAGTTTTTACTTACAGTTACCTTTTTTACCTTTCCCTTAATGTCCTTCTGAACATTAATGATAAGAAGTGGGCATATGCTTTTTAGACCCCCACAAGTTTAATAAATCAACAAAAGTCCAGTCTTAGCAATTTTTCTTGTAAAGCCACATTTCTCAAATTTGATTGATGCTTTATAATCCCACATTTATTCACTAATTTCATGGTTGCTGGTCTTCCTGTTCTTCTCCATCTCCCTAACTTTAGTAATTATTAGGTTTTATTTAAACTGACAGAAAACATGTCTCTCCTTCTGGTTATCTGTTAAGGTCACAGTACAAACATTACTGCATGAAAATTCTTTTAATATACTGATTAGAGTTTAGTAACTATTATGTAGCAAATGTTGTGGTACTAATGATTTAGAACTATATTTTGTTTCATTTCCACGCCAGTAACAGGCCTACTGTTGAAAAATATCTTGAAAACATTGATTGCTCATATCACCCACACTTTCATACCATTCATTCCAATATAGCTGCACTATGATGCAAACTACTCAGTATTCATGTTTAATTCATAGTCAATTTTTCACTCACTACAAGCCCCCTACCCCATAGTTTTAAACATGTCTTAGTTCTGCCACTTGCTAATGACTAACCAGCCTATCATCAATCTTTGCCACTCCCTAAAACTCTCAAAAATGCATCTATAACTAAAGTTTAGAATGCATCTCAAAATATATTCTTAACAATCTGCAGCATGGATTTAGATCCAACTACAATACCTAAACAGATATCTATTCTCTCACTAAGCAAACATTTTCTAACACAGAACAAGGCAACTTATTGATCTCATCTTACTTGGCCTTAGAAAAGCCACTGACACTGATGATCACACACGTTTACTTTACAAACTAAAAGGCACAGGCTTCTCACCTGATGTTGTTCAATGATTTCAAGGCTACCTCTCCAACAGAACCTTCACCCTTTTAATGTCTAATAACACCAACATTTTTGTGTCAACCTATAGAGGTATACTTCAGGAATTTGTTGTTGAGATACCCGTCTTATTCTCCCTTCATAAATGATTTTCCATAGGACCACCCTCACACTAACAGTGCCTTATACTATGAATGCATTGCAATTGGCTCTGGTAAGGACAATATCATCTGAGTAAACACAAACTTACATACAACTTTACTGCTATCTAGAATTAGCTTCATAATAATACATTTACTTCCAGGACTCAAAAAGGTGCTGTTATTTTATTTTGGTGAACCAAAAATATTATAATCCACTGAAATTATTACTATTTCTGACTCCACTGGTGCACCACTTCTGTGCATCCAACACACAGAGGGAAGGTATATTTCTGTAAGTTGAACCTGCCATAACAGCAGATGTTTGAATGATCAGTGCTGCAGTAGCCTTAGCTATGGGGGTTATATCCTGCTAAGGATATAACAGCTAGCCAGCTTCCAAAGCTCCAGGGCACCTTCCATGTACCCAAAATGTCAAGCAGCTGGAGCTGAACTGACTAAAAGAAACATTTGGTGCAAAGCCCTTCAGAGCTTTACTGCAAGCAGACAGAGGGAGGCTGACCCCTGAAAAGACAAGGCTAGGAATAGCAAAATATAAATGTACATACCCTGGCATAAAACACACACCAAAAATACAAGGGGGATGAAGTGAGGAAGTGGCTACTTCAGCAGTGGTTATTAAAACACCTACTGTATGGTTTAACTTATACAGCTGTACTATGTTCTTCATATTGATCACTGTTGTAGTAGCCTTAGCTATATGGATAGATTGCCATATCTAACTATATTTGGGAGGTGGAAGGACAAGAGTCCAGGAGACCCGTGGAGAATGGTTCTGGCAAAGAATCATCTAGACAGACAAGGAATCCAGCTTATAGTTACTTTTTCACAGGAAAAACAAAGTAAAAATGATTTTCAAATATTATGTTAGCCCCACAACTTTAAAATAAACACAATGTCTCCACAGAAAGTAGTTTATCAGTTAGATAGCATTACTTTTAAACTGACAGAATTGAGTGCTGCATACAAAAGTGGGTTACAGTCTCAAGACAATCCATTAAAACACAACACTTTTACTTTTAAAACAACTTTCCTGAACTGGAAAGCAATAAAGCATTAGTAAAATATAAGAAAATTTAAATTTTCCCCAATAAAGGGAACATATCTGCCCTGGTAAGGGAAGCACAAGCAGATTATTGATCCTCAAAAACCTCAGAGAAGTGTCATTTTCAGTGCCAGTAAAGCTCTGAAGGTCTTTGTGCCAAACCTTGTCCTTTACTCAGATCAGTTTGAGCTGCTTGACAGTTTGGGCTTGTGGAAGGTGACCTGAAGCTTTGGAAGCTTGGAAACATATTGTAATGATATAGGGAAGTGCCAGCATATCCAGCTGGAGTTTTGTAAATAATGATATGTCCTTTGAATATCAAACTGATTTATACCAGATGCTTGCGTTACAAATGCATTAGAACTGTATGTCATTTGTGTATCAAACTGATTTTGTACAGATGTTTGTGCTGAAAATGTATCTGTGAGCTTTGTTTGTATAGAAATGTATCAACAGTGCACCCTGCTGAAATAAAGAGAAATGTACATGTATTACTGCATCTGAATTAAATGTATATGTTGTAATATTGGATACTGGCACAGTAGAGGCTAACTTTAAGAAAAATAAAAATGTAAATGAGCTTTTTAACCATTAAAAGTCACACCACAGTGCTGAACAGGACCGGAGACACTGGGTCTGGGGAAGAGCTCTTGTCCATTAGCTCAGTGAAAAGAGGGGAGGCCCCTCGCACTGCCATAAACATTTGGATGTGTATTGTTGCCATCTGTGCTAAATTCCTGTCTCAGCTTCAAAGGGTAAACTGTGAGAACCTAGAGTCAAGTGACCAGATGAAGTCATCTGCCAGCTCTCTTGGAAATTATATTTTAGATATTACAAAGGCAAATTTCAGAGGACTGAGTATTCTGCTTGGGAAGCCTGACTAGAAAGACTCTCACCCACAGCATCTTGCCTTGCAGTAGTAAGTAAATTTACTAGTGAACAGTCATTTTCATAGATTTAGTCAGGAATATAGTGAAGCTTAGTTTAGATATTGTTTTTCTTTATTTGTCTGAGTCTGTCCATGAGTGTTCTTTTCAATATTTCCTGTGATATGAACTCTGTTGTTTACTGTGAATATATATTCAGCATGTTCATGTACTTTTATTATTTATTATTAAATATATTTAAAAGTTTTATTGTGGCTGGTCCTTGTAGAAAGTATCTAACCTTAGAGAGTGCTTATATTAATTTGGTGACACTGTATGGGCCATTCCAGAAGGCCTAACCACCTTAGTGAGCTACTGCCATTTGTATTAGTATTAATATTACACATTATAATCGGATACCCTTTTAAGAGCCTTATAGTCATTGACTAGTGGCAGTGATAAACACCTTATAGTCTGGGCAAAGTTGGTAGAGCGGATAATCTGTACCAGCCTTTCCCAGGTGTCTGTGTGTGAAAATTAAGTCTTAAAGAGTGTGTGTGTCAGCTACTTGAGGCAGGGACACAAAGCACTTGGTTTACAGACAGGGTGCTGAAGAATTTGGCTTGGATACTCAGCTGAGGACATAACCCTACAGCTGTACCAGTGAGAAGCCTTATTGGGGACCTGGAGGAAGACAGATAAAGAAACATCCAGACCCCGGGTTGAGTGTGTTCCCTGTGTGCTCATAAAATAAATTGTATTTGATGCAGAGAGGTCTGCATCTGGAAATACTGAGTGTATTTGTATTCCAAGTGCATGTCCCTCTCCAGTGTCAGTGGTAAGGATTTAGGATTCTTGATTACTGGCCCAGCATGCTGACAACACATATTGGTGGCCATCACATATTGCTAGCAGTGGTGTGCATCACAGATATAACTAGTTTAGCTAAGGCTAATGCAGCAGTGATCAACATGAAAAACATTCCATCACTCAAAGTATTATCACAGATCAAACATTCTTACAAAAATCTCTAATTTACTAAGTTCTGAAGACAGATGATCAATAGCCATAAACATATTAATGCTCCTGTTGGAGCACAGCCTACCCAACAATGTCCTCTGCCTCACATAAAACTCCAGTCTGCCACAATAAGTTGAAAACTGAATACTCTGTTTTATTCACCTTTCAATCAAAATTTAACACAAAGGGAAATAGTTACCAGTTAATGCTAGGGCTACTCTTTCTCTTAACACTTTCACCCTCTAACTGCTACATGCAAGACTCTGTCTTTAATAAACTGATAATTAAAATTCCTCCATACTTCCTAGAAAAACTCTGAATCCCTAGAGCTACAACAGGCACTACATACTCTTGCTATCTGTGAGACATCCAGTTAAGACAGAAGAAAAAATAGGATGACAGAGTATAACAGATCAATGCAAATATTTATGTATTTGTAGCTTTTAATATTCTGAATAGTCATCCCTAAAGGACTATAAAAGTCCTAGTTAATGGCCACTGTACAAAGTTTGGTTTCAATGTGGTTTCCTAAGTGCACATCCCTTACAGAGGGACTAGATTATGTTACACATCATGTCTTATCTTTCAAAGGTGTGACACACAGTTTGGGACTGAAGAACAAATTGTGGGACAGCAAGAAGTTTTCAGCTCAGTTTAAATCAGTTGATCACTGCCAGTCTATAACCAGTAATATTCCACAGAGGGAGAGATCAACTGCTTGCACTCATCGTTGAAAATAACAAGCTCACTGGTATGTCTAAAGAGCATAATTAGGTTGGGGAAAAAACTCTTGAGTAAGAAAAACATCAAGGGATTCAGAAGGCTTACAACCTGTTCTTTAAAAAACACTCTGTAGGTAAATCTGCAGTGCATTCATGCTTGTTGACAGGGAGAGTTTGTTTTTACAGCCTATGACTACACACCTGCATTTTGTCCTGGTATATGTTCATGGCAGATCATTAAACCTCATGCAAATGAAGCTCAAATAAAATAATTGCAGCCATTACTGAAAACACACACACACACGTGTAAGCACAAATGCTTACCAAAACTAAATAGAATAACAAAACCCTATATAAACTATGTAAATTCAAACAAACAAGCAAAAAGGAATAAGCATAGTGAAGGGGGCTTTGCACATCTGCACCCAAAAATAGGGGTGAGTAGGTATATACATTACACACACACACACACACACACACACACACACACACACACACACACACACACACACACACACACAGTTGCATAATGTATGGCGTACTGATACCACCATAAGCATGCATTCATCACATTTTGTTAATTGCAGTGAACCATTAAATTGACTTCCAATATGATGTGTCAATACTCCTTTGTGGAATATTTGCATTCACGAGTTCCTCTGAAGCTGCTGTTAAATTGTGGTGGTGAGGCAGAAATAGCCATTACCCAGTGATCAGCAGGAACGGTACACATTAAGTACTAGCAGTTTCGCTCAGATCAGTAAGAATTCCGTGTACCCTTCAATTGATAGTATGTTTACTGGGGTCTTTAAAATAGAAGACTCTACAGAAGTGTTGACATTTTTGATTCACTAGTATATGTCTATATAATCTACAGAAATGTTGACATTTTTGATTCACTAATATATGTCTATATAATCTACAGAAATGTTGACATTTTTGATTCACTGGTATAAGTCTATATAATCTACAGAAATGTTGACATTTTTAATTCAGTAGTATATGTCTATACAGTGTACAACTTTCTGATTATGTACCCTGTACATATTTTTACCTTCTGAGTCCACAGGTCCCCGAACTTCTAAAAGCATAATCACATGCTTCAAAATGTATTTTCTAATATGTAAGCTAACTGTAAGAGCAGAAGAGAAGACAGACATTTCTGCTGAACAGCTTCCTTGGCATAGGACATATTGACCCCCGAACAAAATCTGGCATTGCTTTCTCTAGGAATGTATCTGTTTCATTCTCAAGTCAGATTACGTACCACATTTTAAAGTTTTGACCTATGAAAAACCCATGTACAATGGTGTTTAACGAGTGGCACTAGGTGAAAATTACACACACTCTGACCAGAGTATGTCTCAAAATAAGCAGTAACTCTTTCTGTTGCCATCCTAAACTAAAGCAAAGAAAATAGGTTCATGGTTGAATACTAGGCTAACAATCACTATGATAATTAAGAGCTTATCAGGCTGGACCTTTTTGTCAAAAGAATTTAACAGTGCTGTCTTCCTTTTCCACGAAAGCTATTCAGGAATCACCCAGGTGAGAATTTACACTAGCCATCCGATTAGTAAGCTTTATTTTAAATGACAGGATACTGATTGGCTTGACATGTGGAGAAAGCTTATTACAAAGGTGAGAAATGCCGAGTCAGTAATTTATCCCACCATTTATTCCCGTTCATTTTTTGGTGTAGATTTAATTCCTAGCTGTGGTTGTTTGTGAAGCACCGATTCTGAAGCGGTACAGCAGATCAAACAGGTTTGGGCTCTTCACAGCATGAAAAGCAAGGCAAAGACTTCTGTGAAGGAGTCAAGTAAAGAGACACTACAGGAGCTACACAGAGAAAGCTGCATGTCTGTCTGGAGAGTGACATGAGAACTGCCATATTTTAGCTAGGAATGTCTGGGCTCCCTCAAGTTGAATAATCTGCTTGAACAGAAATATGCTAAGCAGTAAAATTGTATTCAGTAATTAACCTAATGAAAGCTGAACAGAGGGAGGAAATGAACTTACTTAAATCTAGAAGAGATGCCTTTTGAGATTATTTGGGTCTGTCATAAAGGTTTTCAAATTATTGCAGAGTCATGGTGTTCTAATGGCAGTGAGAGATAAACATAGGTGTGCAAGTCCCAGGTAACTATTTCTATTTGGAGGCAATAAAACTATGCTACATTTCAGATCATGTAATTTGAATCCAATGTCTTTACACCGAGAAATGGAATAGTTTAGCCCTTAGAGTAAATGAATGTCAGTAGCAAACATGGCACTCAGTTTGCAGTCACCATTAGATAGTAATAGGCTTGGAACAGTAGAATAGATACCAGTTAAATAAATTCTAAAGAAGTGAGGGTTAAACACAGATCCCTTTGGGACTACATTAGTTACATTTTTATATTCAGAGGTAGCATTTGCAACTTTTACCATGTGGGTTCTCTCAGCTAGTAAGCCATCCAAAGGGCAGCATAGGTATTTGTATTAAGCTTTAAAAGCTTATAAATAATATGTGTTTGAGGAATTTTATCAAAGGCCTTAGCCAGGTCATAGAGGAAGTATTCATGAATAACCATTGTACACAGCTGGTGCGACTTTTTCAAAGGAGATCATAAGATTAAACAGACAAGATCTGCCTCTGACAAAACCAACCTGGTTCAGGCACAGGTCTAAATGATTTACTATGCCTAAATGGAAGCTCAGTACATTGTCAAAATGCAGGAATACTGACACACACACACACACACACACACACACACACACACACACACACACACACACACACACACACACACACACACACACACAATTGACCTGAAAAGGATGAAGCAGAAAAACATCAATCTGTAAAGGATTGAAACTAACATTAAATCATTTCTCTATGTATTATACCAAATCACTCTACAACGTGGAAAGGGCAAATCCCCTGATCCCCACTATACCATGATATCAGCACAAGAAAGCCAGTACAGTCTGATTACCAGCTTTCCTGCTATCTGTGAAAAGGCCATGTTATGAGGTATCCTGCTGCTGCATAGGTTTGTCAGCTTAAGAACTGTGCTTGCATACAAGGCTGGTTAAATTAAAGATTCTATATAGCTGCTAGATAAGTAAAAGGGCCAACCTTATGTAATGGCATCACAGCGAGTTTGCAGCAAGCATCAATTACTTGAACTGTTAAAAGTGCGGGGCTAAAAAGTTTAGGGAAGGACTAAGAAAGGCTGTACTTAGTGTTACTAAGCAGGTAGCCTAGTGCACTGTCTGGGCCTCTGCATGTGGTATTCTTAGTCTTGGATAGTTCTGCTAGTACTTGATCCATAGTCATTTTAGAAAGGAGAGGGAAGACTCCACTATATGGGTGAGTGGTATAAAGCTGGCACTAAATGCATCTGCTAGGATATTTGCTATTTTCTTGGGCTCTATATGGGTAATGTTGTTGTAGACAAGCTCAGAGTATTATTGGATGTTACCTTTATTTATTCTATTTTATTTTACATTTGTTGACTGGGTTAGTCTGACTGAGCCTAGTGGCTCATTTTCAGCAGAGACCCGGAGAGAAAAGCTTCACAATAAAATACAGTTTAAAAGTAAATCAGAAACAGGAATTAGATACAAGTAAAATGCTAACAATACAGCTACATACAAAAAGAGTAAAGCTTTTACAATGTTAGTTGATAATGAGGATATATATACATAGGTAGTACAATATTTGTGCATACAAAATGTATAAGATATTCAGGCTAATAAGGTTTCAATGAAGGAGTTAGAGAGAGAGAGAGTAAGAGACAGAAGTGAGGAGTATGTGAGATAAAGTAAAAAGGAGGTAGAAAGTCTAATACTAGAATGTAGGTTGTTAGGGAAAGGGGAAATAAGGTTCTGCAAGAAAAGAGGGAATATGAGAAGTTATACAGTAGGAGAGCATAGCAGAGAGGGGAGGGAGCTAAAAAAAGGACTATGATGCATGGAAAGTAGCTTAGGGAGGATGAGTGCTGTGGCAAGACCAGCTAGTTTTCAGATATTCTCTAGAGGTTGTTTTGAATTGATAAGGGTGTTTAAGGGACCTAATTTCTAAAGGATATGGCAGGGTTGTAACTTTAGAGTGTGCAGCCAATTTTAGTCTTGGGTTTATATATTTGTAACAGATCTTGATCTAAGCTGCACAGAGGTCTAATTGGGGGAATATTCGGAGATAATAGGGGTAAGGCTAGGACAGTAAGAGTGCTGGTAAAGGATTGAGTGAATAATCTGTAGTTGAGATAGGAGGAGCTGATAAGGTAATTCCAGCCAGTCTAGTTGTTTAAGTGAAAGACAGTGGTGAGACTGGAAAGTAAGGTTTGCAGCAAATCTAGCCACTTTACTTTAGGAAGATTCGACTTTGGTTAGGAGTGTGGAGTTCAGATTGGTAAAGATTTGACAGCTGTACAATATACTAAGAAGGAGGTATGCATGTGATAGGGTTGTTATGCCTTGGAAGTTAAGTGCTTTTTATTTTGGTATAGGAGTCCAAGTTTTTGGTGTGTCTTTTTATTACAATTAGACACATGTAAATCAAACTTAAGTTGGTAATCGATTGTGACACCTAGTAGTTTTGTACTTGGTTCAACAGTGATAGTAGTGTTATTGTTGGAGAGTATAGTAAAAGTAGATTTAAGATTTGAGAGATTTTTGGGAAGAAAGAGTAACAGCTTAGTTTTCTTAGGGTTGAGGATTAGCTTGTTGTTACAGAGCCAGGAATCGATGGAAGAAAAGGATGCTTGGGTTTGAGAGTAGAGGTTAGTGGGAGTGTCAGAGATGGTGATGACTGTAGAGTCATCAGCATATTGAATAAGTGATGACGGTGGACAAGAGGTGTGTAGTAAGTTAATGAAAATATTAAAGAGTAGTGGACCAAGGATAGATCCTTGGGGTACTCCCATCATTACTGGGAAGGGAAGGGATAAAGCAGAGAGCCATTTGACAGATTGAAGGTGGTCAGAAAGATAGCTGGAAAACCAGGAACTAGTGGAAGATGAGAAATAAGGTTAGCCAGTTTGGCCAGAAGAGGGTGGGAGACCATGTCAAAGGCCTTGGAGAGGTCCAAGAATAGACAGGAGACCAGTTTATTGTTATCTCGAGCAAGAAATATGGTGTTTAAGAAAGATATTAGTGCAGTTGTGGTGCTATGTTTGGGGAAAAAAAACATGTTGTGTGGGAGTAAGTAGGTGTTCCTGAAGTAAGTATTGCATAATTTGTTTGTGGATACATTTTTCCAAAATTTTTGAGCGAGGTAACAAGATTGCGAATTGGCCTGAAATTAGAGGTGTCAGTGGAATTACCACCTTTATGTATAGGGAGGGTGTAAAATTCTTTTCATAGAGAGGGGACATAGGACTCTGAGATGGAGTGATTGATTAAGATAGATACTGGGAGAGCTAGGGGTTCAGCAGCAATCTGTAGGAAATAGGAGGGTAGATTGTCTACTGAAGGAGAGCATGGTTTTAGTTTTGAGAGTAAGGGTTTTATATAGTTTTTAGGAACTGTTTTGAGGGTGAAAGAGTTTGATGGAGAAGTAGAATTTGAGAAGTTGTTTGCATTATTTTTAGGGAGGAATGAGTTAAGCATCTTAGTTATAGATTCGATAAAGTGGGTGTTGAAGATGGCTGCAGTTTCTTCTGCGGTGTTATTTGGGCAGGGGTTAGGAGGGGAAGGGTTACCAGGGTGCAAAATGAGATTGATGGAGTTCTAGAATTTTTTTGGGTCAGACCTTAGGGTGGGGGGGGGGGGGGTTGGTGTAAAAATCTGTCTTTATGGATATGCTTTTTGACCAGGTTTCTGAGCTCTTTATAATTTTGTAAATGAGTATGGATTTTAGTTTTTGGCCATAGTTTCCACATCCTGTCTCTGTTTTTCATTATGGTACGGGTGGGGTTAGTTAGCCAGGGAGATATATTAGAGTTACGTTTTAATTTCCTGAGCTAGTTGAAGAAGGACATAGAGATACCCTTTGTTGAAGTGGCTACTCAAAGTTCATAATGACCTTTATAATTTCTAATGATGGATTTTGTGATGTTTGTTTTCTTACATAATTTATTAATATGAACATTGCACTAAGGGGTTACCTTTAAACATCTCCTTATGTTTAGAGTGGGTTGAGACTGACTTATCAAGAAGATGTTTAGATGTGTGTAGCAATCCAATGTGAAAGCAGCATCTTTACCAATGTGGTCCGAAGCAGGAGGGTTACATTTGAATATTCACAGGTACTCTAAGAGATGTAATACGATTACCTAGGAAAAACTGCATAAAGGCTACAATATTTATATGCGATATCACAAGACAACTCAGATTTGATTTTATTAGAATACAGGAAACACTCAGTGAAATACAACAAGATGTTATATCTGTAGGGACAAGGTCAAGATTATTGGGGCCTCAGAATGGTTAACAATTTGTTTGGAAAAATTAGTATTAAAAACGTTCTAGAAAGTGTTGGACATATTTGTTATTGCTGACATGTTTGCCAGCTGATGACTGCATAGCTAAAGTTACCTAAGAATGTGTGGTTTGATGGGGATTCCTACTAATGTATGGGCTCAAGCTAAATGCCACGAAATGTATAGTTATCCCCTTTGAGAAAAAATACATACCCGTGAATTACCACATAGGGGGAAGTACACTAAACACCGAAAGTGTGATAAGAGACTTAGGGACACAGGTGGACAGTGGTCTCACCTTCGATAACCACATCGCCACAACAGTCAGGATATCCTTCTATGTGGCACACCTCATCACTAAGGGCTTTTCATCCAGAAAAAAGGAGGTCATTGTCCCACTGTACTCATCCCTCATTAGACCCATTGTAGAATACAATGCCCCATTTGGTATGTACCACTCAAGACATCTGCAACAACTGGAAAAGCTGCAGAAATACCTCACTAAAAGAATCACAGGCCTAAAGCAGATGCCCTGCTGACAGTCTAAAAAAACTCCACCTATACTCTGTCGCATATTGTCTACTCAGAGGTGATCTCTGCTTAACATACAAGGCCATGTCAAACTCAGAGCTGTTGGACATGCTACACTTAAAGAAATACCAATCCCTCAAAGACATATGCTCCAGGGATCTAAACGTTGTCATCACAATAAACACAACATGCTGGAGGGATAGGTTCCTAACCCAGAGACTCCTCAGACTCTGGAATAGACTGCCCGTACATGTCAATCAGAGCACCTCTTTGGCCTTCTTCAAAAGGAACCTTGATGATTGGATGGGAGATATGAAATTCACCATGGGGTCATGTCAGTCGCCCTGCTAGACAGGAGTCTAGAGAAGTAAATACTGTGGGAAGAAATAGCCAGGGAATTGTTATGGCTAGGTTTGTATAGGCCCTGGGGCCAATAGCGTAGCACCAACCTATGAACCTAAGATAGTTTTTATAGTCTGGGCAGGCCATAGATACTAGCCTATGGATAGAGATATGAAGATAGTTAGGCTTGCTTAGTGTAACATGATCCTTCAGGAGTTCTAAGCTAAAATCATTAGGAATACATCATGGAATAAAAGGGTCTCTGATAAACATGGATACTCCCACACAGTTGCCTTCATACCTGAATGCATATAGGCAGTAAATTCAGGTACAGGAGGAAGTGCTCTCACTTACACTGATACTAAGTTTTCTGTAATTACAGATATATGGGTGAGAGCCAGCTGTGGGAAGGCTTCACATTCTGGCTTTTATTCACTTCTCCATTCATTCATTCATTCATTCATTCATTCATTCATTCATTCATTCATTCATTTATTTCCATTTGTTAACTGGAGGGGACACTGATCACTATGGATCACTTTCAGGATCTGCCCGGGAATCTTATTTTTATTAAGTTTCCTAACACTCAGTTGAGGTACCTTAATGTAGTTCAGATTTGAACTCACTAAGTTGGAATGTGCAGAAAATAGACTCTTCCTAAAAAAAGGCTAGGCTTGTATAGGCCCTAGGGCTGATAGCCTAGTACCAACCTATGAACCTATGAACCTATGAACAGGGACATCTTTGGCCATTATACAAAAGCCTGTGCATGAAAGGAAGGGGCAATACTTGATGAAGCAGTTGAACCAGTCCATAATCTCATCCCATGCTGACACATTCATTATCTTATATTATCTTTAAATTTTAGTGACATGATTCATGATTGCAGAAACAGGACTAAAAACACAAACACAAGCTCTAAAAAAACAAGTCTTCTCAACTGATCAGAAATCTACTTTATTGTAGGAAACAATAACACTGAAAACCAAGTAAAATTAAGTGCTTTTCTTTTAGCACCTTGACCAAACTTCTTCAGATACACATCAGCCAAAGTTACATACTTATAAAACTCAACTCATTTAACTTAATTGAACATGTGGTTAAAACCAATTAACTTTTTAAAAGAACACTATAGGCATAGTTTTACAAAAAAAATTACAAAAATTACAGTAGGATCTTCAGAAGTATTAATCAACACACACACACACATATATATATATATATATATATATATATATATATATATATATATATATATATATATATATATATATATATATATGTATATGTATATGCATGGAGAGGCTGTGGTATCAGCATGTGGTGGCTAAGTTCTTTTGGTGTGCTATCTATGAGGCTTAGGTAAGGATTTCATGACAACCTCAGTATAAGTCAGTGTGGTGGTGACAGAAATATGGAGCTGGTATTCACTGGGTGTGGTCATACATGAGAGGCTATCCCCCACTGCAGTTTGGTATTTAATTCTCTCACAGATTTTATCTGTATATAATAAAGTAATAAGCTGTCAGTAAGCATGCTACAACTGCTTCATTGTCTCAGTGCACCACATACTGTTAGGCCTTAGCAAAGACTGGGATGCTATGGTGACAAACAGGTGAATAGACAAGGTATGCTGATTTATGGTAATTGGATTAGGATTTGGAATAATGCAAGTTAATAGTGAAACCAGGCAAGCAGCACCATTGTAGCAATAGAGGTTAAAAGTATGACCAAAGACAAAGGACACTCAGTGTAAGTATCAGTAACAAAAACAACTCAGAAATAAAGTCTGGATTCTGGCAATCAAAGACACTGCAAAGCAGGAATTCAGTACCAAAAAGTAATAGTCAGAAAACAGTTAGCAATGCAGTATATATCGAATCAGCACACAAACACACCATGGTGGAGGCAACAGTAGCAGCTTGGTGCAGCAATGTAGGACAATCAGTAATCAGTGCAGCAAGAAACAGCAAATCAGTGCACTATAGCAACTAACAAGTCAATAGGATACTTGATGATTTGAAGCAATGAATTGAACAGCAGCTTAGAGCAGTATGTATCTGTAGTATTGTTTGGCATTACTAAGCATTATATTCTGTAATACATTATGTAACTGTAATCAGATCATATCAACAAACAGCTTATCTCCCCGGGCCTCAGCTGAAAATGGGATATTATCCCAGTCAGGCTTTCATGGTAAACAAACGTCAAATACATAGAAATAAAAAATAAACCAATAGTGATACAGTGCAGTGGTCTTATGCACTAAGTAATGTTCAGCACAACAATCAGTAATTTCATATAAGTGCAAAACAGGGATCATCAGATTAGGGTGACTTATATAAGGTACATTGTGTAATTCAGCAAGACGGTAAGGTAACAGGAACTCAGTGAACATTTAAGACCAATAAGGTAGCGGTCAGCCCTGGTGGCCAAATGCTCTCTGTAATAAACAAGCAAGAACCACAAGGTGTAAATGGTGCTAGCTTATATAAATTAATGCTATAATGTAGAATGACAGAATAGAGCATAACATTCTCATCATCCGAGGCAAGAATACATTGTGGGAAAGAGTAAGCTTAGCCAAAAATAAAGTTAGTATGTATCTGCCTTCTGTTTGGACATTGTTACTTCCTATGAGTGTCATCGGTATTGGGTAGAGACTTGTTTGGTTGCTGACACAGTAACAGAAATAACAGTAATATTCCTCTGTCATGATAATTGTAGGAAAAGTTAGTTTGAATAAACTTTTTTTTACAATATCATAAAGTTGCTCCTTGATTTGTACTCTCTGATAACTCGTTCCCTTCAGGGGAGGGTGAAGGCCTGGCTTTGTATCAGCCTTCAGCTTGGTACTCTACAGCTAGTACTTCATGTTACAACTCAAAAATTAAATACAAAGGTGTGTCTGCAGCCCCCTTTACCTTGCTGGGTATTTTATCTAAGGAAACATATCAAGTTAGTCATATAACTGACATACATTTTATTAATCAGAGATTAACTTTCCAGCCATTATCACACTACTGAATTTGTCCATATTAAGTTTACCATCTGCATTTTAGCCATAGTTGCTTATTTAATTCAATGCAAAATAAAAATTGAATAGATGTTTTCTTTTTAAACACTGTCATAATTTCCAATGCAGAAGTTTAATCCACTTTTTAACATAAAACTTGCGTATGACAACCCATATGTGTGAACATACTTAAAGCATGGTAACTTGTATTCATTGTTGTAAGAAAGTCCTTATAAATAAAGGGATTGTATGCAGATCTAGGGGTGTCATCGTTACCCTTTACTTAGCCATCTTTTGGTCAATCACTGAATATAATGACCCCTTTGGCATGCATCTGTCTAGACACATATAACTAGTGGAATGTCTATAGAGATACATTACTAAAAGGATACAAGACCTAAATAATATGTCCTACATGGACCAACCCAAAGCCCTGTCACTATGCTCAGTATCTTACAGACTGCTAAAAGGTGACCTGTGTTTGGCTTACAATGCATCATCTGACCTATTATTTATGGATTTACTGCACATCAGCAAATCAAATGGCATCAGAAATACTCTGCCAAGGGATCTAAACTTCTTCTGCAACATCAACAGAATGGTTTGGAGAAAGAGTTATATCTCGCAGAGGATACTGCAGCTCTAGAACAGACTCCCCAGCCACATAAAACAAAGTTAATCGCTGTCCATATTCAATCTCAGCTTGGATCTATGAATAGGAAAAAGACAATTTACCCAGGACTGCCTCCATTACTATTAATGGACAGAGGCAACTCCTAAATGCTTTATAACATGCATGGGGCCCCTCGGATTATCTATGGCATGGTCCCAGTTATTCTCATTAGGCTTAATATATAATAAACAACAATGGATTAGGTGAAGTTTATCTCTGACCTAATGGAATATGTTAATTTTTGCACAAAAAGGGAAATTGGCGAGTCTTAAAATGGTCCATGGGGCAGCCAGCCTCATACTACTTACCTACGACATATGAACCAGTAAGGAGGAATATACAACACTTCTTCTTTTACTTGTGCTAAATGGTCATATGTTTCTAATGTTTGTTAAATTTTTTGTGCCATCCATGGTAACATAACAGTATGTCTTTATGCTAGCCAAGAGAAATACAACATATAGCCACACCATCAAAATTTAACAATGTTTACATTCCCCTCAGAGGTAAAGCAAACTTGCCATATAAAAATCCAGCAATATATCCAGAATTCCACAGAATCATTTGGTTACCGTATTCAATTAAGCAGAATGTCATACACTAGCTATGGGGAAGCTTGATTTATCCATATCTGTAACTCCACCAAGTCTTTACGCTCATTCTCAAACCTTTCAGTCCTGATAAAATCCAGTATCACTTGACTTGTCATATGTTAGATTATGCTGTCCAGTTGGTGAATGGTGGACGTGACTATATAATGCATTTTGATAATGAATATCATTTACTAAATGATAGCCAGGAATTTCCTAGCAAAGTAAATTCATTTAGCATATTCTTAGGCAATCATGCTAATAGTGAAACAGCTTCTGCTGGCACTTTGGTTTCTTCTGTCAAAGCGGGTTGTTTTTTTTTCCTTATAGAAAGCAGCCATGCAACTGTGTGCCTTATATTGCTTTGTTTTTGCCACTTGAAACCTTTTCATTTGAAGATTTCAATGTTGAAAGTGAAGCAATCAGATAATCTTTCTAAGTGAGAAAGAGAAGTAATAGCTTCTGAAGCTACAAATGATAGCAAAGCAATGTCTCCTACTGATAATGGTAACTTAGTAACATCAGATAAAAATGATTACATGACATATGCTAAGACATAGCAGATTAACTATGTACTGCCCAGGATGGTAATTTAACCTGCACATTTTTGCTCAGAACGTTATTTTGCAGTTAGATACATACCTCTCAACCTCTCTGTGCAATACATTTGGACAAAGCCAGAAAGAATGGGGGGACAAAGGCCCATAAATAGGGACAGAATTTATATATTGCTTCTATAAACTTAGAAAGTTGCTAGAATAACAGATTTTGCATAATTATGTATTTTCTGAAGGGTATAAAGTCTGAAAACTTAAATGTCTGTCATTATTTAGTGACTTAATTCTGCAATGATTAGCCAGAAAACCATAAATTTAATGAGTAACAGACCAAAATATGAGGCAAAAATCTGGACATTCTGTGAAAATCTGTACAGTTAAGAGGTATGGATACATTATCCTAAGAAGTTGTTACTTTAACTGCCTAAACTCTATAAATTCCTTACAATCATAAAGACATGGGTTCTCAGGTTACTCTGTGATGAAGTAGCTGTTAGATCTGCATGGCTATTTTCTGAATGTTAAGTCTATTGTAGAGAATTTTTTTTTTCAGTTTAGCATTATATAGATTTAGAAACACCTATCAGTTTCTGAATTTACTGATTAGAATTCATACTGAACCTTCTAGAATCCAGCCATCACAGATGTACAGTACCTTTATACTAATGTTCCACAAGTATTGTCCTGAGACCTTCTGGCTCTAGGAAAATGGACAGTACTAAACCACGCTCTCTCCACCACATGTGCACTCAGGGTTTCTCTGACAATAAATATTATTTTCAATATATTGAGAGAGGGCTTCTTTTGACCCTCTTTTATATGAATTTAGCTGTTTTTAGTAAAGACAATTTACTTCTGAAAAGTACCATTTAAATATTGTTCTTGTTTTAACTTCAATATACATGTGACAAAGATATGTGGTTGACAGCTGGTAGACCTCAATGAATTATATAGATTCATTTAGCAGTGTTTTATATTCTTTAAACTGCAACAGAATTTTATTTAAGTTCACTGCTTATTATAATGCTAAACATCCAGTCTGGATGTTTTAGTTAGGAAGTTATTTTGGAGGTGTTTACAAAGCAATCAGTCTGGAAGACCACTAAAAGACTGAATACTGCAGTTTACCTACTTACGTGCATAAGGCACTAATTGAGTGAGAAGAATGGACGGGTAACTATAAATTCAGCTGGGATCTACATATGATTTAAAGAGAGTGAGGCAGCTACTGTACACATTATGGAGTGGACGTTTACTCCCAGGTCAGGGTATTCTTTTGGAAGAATTTGGTGTACTGATTATGTGGATGTAGACTGCTCCCATTGGATACTGCTGCCCTACTATCCTACATTCAGCTTATGCAACATTCTCTTCTGAGATTTACAAAACACCAATATTTTGTTGTATGCTACCAGCTGTCACCCCAGTGCTGTAATTAATTTTGGGCACAGTTTATAAAGCAAATCTACAGTAAATAAGGCTGTTAAGTGAAATAACCCCACAGTAGCCAAATGGAATTCCCAAATACTTGACTTACTGAGAAGGAGTAGAAAAGGGCAACAAATCTACCAGTATAAGAAGTGATATAGAACAGCTGGGCAAATAAAGGCATGTAGCTAAATAACCTGTTGGGCCTAATTCCCAGCTTAATGACTGTGCAATAAGGTACACAACAAGCATCACGAGGATGTAATATAATATGTACGATCATTCCACAGGTACCACAGAAAGAAACTGTTGTGTGAAATCATTAGTAGTATAACCTCAGAAACATAAGCATACAAAATAAAGGTCATGCAGTTTGCGCTGCACTAAGCATTGTGACAAGGCACAGGGCAACACACACAGGCACACACTAGCTTGCTGTCCACTGTAACTATCACAACCAGTTTAACCATCCAATAATATACAAAGATGGAGATTAACAGATATAATGATGACAGATGTCTACTCCAGAATGAGATGCAAATCTCTACTAGTATAGTGCATGTTTAATGAGGCTAAAGCATTCTTTGATTGTGAATAATAAAAATGTGCATCAGCAGTAGTCCAAATTTACATGTGCATTTCTGTTTTTCACTAATACTTATCTAGAGCTTTCAGTAGCAGCCACACTGCTAGTAATATGCAGGGAGTACAGAAGGAACAGGCTGCGCACTGCCAATGACATGCAGCAAGTACAGTAGAAACAGACTGAGCACTGCCAATGACATGCAGTGAGTACAGTAGAAACAGACTGAGCACTGCTAATGAATGTAAAGTGAGTACAGTAGGAACAGACTCTGCACTGCCAGTGACATGCAGTGAGTACAGTAGGAACAGACTGTGCAATGCCAATGATATGCAGTGAGTACAGTAGGAACAGACTGTGCACTGTCAATGACATGTAGCGAGTACAGTAGGACTAGACTCTGCACTGCCAATTACATGCAACAAATACAGGAGGAACAGACTGTACACTGCTAGTGACATTCAGCAAGTATAGTAGGAGAAGACTGTGCACCAGTAACACACGTAAAAAATCACCCATAGCATAGGTTATACAATGTGCATCTGAAGACGGTCAATATCCAATATCCATCATTAAGGCTGACAAACACAAATGTGTGCATGTATATGTGCTTAATAAAAATGTGCATCAGCAGTAGTACAAATTTACATGCGCATTTCTGTTTTTCACCAATACTTGTCTAGAGCTTTCAGTAGCAGCCACACTGCTAGTGACATACAAGGAGTATAGTAGGAACAGACTGTGCACTGTCAATGACATGCAGCAAGTACAATAGGAACAGACTCTGCACTGCCAGTGACATGCAGTGAGTACAGTAGGAACAGACTGTGCAATGCCAATGACATGCAGTGAGTATGTAGGAACAGACTGAGCACTGCCAATGACATGCAGTGAATACAGTAGGAACAGACTGTACACTGCCAGTGACATGCAGCAAGTATAGGAGGAGCAGACTGTGCACCAGTAACACATGTAAAAAGTCACCCATAGCGTAGATTATACAATGTGCATCTGAAGACAGACAATATCCATCATTAAGGTTAACAAATAAATGTGTGCATGTATATGTACATGCTTAAATCTAGGATGTAGTTATGCAACACCTTTTTGCATATGTTGCAATTATCTACTCCATAAGGTAATTACAAGCTCACCAAGACTTCCAGATGTTTGTGTGATGATGTGAGATAGTGCCCAGCTATGCCAAAGAGAGTAGGGCAGTGCATTTGTAACATATGCCAGCATAGCTAGCTGGAGGTTTGTAAAGAATTTTATGTTATGTGTATATCAAACTGATTTGTACATATGCTTGTGTTAAAAATGTATTTGTAAAGCTGTTTGTGTTAAAGTGTATCAAAAGTGGGTCCTGCTGGACAGAAAAGAAATATATTTTTTATCAGACTGTACTGTTCTAACTGAGGAAATGTATATATGTTAACAGATGATGCTGGAAGGGAAGGGAGTTAAGCTCAGCTCAGTGTACCTTAAGAAAAATTGCCAGAAATTCAATGATTTGGTTTAGGCCATAAAGATATTATCTCACAGACCTGAATGCAGCCAGGCACACAATGTCTTGGATAGGCCTGGGCTCTTATTGTCCTTATTTAACTACTTGCTACCATGGGATGCCAGAAAATGGCTGGTTAGTTTCTACAGGAGGGATGAAAGGGTTGGGATTGTTTTACATTCTCTGGATGCTGGGATAAGCAGTAACAAATACTAGGTGTGTATTGTGACACATCTCTGCTAGATCCTGGTTTAGCTTCTAGTCAGGGGGGTAGTATGGCAACCACAGAGTAAGGTGGCCAGATGTGATGTTATTCTATAGCAAGCACTGAAATTGTATTTAGATATTAGTGAGAGATGTGATTGTGACACTCAGCCTCTGTTATTGGAACAGACAACAAGACCACTCACCCATTTCATCTTGCCTTGCTTTTGTAAGTAACTTAAGTAGGGAGCAGTAATTCTTCGGTCAGTTAGAAAAATAGTGAGACTAGTTAAATATTGTTTTTCTGTATCTGTCTGGGTCTTTCCATCTGTATCATGCTTTATATTTCTTGTAAATTAAAACTCTGGTGTTTATTTTAAATAGATACAGTATTTCATGTTTTCTATTTTATTATTTATTATTAAATATATCTATACCTTTCATTGTGGCTGGTCTTTTAGAAAATAGTTTAACCTTGGAGAGTAATTGCATTTATTTGATGACACTGTGACTTCATGCTCCTGAAAGTCTTGCCACTTGGGAAGCATTACCATTTGTATAAGTATTCATTTTACTAAGAGTAAGTGGGTACATTGGTAAGTGCCCTAAAGTAGCTGGCTGGTGGCAGTGAATCTACCTTATAGTCTAGGTAGAGGTGCTATAGCGGGTAAATCTGTGCCAGTGTTTTAAAGGTGTGTGTGTGTGTGTGTGTGTGTGTGTGTGTGTGTGTGTGTGTGTGTGTGTGTGTGTGTGTATGAAAATCAAATCTAAAATAGTGTATGTGTCAGCTACCTGGAACAGAGATGCAGAGCACTGGTTCCTGCAGACAGAAAGGTGAAGTCTTATTTGGGGCCTGGAGAGGAAACCCAAGTTCCAGGATTGGAGTTTGCTCCCTGTGTGCTCTAAAGGGGAAATTGTGCTTGGTGCAGAGAGCTGCATCTGAAAATACTGTGTGTATCTATCTTTGTTCCAAGTGAACACTTTCCACCGGTGTCAGTGGTGAGGATTGAGGCTCCTTGATTACTAGCCCAGAGGAGGGGCATCACAGTTTGCATACCATCCCATGATACACCTCCATCATTCACCGCCCCTTGACATTGTATACAGATAATAATATATCATGATATGTAGGGTGCATTACCAGGTGGTGTATTGTGCTGTTGTTGAGCAGGTGGTCTGAATTTGAATAAGAGCTCTGCCTGCTGTAAGAATGTACATTATATAGAACATGCTTAGGGTACAACGCATTTTCATGAGGTACCAAGAAATCATGGACTATAAGCTGCCCAGTTCTGTTCACGCACAGAGGTAATGAAGTATTACATAACAACGAAACTGTACTGAGCATCTCATACACAAGACATATCATCTTCATGACTTCACTTGCCCATTTCTAAATTTTACTTACTAGAGATGAACAGAATCTTTTCTTATAGGTTGCTACGTTCATAGGTTGGTACTAGGCTATTGGCCCTAGGGCCTATACAAGCCTAGCCATAACAATTCCCTGGCTATTTCTTCCCACACTATTTACTTCCCTGGACCCCTGTCTAGCAGGGTGACTGATGTAATCCCCAGGGTGAATTTCCTTTCTTCCATCCAATTATCAAGGTTCCTTTTAAAGAGGGCCAAAGAGGCACTCTGCTTGACATGTATGGCCAGTCTATTGCAGAGTCTGGGGAGTCTCTGGGTCAGGAACCTATCCCTCCAGCATGTTTTGTTTATTGTGATGACAAGATTTAGATCCCTGGAGCGTGTGGCTCTGAGGGATTGGGATTTGTTTAAGTGTAGCATGTCCAACAGCTCTGGGTTTGACATGGCCTTGTATGTTAAGCAGAGATCATCTCGGAGTAGACAATATGTGACAGAGTATAGCTGGAATTTTTTTAAGGCAGCCAGCATAGGGCATCTGTTTTAGGCCTATGATTCTTTTAGTGAGGTATTTCTGCAGCCTTTCCAGTTGTTGCAGATGTCTTGAGAGGTACATACCAAATGGGGTGTTGTATTCTATAATGGGTCTAATGAGGGATGAGTACAGTGGGACAATGACCTCCTTTTTTCTGGATGAAAAGCCCTTAGTGATGAGGTGTGCCACATAGAAGGATTTCCTGACTGTTGTGGCGATGTGGTTATTGAAGGTGAGATGAAGGTGAGGATGAAAACTGTCAACCTTCTTTTAACAAACTGGAAGTCAGGTTCAGTGCAAAGGATTGTAATTTACAAGTTTATTGTAATACCTTTAAAAAACCTTTGCATTCTTTTAAGCCAATGGAAGAAGAATAATGGCCTGTCTGTTTCATCTGAATCGTATCCGTCTCTTCCTCTCCACTCCTGTTGCTCTCCAGATTTCATTCATCTAATAATCTTTAAACTGCTCTATTGTTTTGCTCTGAGCAATCCGGTCTGACAATTTGCTCAATTCACTATCTTCTCAGTGAAATACTGAATAGTGAAGCAAGTACCGTGGGGTACCCTCAGGACTCCATGCTAGGGCTACTCCTATTTGGCATCTACGTCTTGGAAGTAAAGGCTCATATCAAGAGCATTTAGCTGACCAGGTTTACAGATGACTGCAAATTTGCAGCTATTACAGACTCCCACCATGACACAAACATCTTACAAGAGGGTCTAACACAGACAAATGACTGGTGCTAAAGTCACAGACTAAAACTCAATCCCAAGTAATGCACTACAGTGCCTTTTGGAAAAAAACTACTACCCCAGGCTAATTACTCCATCAATAAAACATCTTTAAGTATTGATCTGGTAGTAAGGGATTTGGGAATGCATGTAGACAGTAATATGGTAGAGGCAATAAGACAAATCATTCTATGTTGCCTAACTTATAAGTAAGAGCATGGCATACAGGTACAAGGAAGTACAATGTCCATTATTTGGCCCTTATCTGACCCATCTTTGAGTATAATGCTCCCTTTGGCATGTACCTGACCAAATATATGCAACAGATGGAATGCCCTGAAAGGTTCATTACCAGGAAATTCCAGGGTCTAAACACATTGTCCTATACTGATCACCTTAATGCCCTATCTCTATACTGTGCCCACTACAGGTTACTGAGAGCCAGTCTATGCCTGGCATACAAGGCATTCTTGGTGATGGACCTTTTGCACATCCACAAAATGCACAGCATCAGAACCACTTGATCCAAGGATTTAAATTTTTCTTGTGACATAAATAAGACATGTTGGCGAGACAGAGATGCCTATTCTTATTTATGCATAACCTTGACAAATGGATGGGAAATTGAAAATTCATCTCTGGTATGGCCCCATGTCTCTGATGGACAGATGCAGACAGTAATGCTCAAACTAACATACCCCACCATAACCTCTAGAAACTTCCTAACACAACCCCTCCTAATAAATGGCCATCATACATAGGGACACAATTGGTTTGTATTGCATGACTAGGCTTATAAAGGTCCTGGTAATCATCAGACTAGTATATTCCTATAAACTTATAAGATTTTTTATATGCAGCCTGAAGCTTGACAATTCAGTTGGTAGCTCATAATGTCTCCTATTGTCCTTTTGCCCCAGTTTATTTAAATTCCTTTGTACATTTTTTTGATACATTTTGTACACTGAATTCATGGTCGTCTTCTGTCACATAAGGAAAACTGTTAAATATTCTGTATCCTCTCTTCATATCCCTCATTCGGTATCCCTTCCATCATTTCTATTTGTCAAATAACCTTGTACTTTCTCAGTCATCTTTGCTTCTCCTTACCTATACAGTCTCAAAGACTAGAGCGGTATTCCAACACCCGCCTCTAGTTTTATGGGAAAACAGTGCAACCATGCTTTCAACCCTCTTTCTTCCTTTTGGTTATATGTGTGATACTCTATATAGAATTATCACTAGAACTATCAAACATTACTTCTGAAACCATGACTTGTTATGGAAATATATTGTTCTTTCCCCCTGCCATGTCAGCATCTGTTTGTCTTTGTAGGAAGAGACTTTTGTCTTTTCAAACAGCAATGCCTTGTTAGCATTGCTTATTATAATTTGGAAGGGAGACATCAGTGTTTTTGGGACTTCATCATATGCAGAAACAGTCGACATGTCTGCTAGCCTACTGGTGCCGCACAAAAGTGCCAAACTGCAGCATTGGTATCTTTGGGTCTGGTTGGTGTGTTTTGACATCTTGACAAAACAACATATTAAAACAACTTGAGATAAACCGAATGAAGACAACTGTAGAATAAGCCTATCCTTTGGCTTCATGATTTTAGTACTTACATGGTGAGACCACTACATGGAGAAATCCTGCTGCTTTAAATGATCTTGGCAAGGCCTGCAGGGTCAGTTGAGCAGATCTGTTATACAGTCAGTGCAGCAGTCTGAATTAAGGGACAGACCATG
>NC_056739.1:179517955-179587955 GCF_019279795.1 Protopterus annectens
CTACTGTTGTCAGAATTAATAATAATAACAAAAAAAGGTAGGCTAATGTTGTCAGTGGAATTAATAATAATAACAATAAGGTAGGCTACTGTTGTCAGAATTAATAATAATAACAAAAAGGTAGGCAACTGTTGTCAGAATTAATAATAATAACAATAAGGTAGGCTACTGTTGTCAGTGGAATTAATAATAACAACAATATGGTAGGCTACTGTTGTCAGTGGAATTAATAATAATAACAATAAGGTAGGCTACTGTTGTCAGTGGAATTAATAATAATAACAATAAGGTAGGCTACTGTTGTCAGTGGAATTAATAATAATAACAATAAGGTTGGCTACTGTTGTCAGTGGAATTAATAATAATAACAATAAGGTAGGCTACTGTTTTCAGTGGAATTAATAATAATAACAATAAGGTAGGCTACTGTTGTCAGTGGAATTAATAATAATAACAATAAGGTAGGCTACTGTTGTCAGTGGAATTAATAATAATAACAATAAGGTAGGCTACAGTTGTCAATGGAATTAATAATAATAACAATAAGGTAGGTTACTGTTGTCAGTGGAACTGATAATAATAACAATACGGTAGGCTACTGTTGTCAGAATTAATAATAATAACAATAAGGTAGGCTACTGTTGTCAATGGAATTAATAATAATAACAATAAGGTAGGCTATTGTTGTCAGTGGAATTAATAATAATTACAATAAGGTAGGCTACTGTTGTCAGTGGAATTAATAATAATAACAATAAGGTAGGCAACTGTTGTCAGTGGAATTGATAATAATAACAATAAGGTAGGCTACTGTTGTCAGAATTAATAATAATAACAATAAGGTAGGCTACTGTTGTCAGTGGAATTAATAATAATAACAATAAGGTAGGCTACTGTTGTCAATGGAATTAATAATAATAACAATAAGGTAGGCTACTGTTGTCAGTGGAATTGATAATAATAACAATAAGGTAGGCTACTGTTGTCAGAATTAATAATAATAACAATAAGGAAGGCTACTGTTGTCAGTGGAATTAATAATAATAACAATAAGGTCGGCTACTGTTGTCAGTGGAATTATGAATAATGACAATACGGTAGGCTACTGTTGTCAGTGGAATTAATAATAATAACTATAAGGTAGGCTAATGTCAGTGGAATTATGAATAATGACAATATGGTAGGCTACTGTTGTCAATTGAATTAATAATAATAACAATAAGGTAGGCTACTGTTGTCAGTGGAATTATGAATAATGACAATACGGTAGGCTACTGTTGTCAGTGGAATTGATAATAATAACAATAAGGTAGGCTACTGTTGTCAGTGGAATTGATAATAATAACAATAAGGTAGGCTACTGTTGTCAGAATTAATAATAATAACAATAAGGTAGGCTACTGTTGTCAGTGGAATTAATAATAATAACAATAAGGTAGGCTAATGTCAGTGGAATTATTAATATTGACAATACGGTAGGCTACTGTTGTCAATTGAATTAATAATAATAACAATAAGGTAGGCTACTGTTGTCAGTGGAATTATGAATAATGACAATAGGGTAGGCTACTGTTGTCAGTGGAATTGATAATAATAACAATAAGGTAGGCTACTGTTGTCAGTGGAATTGATAATAATAACAATAAGGTAGGCTACTGTTGTCAGAATTAATAATAATAACAATAAGGTAGGCTACTGTTGTCAGTGGAATTAATAATAATAACAAAAAGGTAGGCTACTGTTGTCAGTGGAATTGATAATAATAACAATAAGGTAGGCTACTGTTGTCAGTGGAATTAATAATAATAACAATAAGGTAGGCTACTGTTGTCAGAATTAATAATAATAACAATAAGGTAGGCAACTGTTGTCAGTGGAATTAATAATAACAATAAGGTAGGCTACTGTTGTCAGAATTAATAATAATAACAAAAAAGGTAGGCTACTGTTGTCAGTAGAATTAATAATAATAACAATAAGGTAGGCTACTGTTGTCAGTGGAATTAATAATAATAACAATAAGGTAGGCTACTGTTGTCAGTGGAATTAATAATAATAACAATAAGGTAGGCTACTGTTGTCAGAATTAATAATAATAACAAAAAAAGGTAGGCTACTGTTGTCAGTGGAATTAATAATAATAACAATAAGGTAGGTTACTGTTGTCAGAATTAATAATAATAACATTAAGGTAGGCTACTGTTGTCAGTGGAATTGATAATAATAACAATAAGGTAGGCTACTGTTCTCAGTAGAATTAATAATAATAACAATAAGGTAGGCTACTGTTGTCAATTGAATTAATAATAATAACAATAAGGTCGGCTATTGTTGTCAGTGGAATTAATAATAATAACAATAAGGTAGGTTACTGTTGTCAGAATTAATAATAATAACAATAAGGTAGGCTACTGTTGTCAGTGGAATTAATAATAATAACAATAAGGTAGGCTACTGTTGTCAGTGGAATTGATAATAATAACAATAAGGTAGGCCACTGTTGTCAGAATTAATAATAATAACAATAAGGTTGGCTACTGTTGTCAGTGGAATTAATAATAATAACAATAAGGTTGGCTACTGTTGTCAGTGGAATTAATAATAATAACAATAAGGTAGGCTACTGTTGTCAGTGGAATTGATAATAATAACAATAAGGTAGGTTACTGTTGTCAGTGGAATTAATAATAATAACAATAATGTAGGCTACTGTTGTCAGAATTAATAATAATAACAATAAGGTAGGCTACTGTTGTCAGTGGAATTAATAATAATAACAATAAGGTAGGCTACTGTTGCCAGTGGAATTAATAATAATAATAACAATAAGGTAGGCTACTGTTGTCAGAATTAATAATAATAACAATAAGGTAGGATACAGTTGTCAATGGAATTAATAATAATAACAATAAGGTAGGCTACAGTTGTCAGTGGAATTAATAATAATAACAATAAGGTAGGCTACTGTTGTCAATGGAATTAATAATAATAACAATAAGGTAGGCTACTGTTGTCAGTGGAATTGATAATAATAACAATAAGGTAGGCAACTGTTGTCAGAATTAATAATAATAACAATAAGGTAGGCGACTGTTGTCAGTAGAATTAATAATAATAACAATAAGGTAGGCTACTGTTGTCAGAATTAATAATAATAACAATAAGGTAGGCTACTGTTGTCAGTGGAATTAATAATAATAACAATAAGGTAGGCTACTGTTGTCAGTGGAATTAATAATAATAACAATAAGGTAGGCTACTGTTGTCAGTGGAATTAATAATAATAACAATAAGGTAGGCTACTGTTGTCAGTGGAATTGATAATAATAACAATAAGGTAGACTACTGTTGTCAGAATTAATAATAATAACAATAAGGTAGGCTACTGTTGTCAGTGGAATTAATAATAATAATAACAACAATAAGATAGGCTACTGATGTCAATAGAATTAATAATAATAACAATAAGGTAGGCTACTGTTGTCAGTGGAATTAATAATAATAACAATAAGGTAGGCTACTGTTGTCAGTGGAATTGATAATAATAACAATAAGGTAGGCTACTGTTGTCAGTGGAATTGATAATAATAACAATGAGGTAGGCTACTGTTGTCAGTAGAATTAATAATAATAACAATAAGGTAGGCTACTGTTGTCAATTGAATTAATAATAATAACAATAAGGTCGGCTATTGTCAGTGGAATTAATAATAATAACAATAAGGTAGGTTACTGTTGTCAGAATTAATAATAATAACAATAAGGTAGGCTACTGTTGTCAGTGGAATTAATAATAATAGCAATAAGGTAGGCTACTGTTGTCAGTGGAATTGATAATAATAACAATAAGGTAGGCCACTGTTGTCAGAATTAATAATAATAACAATAAGGTAGGCTACTGTTTTCAGTGAAATTAATAATAATAACAATAAGTTAGGCTACTGTTGTCAGTGGAATTGATAATAATAACAATAAGGTAGGTTACTGTTGTCAGTGGAATTAATAATAATAACAATAAGGTAGGCTACTGTTGTCAGAATTAATAATAATAACAATAAGGTAGGCTACTGTTGTCAGTGGAATTAATAATAATAACAATTGGGTAGGCTACTGTTGTCAGTGGAATTCCTTTGACTTTCTATAGCGAGCTGGAAGATAAATAATTCTGCATCAATATCACAGTGACAAACATTATTCATATTATGTTTATTTAAAATATTGGAAATTTTTTTTATTTCATTTTGACTGTTTTCAGAAAATAAAGGGTTTACATCTTCAACGTAATGATTTCCTAGACATATGAATGCTAAGCAAATGCTGTGTTTGCATTAAATTGCTGTTGTCCTCAGTTTAAAAGTTATTCACATTATTTTTTTTTTTGGAACTATGAAAATAACTGACTTTTTGAATCCTTCTTCTCATTTGCAGATGACAAAATCATATACATCACTATATACATCTATGTGCTGATTAACTTTTATGCTTACAGTTCCCTTTTATCTTGTATTACATGGAGATTATTTGCCTAGATACTGTGTCAAACCGCCTGCAAATAAAAAGTTTATGTATTATAAAGCACTTTGTATTTTTCTGCATGGTGTTTATAGTATGAATGTATTCTGTTTAAATGTTATGTTGTTGTCATGATCGTTACTACCGGTAATAGTGCAATAAATGAGATTGTAATGAATGCTGCCACTGTTGCTGGAAATATTTGAAATGACATTTGAAACAGACAAATTTGTCATGGGATACCTTTCGTGGAGAGGGGAGGGTGTAATTGAGCAGGTAGGGGAAGGTGGGGTTAGAAAGATTAGGTAGAAAAGGCAGGCTTTACAAGGAGATTAGGCAAGAAAGGGTTAACTAATGGATGGATGAAGGGAGGAAGTGAGGTATGGAAAGGGGAGGGGTCTTTAGCACTATGAGGTGGGGAGTTGTCTGTTGGGATCCACATTTTTGACGTGATTTTGTTGCCCACCCGTCCCTCCCTCTTTTTTATTCTGGAAGTTGTGGGTGCTGGACCTGTTGGTATTTTGATTGGGGTGAGGCCCAGACTGGAGAAGGGGGGCAGGCTTGCCTTCTTCTGTTCTCCTCTGGTTGCACTTGGTGGCTTGGATGGAAAATGAGGCTTTGGGATGAAGGTGAGCAGTTGAACCATGTCTGAAGTGTAAGGATAAGTGACCAAATGAAGGACGTTGCTTATTTCTCAAGGATGAGTGGTGTTACACTGCCATTATGGTCATTTAATGTTTTGTCAATGTTCAATGAAAGAAAGTTATGTTTAATAAAGTTTGATACATTTATTTCTTTATGTTTAAGCAATAAAGGTTGCCAAAGGTCTTTTAGTGTTTGGTTTCTCTATTAAAGTGAAATGTGACAATTAGTTTTAGAATTTGATGGTACATCTGTATTGTGGAATAGTTAGTGACAATGCAGGTAAAGTGTTGATATATTTGTGACAATGCTGCTAAACTTTTGTAGAAACATATTGAAAGTGTGAAAATATCTGGTAGTTCAGCTAAAATACATGTTTTTGTTCTCTTATTGCATCCCTTTATTTGGCTACACACTTAGATGTATATGAGCATATTATGTTTTCTCAAACCATACATAATTGGTTCTACAAATCTTCAAAAACTCTTCAGCAAACCTGGCATAGCAAAACTTCCATTCAAGTGCTACCTTTGGTCATTCAGAGGAGCAAGTCCAACTTCCCTTAGTGCAGTTTGCTGACAAACTGTGATCCTGGAGGTCAGTGTCACTGAATGGGTTTCTGATATGTGATCAGCACACACACACACACACACACATACATAAACACACACACACACACACACACACACACACACACACACACACACACACACACACACACACACACACACACACACATACACACTCACAAATCCTGCCTATATATACTGACAAGAGGTGGGGTCTGATAAAGTTACAGAAATGCAATATGTGTTTTCCAGACTGTGAAATATGCAATATATTTACTGTAATATTAGAGGAAGAGTTTTGCAAGGAGTTGACATGATATGCAGTATATTTACTGGAATATTAGGGAATGGGTTTTGCGAGGAGTTGACATATGCAATATATTTACTGATATATTAGGGAATGGGTTTTGTGAGGAGTTGACATATGCAATATATTTACTGATATATTAGGGAATGGGTTTTGTGAGGAGTTGACATATGCAATATATTTACTGATATATTAGGGAATGGGTTTTGTGAGGAGTTGACATATGCAATATATTTACTGATATATTAGGGAATGGGTTTTGTGAGGAGTTGACATATGCAATATATTTACTGATATATTAGGGAATGGGTTTTGTGAGGAGTTGACATATGCAATATATTTACTGATATATTAGGGAATGGGTTTTGTGAGGAGTTGACATATGCAATATATTTACTGATATATTAGGGAATGGGTTTTGTGAGGAGTTGACATATGCAATATATTTACTGATATATTAGGGAATGGGTTTTGTGAGGAGTTGACATATGCAATATATTTACTGATATATTAGGGAATGGGTTTTGTGAGGAGTTGACATATGCAATATATTTACTGATATATTAGGGAATGGGTTTTGTGAGGAGTTGACATATGCAATATATTTACTGATATATTAGGGAATGGGTTTTGCGAGGAGTTGACATATGCAATATATTTACTGATATATTAGGGAATGGGTTTTGTGAGGAGTTGACATATGCAATATATTTACTGATATATTAGGGAATGGGTTTTGTGAGGAGTTGACATATGCAATATATTTACTGATATATTAGGGAATGGGTTTTGTGAGGAGTTGACATATGCAATATATTTACTGATATATTAGGGAATGGGTTTTGTGAGGAGTTGACATATGCAATATATTTACTGATATATTAGGGAATGGGTTTTGCGAGGAGCTGACATATGCAGTATATTTACTGATATATTAGGGAATGGGTTTTGTGAGGAGTTGACATATGCAGTATATTTACTGATATATTAGGGAATGGGTTTTGCGAGGAGTTGACATATGCAATATATTTACTGATATATTAGGGAATGGGTTTTGCGAGGAGTTGACATATGCAGTATATTTACTGATATATTAGGGAATGGGTTTTGTGAGGAGTTGACATATGCAATATATTTACTGATATATTAGGGAATGGGTTTTGTGAGGAGTTGACATATGCAATATATTTACTGATATATTAGGGAATGGGTTTTGTGAGGAGTTGACATATGCAATATATTTACTGATATATTAGGGAATGGGTTTTGTGAGGAGTTGACATATGCAATATATTTACTGGAATATTAGGGAATGGGTTTTGCGAGGAGTTGACATATGCAATATATTTACTGATATATTAGGGAATGGGTTTTGTGAGGAGTTGACATATGCCATATATTTACTGATATATTAGGGAATGGGTTTTGCGAGGAGTTGACATACGCAATATATTTACTGATATATTAGGGAATGGGTTTTGCGAGGAGTTGACATATGCAATATATTTACTGATATATTAGGGAATGGGTTTTGCGAGGAGTTGACATATGCAATATATTTACTGATATATTTGGCAAAGGGTTTCGCGAGGAGTTGACATATGCAATATATTTACTGATATATTAGGGAATTAGTTTTGCGAGGAGTTGACATATGCAATATATTTACTGATATATTAGGGAATGTGTTTTGCGAGAAGTTGACATATGCAATATATTTACTGATATATTAGGGAATGGGTTTTGTGAGGAGTTGACATATGCAATATAGTTACTGTAATAGTAGTGACTGGCTTTTGCGAGGAGTTGACATTTGTGATATATTTACTGTAATATTAGGGAATGGGTTTTGTGAGCAGTGATTAATTTCTTAGCAGAAGATACTTAATAAATAAGATAAATTAGACACCCACACATTCTATGGATCATTTCTTACTGTTTCCTTTACTGTAATTTGCTCTACATTCATTTTAATGGCATGTGTTAATAACATCATTTGTCAAAGTCATGTATTGACTAGGGATTTACTTAGTTTCTGCAGGTTTTCTTCCACAAAATGCTTTAATCTGGAGTCATTAGGTAATTGTAAACTGCCTGTGGTGTTACATAAGTTTGTGGCATTATCTGGATAGTGCAGTATTTTTATATTGGGATATATTAGTTTTATACATTAAGTAAACTTCCTTTTCAAGTGCTACCTTAGCTCCTGCAGTGCAACACGTCCTACTTCTCTTATGCGGTTTGCTGATGAACTGAAATCACTGGGGTGACTTTCACTGAATGTGTTTCTGATATGTGATCAGATGAGCCCTGCATCATTGCTAATTTAAATATTAATAACGTGATCTCTTTTCCTAGTGATGCTGTTTTCTGATTTGCTGGTTACAGTCCATTTTATCATTTCATATTATGTTTATTTTTTACCTGTTTAACTTTAGATATAGATCATAGCAGTTTGATTTAATGGGGGCAACATTGTAGCTTGTTAGAATGTTTGGTACTTTTCCGTTAATGGGGCAGCAGTGGTGCCGCGAAATATAAATGGAAAAGTAACTAATATTTTAATAGTGTTCCTGATTATTGCTGGATTTGTACCTGATTAGTTGAGAGCTGTGGTGTGTAAATCCTCAGTGATTTACCAGAGAAGAAAAAAAATCACAACAGATGGGTCAAAAATATTAGGCACAACTCAAGGGACAATCAAGAGGTTAAGGGCGTGGTGTGTGTCTACTCACTGCCCCTTAGCAATACAACCTAGTGAGCATACTCTCAAACGTACGTCATTATGAGGAGCATTCCTCTTCTGGGGTTTTTAAACTTCATGTGCCTCAATGAAGGGATAACCGATATCCACGCTAAATAGAACTGAATCTTATTAACTCATTACAATTACTATTCAATAAGTAAAACAATATGTTTATCCATGCTATGGATTTCCTAGTTGAAGCCTCTCAACTGTCCAGGTTTTTGCCTCATGTTTTTGGTCTGTTCATCATAAAAATTGTAGTTTTTGGGTAAATCCTTCAGGATTTAAATAACTAAAGGATGACAGACATTTCAACTTCAGTCTTCAGTCCTCGTATTTTTGATGTGTTCATCCTAAAAATTGTGGTTTTCAGGTAAATTCTTGAGGATTTAAATAACTAAATGATGACAGACATTTGACCTTCAGTCTTCATAATCTTTACAAAATGCATATTAATACAAAATACAAAACTTGTTATTCGAGGAACTTTCTGACTTTAAAACAGCAATAATTACTTTATTTTTTCTAACTTTAACAAAGCAACGACTTGACATCAACTGCACATTTTGCCTGTTGCCCCATTAACGGAAAAGTACCAAATTATTTTTGTAGTACATCCAAGATCCAACATGAACAGTTTCATTTTTGCTTCTCTTTAAACTGGGTAAAGTGAGGGTATTTGCATTGTATTTCTGATTGGCTCCAAAGCTGAAGACCTGCATAGAGTGTTAACAGATGTACTGATGTTATTACAAAGACTGTATAATAAAAATGTACACGATGAAATAGGACAGCTGGTTTTATTACACTTAGATAACTGCAAATATTATTAGAATAACTACATTTATTGGATAGAGAGTGCAGATATTTTATTAGTAAGTTGTGTACATCATCAGCCAGTTACAGTAGTTACTACCACTCTTATCAAGTGTCCAAATAACATAACCAGTCACCTGAACTCTTCCCAAACTTACACACACAAAACCAACTTTGCACACTGAATATGTAATAATAAGCACTTTATTAAAGCACTTCATCTACATAATAAAAAAATAAATAAAACTACAAGGAGCCAATTACAAAATGGCGTTACCAGCAAAACGGATATATATCTATAGTGGATATGAAAAGTGCACACACCCCTGTTAAAATGCCAGGTTTTTGTAATATAAAAAAATGAGACCACAATAAATCATTTTAAAACTTTTCCCACCTTTAATGTGTTCTATAACCTGTACAATTCAATTGAAAAACAAACAAATCTGTTCGGGGAAAAATATAAAAAATAAAAAACGTACAATAAGCTGGTTGCATAAGTGTGCAAACCTTTAAACTAATACTTTGTTGAAGCACCTTTTGATTTAATTACACCATTCAGTCTTCTTGGGTAGGAGTTTATCAGTATGGCACATCTTGACTTGGCAAAACTTGCCCACTCTTCTTGCAAAAGTGCTCCAAATCTGTCAGATTGCTAGGGCATCTCTTATGCACAACCCTTTTCAGGTCACCCCATAGATTTTCTACTAGATTTAGGTCTGGGCTCTGGCTGGGCCATTCCAAAACTTTAATTTTCTTCTGGTGAAGATATTCTTTTGTTGAGTTGGATGTATGCTTGGGGTCATTGTTGTGTTGAAAGGTAAAATTCCTCTTCATCTTCAGCTTTTTAGCAGATGCCAGAAGGTTTTGGCCCAAAAGTGACTGGCATTTTGAACTGTTCATAATTCCCTCCACCTTGACTAAAGCCCCAGTTCAGGCTGAAAAAAAGCAATCCCAAAGCATGATACTGCCACCACCATGCTTCACTGTGGGGATGGTGTTTTTTTTGTGGTGTGAAGTGTTGTTTTTGTGCCAAACATACCTTTGGGAATTGTGGCCAAAAAGTTCATTCTTGGTCTCATCAGACCATAACACATTTTCCCACAGGCTTTTGGGAGACTTGATGTATTGTTTTGCAAATTTTAGCCAGGCCTGGATGTTTTTCCATGTAAGAAAAGGCTTCCATCTTGCAACCCTACCCCATAGTCCAGACATATGGAGAATATGGGAGATTGTTGTCACAGAGACCTCCAAAGCAGACATCCAAGCAACCTCCACCCCCCAACACAAACCATGACACACATACTTCACAAAACCAGTGTGCCACACAATCAAAGTCCTCAAGGCAAAATAACATACCCAACACACTAGTAATAGGTGACTCTATAGTCAGGCACACTGACATCCCACTCACTAGGCTGAACAAGGAGAAGGTTACTGTTAGCTGCCTGTTGGGTGCCAGGATCCGCCACATAATACAAGCACTCAGGTCACTCCAGAACAAGTACAAATATGACTCTGTCATTGTCCATGTTGGTGTGAATGACCTGAGCCGTACCTCCCTGGACTACATGAAAAGAGACATGGAAGAGCTCTCTGATCACATAGCCCAGGCCGGTATGACCCTGACCCTGAGTAGCATCCTGCCCTCACCAACAATGATACCACGTATAAAGAAAAAATGACCAATTTCAACAATTAGCTAAGCTTCTGGTGTCATTCAAGGGGGATCCAGTGTCTGTCTGCCTGGGATGACATGCTTGACAAGCCACTCTGCTTCGCTAGAGATGACTTGCACCTGTCACCCTTAGGCTTTCGAATACTTGCCAAGACTCTTGCTATCCCACATAGTGCCTTTTTTAGGCAAGGCTCAAAAGACAAACCCATCGCCGTAAATAGCACAAGTAACAAAAAACTGAGGGTAATGCTACTCAATGCCAGAAATCTAAACCTCAAAATGCATGCACTCGAGGCACTCCTCAGTATGGAGAACATAAACCCCTATGTCATGAGATGGGTTGCCAACTGGCTCACAGATAGAACCCACATGGTAAGAGTTGTGGGAGCTAGGTCTGACTCTAAACCGGTCACAAGTGGCGTTCCCCAGGGCTCAGTCCTAGGACCCCTCCTGTTCGGCATAATACTTCTCAGAGGTACAGGCAAGCACAGGAGGACTATGGCTGACCAAGTTCACAGACGACTGCAAACTAGGGGCTATAATTGACTCTCCGCCTGACACAGACATCCTCCAAAAGGGTTTCACTGAGATGGATACCTGGTGTCAAAATCATGGCTTCAAGCTAAATGCCAAAAAGTGCATAGTCATCCCCTTTGGAAAAAACAAAGTACCCACAAACTACCACATAGGTGTTAGTCCCCTAAAAATGGAAGACGTAATAAGAGATCTGAGAATCCAAGTAGACAGTAATCTCTCCTTTGATAATCACATTGCCAAAGTGGTTAAAAAATCCTTCTATGTGGCCCACGAGCCCCACATAATCACAAAAGGGTTCGCATCCAGATCAAAAGAGGTCATTGTGCCCCTCTACTCATCACTCATCAGACCCATCATAGAGTACAGCGCCCCATTTGGGATCTACCTTACAAGACACCTGCAACAGCTGCAAAGACCACAGAAGTACCTCACCAAGAGGATCACTGGCCTCAAACAGGTGCCCTATGCAGCTCAACTGAAGAATCTCCAGCTGTACTCGGTTGCATATCGCCTACTCAGAGGTGATCTCTGCCTGACATACAAGGCCATGTCCAACCCAGAATTGATGGACATGCTCCACTTAAAGAAAAACATATCCCCTTGAGCCACATGCTCTAGGGATCTAAACCTCACCACAACAATAAATAGGACATGCTGGAGGGATAGATTCCTGTCCCAGAGACTTCCCATGCTTTGGAACAAGATTCCAATCTATATTAGGCAGAGCTCCTCACTAACATTCTTCAAGAGAAACCTTGATGAGTGGATGGGAAACAGAAAGTTTACCCTGGGGATCACTTCAGTGGCTCTGCTGGACAGAGGCACAGGAAACTAATCTAAGGGGGTGGCGAAAGCCAACACATTCTGGCTAGGCTTAGAAATGCCTTCATGCAGATAGCCTAGTACCTACCTATGAACCTATGAACCTATGTAGTACGCAGCCAGTACTTGCCAGAAATTTCTGCAGCTCCTTCAGTGTTGCTGTAGGTCTCTTGGCAGCCTCCCTTACCAGTTTTTGTCTTGTCTTGTCATCAGTTTTGGAGGGCCATCCAGTTCTTTGCAACATCACTGTTGTCCCATACTTCATCCACTTTTTGATGATTGCCTTCACTGTTCCATGGTATATCCAATGCTGTGGACATTTTTTTGTAGCCTTTTCCTGACTGATACCTTTCAACAATGAGATCCCTTTGATGCTTTGTAAGCTCTCTGCAAATCATGGCTTTTGCTGTAGCAGGCAACTAAGTAAATGTCAGGAAAATCCTGCTAGGACCACTGAACTTCATTTCGGGTTAAATCAGAGTCTCCTTAATTGATGGCAAGTGTGTACTCAAGAAGACTGAATGCTGTAATTAAATCAAAATGTGCTTCAACAAAGTATTAGTTTAAGGATGTGCACACTTATGCAACCAGCTTATTGTACTTTTTTTATTTTTTATATTTTTCCCCTAACAGATTTGTTTGCTTTTCAATTGAATTCTGCATATTTTAGGTCACATTAAATGTGGGAAAAGTTTTGAAATGATCTATTGTGGTCTCATTTTTTTATATCACAAAAAACTGGCATTTTAACAGGGGTGTGTACACTTTTTATATCCACTGTAAATATCTACTCTTAAAATTAAGCATTTAAAAACATAACTATAAATATAGACACACACACAGATATATACCTACTTCAGAATTATCGTAGGAAACCATCCGTATGACAGATCCAGAATAAAAACTAAGGTAACACAATATAAACCCTATTCAATTAACTACATACGCAGTTATTGCATTCTACTGCAATGAAAGGAAGCTATTAATTAAAGGTAAAAAAATAGAATGACAGAAAAATTAAACAGTAGTATAACTTGAATGCCATAGAATACTTATGAGTCTGTTTTGTGACACATGAGATATTTTATTCTGTGTCACAAAGCTCATTTCTAAAGCTACAATACAACATTTGAATCTATTACACACAAGACTTCCCATACATTATGGGTACTTTTTGGACCTTCTTTGGACAGTAGAATTGTTCATGTTGTTTTGTATTTCTCCCACCATATATGGGTAATAAAGTCACAGTAATGTACAGCTATTGATTGCTCAATGTTTCCATTTGGAGGCTACTACCTGAGTTTAGAAACTATTCCAGACCATAAAAGAGCTGAACAAGAAGTAAAAAAATCTTAATTAACTTGTTTTATTTTTATTTGTATCTTAGCTGGTTCAATGATCTTTTTCAGTGATTACTTTGGCCGCAAAAAGATACATATAGTAGTTTAACAACATATACACTGCCATTATGAACATATACTAGCATAGCTAGCTGGAGTTTTGTAAATAGTTCTATGTCATTTGTATATTAAACTGATTTTCAAGTGCTTGTGTTGAAAATGTATTTGTAAAGTTGCTTGTGTTAAAAATGTACCAACACTGGGTCCTGCTGGACAGAAAAATAAATACACCTGTATGTCAGACTGTATTATAACTGTTGAAATTAATATTTTAACAGAGGATACTGGAAAAGAAGAGGTTAAGCTCAGTCCCATGTAACTTTTAGAAAAATGTCCTGAAATTAAATTACTTGATTTAGGCCATAAAGATTGTATCTCAGAGGTATCAATGCAGCCAGAGACAAAAAGTCTGTACTAGGAAGCCTTCTGTATTGTCCTTAGGGGTGAACTAATTACTACTCTGGAAAGGTAGAAGTGTGAAATTGCTTTAAGACTTCCAGAAGCTGCAACAGATCTTATCAGTGCTCTGTGTGTATTATGGCACATATGTGTGAGATTCTGGTTCAGTTTCTAGTAAGGGGGGTAATATGGGAACCAAAGTCAGATGACCAGATGTATTTGATGTCATTCTGTAATCCAAGAGAAAATGATGTTTTAATGCCAGATGAGACAGGAGTCTCAGAACAATCTGTTTTTGGAACCTGACATAGAAGGATCTCTCACCCACTTCCTCTTGCCTTGCTTTAGTAAGTAATCAGGGAATAGTAATTCTTTAGATCAGTCAGGAAAATATAGTGAGATTAGTTAAGTACTGTTTTTCTGTATCTGTGTGAATCTATTCATCTGTGTTATTCTAACATTTCCTGTGTTTGAAACACTGGTGTTTATTGTAAATTGATATTTAGCATTTTCATGTTCTTTTAATTATTTATTATTAAATATATTTAAACTTTTCATTGTGGTTGGTCCTTTTAGAGAACATTTTAAACTTTGAGAGTACTTATATTTATTTGGTGACACTGTGGCCACACCTGAAAGCCTTACCACATTGGTTAAGCACTACCATTTCTATTAATATTAATTTCGCTCAGTATAACTGGGTACCCTTGTAAGATCCTTAGAGTAGCTGGCTTTGGAATGTTTGGTGGCAGTAACTACCTTACAGTCTGGACAGAGGATCATAGCTAGTAAATATGTGCCAGCCTTCAGCCTTTCCCAGGGATGTGTGTGTGTGTGTGTGTGTGTGTGTGTGTGTGTGTGTGTGTGTGTGTGTGTGTGTGTGTGTGTGTGTGCGTGTGTGTGCGTGTGTGTGTGTGTGTGTGTGTGTGTGTGTGTGTGTGTGTGTGTGTGTGTGTGTGTGTGTGTGTGTGTGTGTGTGTGTGTGTGTGTGTGTGTGTGTGTATGTGCAAAAATAAAATCTCAAAGAGCTTGTGTGTGTCAGCTACTTGGAGCAGGGACACAGATCACTGGTTTCACAGAGAGAGTAGTGGAGGACTTGGCTTGGACACTCGGCTGAGCCTCACCTTTACAGCTGTGAGAGTGGGGAGCCTTATTAGGGGCCTGTAGAGAGGGCAAGGGAAACCCAGCCCACAGACTGAGTGTGTTCCCTAAATGTCCTTAAGGGAAATTGTGCTTGATGCAGAGATCTGCATCTGGAAATACTGTGTGCATCTATTTTTGTTCCAAGTGAATGTCTCTCACCAGTGTCAGTGGTGAGGACTCAGGCTCCTTGATTACTGGCCCAAAAGAGGGACATCACACAACGTTTAAATAGCAAATAGAACTTTTTAATAGCATCTGATCTGCAGAGGATTAAGTCTCTGAGCTCTTAGTGAGATACTTCCTATGGCCATTGGCCAAGGGTACAGGGTTTGATTCTTTCCACTTCCATTTGCATACTCTATGACTTTGAATAAGTCACTTAACCAGGTAGGGCTCTCAGGTTGCATTGAAAAGGGGACATGGGGACATTTTTGCCTAGAGGGCTTAATCAGAAACTTAAATACAGATTTTAAGTAGTTACTTGGGGCTTTCCAAATTAATTAATGTAGTGTTACAATCTGCTATGTTTTGAGAAATAAAGGGATAATTAACTGTTGTGCAGCTTACTTTGGATAATTACTCCTATGATGTTACAAAGTTTTGAAAATAGTCATGGTATATAGCCACTTTGTAATTGGTATAGTCTGTTGGTAAACAGTGCATGTTTTGGAGGAAGCTGAGTGCATTGGCAAGTCTTTAGGTTTAGCTAGAGCAGAAAACATGGGCGAATTGTGAGAAGAACAAGTCATAAAAGAAAGTGTTTGAATTAATGTGGGTGACTAGTTAGAGGTACTAGAATCAATGAGAGTTGTCTGTGATATTAGGGTTAATAAGGTTAGTTTCATTTACATTTATTTATTTACATTTGTTTACCAGGAGTGTCTGACTGGGTCTAAAAGTACCCATTTTCAGTGGAGGTCTGAGGAGAAAAGCTCCAAATACATTTAAAAATACACACAAAATACATTCAGAAATAAAGCATCAAATACATTAAAATAAATTCAGAAATAACTTCAGAAATAGTCATACTACAGGACCATTCAAAAAATGACTGAAAGTCTACTGTGATGTAATAGTTTACAAATTATAGTAAAGGTTATATATAAGAACATGTTTCAGACAGGAGAAAAGGCAAAGATTATGTAGGTAAAAAAATGGAAAAAACAGTTGAGATAAAAATATATAGATATTTGACTATATATCTCGAAAGGGATAAATCAGTTGATAGACGTCTTTCAAAACAGAAATTCAATTAGAAGGCATTGATTCTATGGGATGGTAAATGGAAGAGAGGTAGGAAGATAACGAGCTGAAGACAGAGTAGGGAAGCATGAAAGAGAGAAAAATATTCAGAAATAAGGGGGGTAAGAGAGAAAGAAATAGTGAAATGAAGTATGGAGATACAAAGTAAATGACAGCGTTAGAGAAGATGAAGTGGAAAAGGCAGGAGAAATATATGACACAGAGAGAAAGATCATGTTGTTCTTAACCAGGTTTTAGAGAAGGAGTACACTTACTATTACCAGGCAATTACAGACATGTAAGTCTGATCAACGACATGTGCAAAGCCATGGAAAGACTTATCATGGAACTAATCAATCAGAACATGGGGAACCTCCAAACACTGGACCTGTCTCAGTTTGAGTTCATCAAGGGCAGGTCATACTTACTCAATCTGGTAGATTTTTTTGAAATGGTCACAAAAAAAATGGATCAAGGCAAAAAAGTACATGTCACATACATTCACCTTGCCAAAGCTTTTGACACAATTCCCATTAAGGCATCGCAGAAAAAAATAAACTAACTGGGAATAAACCCATATGTCACCTGTTGGATTGCCAGCTGGCTCACAGATAGGATTCAGATAATCAAAACAGGGGAACAAATAGACCTGTCACTGACTCCCAAAATGACTTTGCCATCATGCAGGAAGGTTTGTCCCAAATCAATAAATAATTGATGCCAAAATTGTGGACTGAAAATAAATGCCAAAAATAATGCAATAGTATATTATTTGCAATATCATTTGCTTCAGGGAACTACTACATTCACAATGCACCCCTAAGAGCTGACCCAGTTGTTTGGGATGGGACTTGGTTGCATATGTGGACAGTGACCTAACTTTTGACCAACATATGTCTATTGTAAGAAAGTCCTTCTATATTGCACAACTTATAAACAAAGGGATTATGTCTAGATCTAAGGATGTCACTGAACCCTTTACTCAGCCCTCATTAGGCCAGTCATTTAATATAATGTCCCCTTTGCATGTATCTGTCCCAACACATGAAACAACTAGAAACCCCACAGAGACACTTTACTAAAAGGATACATGGCCTAAACAGCATATCCTTTATGGGCCAGCTCAAAGCCCTCTCACTATACTCAGTATCCTACAGACTCTAAGAGTTTACTAGTGTCAGGCATTCAAGGCATCATCTGACCTTTTACTGATGGATTTACTGCACATCATCAAGTCAAGTGGCATCAGAGATACTTGTTCTGGGGTTCTAAACCTCTTCTGTAGCATCAACAGAATGGTTTCAAGGGACAGATATATCTCACATATGCTAATGCCACTCTAGAAGAAACTCCCCATCAGACGTTTCAACTGGCCCTATTTTATTGTTAGACCCCTGATGTTTCTCAATGTTTTATTCCATTCCTCAAAAAATTGGAAACCATTTTGAGAATTTCTGAGATAATAATGCCAACATTTAAAAAATGTCCCTAATTTGTGGCCTTTTCCTTAGTTATTTTTTACTTTGCTCCAAATTCTGTTGATAAAAGTTGAGAGCTCTGTTCTCTAACCGCATAAAACAAAATTCATCCCTGTTCATATTTAAGCACAGCTGAGATTTATGGATGGAAAACAGAAAATTTGCCCCAGGGTTGCCCTCTGTATTACTAATGGACAGAGACAGCGCCTAAATGCTTTACCCATCCATGGTGTGACAATGTGAGTATTGCCAGCTCTGCCAGGAGAAGTAAGGCAGTGGATGTGTAACATATGCCAGCACAGCTAGATGGAATTTTTTAAAGAATTATATGTCATTTGTATATCAAACAGATTTGTACAGACGCTTGTGTTTAAAAATGTATTTGTAAAGTGGCTTGTATTAAAAATGCATCAACAGTGTGTCCTGCTGGACAGAAAAAGAAATATAAATGCATTATTGTAACTGATTAAATGTATACATTGTAATAGATAATACTGGAATAGAAGAGGTTAAACTCAGCTCCAGCTAACTTTGAGAAATAGTAAGAAATTAAATCACTAATTTAGGCCATAAAGATTGTATGTTATATTTTTCAATGCAGCTAGAGACAAAATGTCTGGACTAGGAAGCTTCCTGCATTGTCATTAGAGTTAACTAATTCCAACTTTGCAATGTTGGAGATTTTAAATTGTTTTTTGACTTGCAGGAGATGTAGCAGATCTAATCAAGGCTCTGTGTGTATGTATTATTGACACCTAGGTGCTAAATCCTGGCAGTTTCTTGCAAAGGGGGGGGGGGGTATGGGAACCAGAAGTGAGATGATCAGATGAATGTGATGTCATTCTGTAAGCCATCACTAAAAATGTTTAATACTAGCTGAGACTGAAGTCTCAGGGCAGTCTGTTTTTGGAATATGACATCAAAGGACTCCTCACCTACTTCATCTTGCCTTGCTCTAGAAGTGACCAGGGAATGGTAACTCTTGAGATCAGTCAGGAAAATATAGTGAGATTAGTTAGGTATTGTGTTTTCTGTAACCATGTGAACCTGTCCACCTGTGTTATTTTGAATATTTCCTATGCTGAAACTCTGGTGTTTATTGTAAATAGATATTTAGCACTTTCATGTTTTTATTATTTATAATTAAATATATTTACACTTTTTATTCTTGTTGATAATCTAGAGAATATTTTAACCTTTAAGAGTACTCGTATCTGTTTGTTGACTCTGTGTCTACTCCTGAAAGGCTTACTGCATTAGTCAACCTCCCATTTGTATTAATATTAATTTCACTCAGTATAATTGGGTACCCTTGTAAGAGTCTTAGAGTTACTGGCTTGGGAGTGTCTGGTGGCAGTAACTACCTTATAGTCTGGGCATAGCCGGGGCATAGCTAGTAAACCTATGCCAGCCTTTCTCAGGTGTGTGTGTGTGTGTGTGTGTGTGTGTGTGTGTGTGTGTGTGTGTGTGTGTGTGTGTGTGTGTGTGTGTGTGTGTGAGTGTGTGTATGTGTGTGTGTGTGTGTGTGTGTGTGTGTGTGTGTGTGTGTGTGTGTGTGTGTGTGTGTGTCAGCTACTTGGAGCAGGGACACAAAGCACTGGTTTCACAGATAGAATGGAGGACATGGCTGGGACACTTGGTTGAGGACTTAAATCTGCAGCTGTGCCAGTTGTGAGCCTTACTGGGGACCTGGGGAGAGACATATAGAGAAGTCCAGACCCTGGGATGAGTGTGTTCCATGAGTGCTCTTCAGGGAAATTGTGCTTGATGCAGAGAGCTGCATCTAGAAATACTGGGTGTATCCATTTTTGCTCTAAGTGAACAGCCCTATCCAGTGTCAGTGGTGAGGATGCAGGCTCCTTGATTACAGGCCCAGAGAGGGGACATCAGACATGGTCCCTTCAAATTATCTATGGTATGATCCCAGTTATTCTTATTAGAGGTAATATATAATTATTGACCATGGGATGGGTAAGACCAATCTATAACCAAATAGGATATTTTTTTTGGAGCACAAAAAGTGAAATTGGCAAGGCTTAAAATGGCCCACAAGGGCAGCTCGCCTACTACTTATATATGAACCTATGAGTAGGCTCCTTGCTTTACTTAAGAATTCTGTTAATGTCTGTTTGAACACAAGATGGTTGGACATTAATCTTACATGTATAGGAAAATTGTTCCAAGCTTTTGCAACTGAGTAGGATGTGAAGGTAAGAAGTTTATTTTGGAGAAGATACTTAAAGCATTGCTGATGGACACATTTCTCTAACATTTTATAGAGAGGGGATAGAATAGCAAATGGGATGAAAAATTGATATTTTGATGGACTTAACATTCTTTATGCAATGGAATGTTGAAATCTTTTTCCATAATATTGGAACTTACGCTTCCATAATTTCTCTATTGATAAGAATGCTAATTTAAGATGTTTAACTGGAAGGTTACCTGAGGAGGTTGAGATAGGTTTAAGCTATAGAAGAGTTTTTTATATGATTTGCAAACTGGTTGTAGAGAAAATGTTTGAGTATTTATGAAGGAGTCTAGAGTGGACCCAGTGTAGAGAGAGGGTGGTTGTTTTGAGGGTGAAATGTTGAAGGAGTAACATTACGAGATAATTAAGTTAAGGCTGTTTGCAGGTTAGAGTTGGTCAGGGTTAAATAGACATACCGTCAATGAAATACATACTAGAAATAGTGGTGTTTTGAAAAGGTGATTTATCATGTTTTGGCTTTGGTTTGATTTTAATTCCTGGGTTAAGTAGAAAATTAATTGTTGACCAGAATTGCTTGGGGTTGTTTTTGTTGGCAGCTTGGAGGTCAGTATGAAATTGTTTTTGTTTGTAGTAACTTGTTGTTTTAACCTGATTGGAGAAGTGCTGAATTTTTCTAGTGTTGACCTGCTGTTTAGCCATTCTTTACAAGCTTTGTTCCTATGTGACATTGTTTATTTAGTTAAGCATGGGGCATGTTGACTTTTATTCTTTTTGAGCAAAGGTGACCTAAGCTGTTAAGAATATTTAGAAATCTAGTACTGGAATGAGTTACTGCATCATCAAGAGGTAGGATCAGTATGACAAATCAGGTGACAGACTGTAAAATATTTAGAAAGGAGTTCTGGTTGGATTTAACTAGATTACAGGTTGTTTTATAGTGATGTTATTTGAAAATGAGGGATATATTTATATGAGTACATGCTGGTAGAGGGTCACTTAGGCTGCTGGTAGGGTGCTAACTAGTGTTAGGTTTACTTGGCTCAGAGACCAGGATCCAATCTAATATGGAGCCAATGATGGAATTTCTGTCATATCTAGATTATGTTGTAATGAGGTGTGAGAATCCAAAGAGATTTATGCCATTAGCTGGGAAATCAGATGTTAGGTTTTTCCATTTTATATTAATGTCAACTAACATAATAGCTTCATTAAAAATCACAGTTAATATCCAGGATAAGATTAGCCTCAAGTACTTTGATATTTTGGACTGGGGGGATGTATATTACTTCTATGCATATACATGTTGTATTAGTGTCTTTTAAGAAGGTGATAACTAGTTCAGCATTTCTGAATGTTCAGATAGGGTTTGATAAGAAATAAAATTGAGGTGGTTAGGGTAAAACAATGCCATACAACCAGCTTTTTATGACCTTTGTCTGTCCTTATTATGTTGTAACCAGAGGGTAGTTAGCAGTGTTTAATAAATGATTTTAGCAATGTATACACTGCAGAAGTTTAGATTATTAATGGTTAGTAAATGATTCTAGGAATGTACATAAAGCAGAATTTGTGAATATATAATTAGACTTTCTACTATTGTCAGATATGGCTGCAGAGTCTAAAGAATTAAGTTAGTGAAGTTTTGTGGGTTGGCAGCAGGCTAAGAGGATAGTGAGACCAGCTATGTTATATGGGTTGGAGACAGTGGCATTGACAAAAAGGCAGGAGTCAGAGCTTGACGTGGCAGAGTTGAAGATGTTAAGATTTACACTGGGTGTGACAAGGATGGACAGGATTAGGAATAAGTATATTAGAGGGTCAGCCCAGGTTGGAAGGTTTGGAAACAAAGCAAGAGAGGCAAGATTACATTGGTTTGGACATGTGCTGAGGAGGGATGCAGAGTATATTGGGAAAAAGATGCTAAGGATGAAGCTGCCAGGTAACAGGAAAAGAGGAAGGCCTAAGATAAGGTTTATGGATGTGGTGAGAGAGGACATGCAGGTGGTTGGTGTGACAGAGCAAGATACAGAGGACAGGAAGAAATGGAATAAGTTGATCTGCTGTGGTGACCCCTAACAGGAGCAGCCAAAGGAAGAAGAAGAAGCAGGCTGGCAGCCTATATTGGTTGACTTCTTATGTACAGTACTTGTATGGATGTTAACGCTCTTCTCTTTTCTGCTGCATACAAAAAGCATAACTGTTTCTGCATCTCTGAAAGTGAGACAGAATTTATAATGTGATATATAATTACAAATTTCTGCACATCAGCATCGGATGCTACTCAGAACTAATAACTGCATGGGTCAAAGGTTAATGGAAACGGCACTTCATTACAGTAAGTACTTCATTCTCAAGTTCCACAATTTGAACCCCATCATGAGTGTCTGTTTGCTTATAGATAGGAGATAGTAGTGTATGACCTTGCCTGTACAACACCTACTCCCAGAAAATCAGTTCTGGGAGACTAATCCTGTACAGATCTAAAGCTCTCGTTGCATCCATAGGCTGAAGAAAATATAAAAAAAAATACCACCACAAGCCTATTAAAAGTAATATTAAAATGGGCCATATTACCTACAGACATCCACATTTAAAATCACTTGTCCTGGTGAGGCTTGCAGTGGTACCAAGTTGTGCAGGGCAGGCTCCATCTCCTGCTGTGGGATCCCCTAGTATTTAACAGGGTAACTAAGAGATATAATCACTCCAACATGTCCTAAGTCTGCCACAGAGCCTCCACCAAGCAGGTCATGCCTGTAGCATATCTCACAGGAAGCAACACGTTACCATCCTTACCAGATGTCCAGACTACCTTGACTGAGGTCTGCTTAAGCAAGAGGAGTAATGGATAGATTACAAAGCGTTCCATGCTTGCTGAGTTTCTCACTCTATTTATTTTAAATTAATTTATTTCCACTTGCTGACCCAAAGGGTCTTACTAGGAAGCCCTATTCTCAGTGGAACCTAGGAAGCAAAATCCACTTATAAAGGCATGATGATAACACAGAAACAGTACTAAGAAAATGAGGCAGATAAGATGTATAAATTATCTAGATACATGTAAATAATTTAGAAATATTATGGATGTATAAACAATGTCCGGATGCAAATGAAATAACACATACAAACATGTATTTAAACCCATATATTAGTCATTAAAAAATCATCTAGATAGTGAAATAGTGTTAGGAAGAAAGATGTGAATTACTGAGCTAGGACAGGGGTGAGAACAGTAAGTAGAATAGTGGATTATGTTCATTTATACCACAAGGAATTTTCTACTTGCTTAAGAAATGGTTCTGATTGCTTTCTGGACTTGTAGTTTTTGTGGTTTAATTGTTAGCTTTAACAAACTGTGAGCCCACTGATCCTGCAAAGGACGGTCATTACTTCCATTAGTATCTATTATTTTATAACCCTGGTCACCACTGAAAGCCTATGGTCACAGATGAGGGTGGGGACACAGACTAACTGGTCACTGAGAACTTCATCCTGTGGTTCTTCTATTGTTACACCAACCGATGCTGGGACAATGGCTGCACTACTGCGGCCGCTGCACCCATGCAGTGGCTAATCTCTTTATTCCCTCTGGTCAGTGGCGTGATCAAAACCCTGAGAAAAGGAGCTTTCTTTAATAAAGACTAGTTGCTCTACAGTCCCCTAAAAAGAACAATCCTTTCTTGTCTTTGAAAGAACAAAGACTTCTGGATTGAAGGTTACGATGGTCAGTCTAGCACTTTTAGACTCGGCAGTTAGTCACTCCACAGAATGCTGGAAATTACCGTTACCTGAGGACAGGAGATCATCATCATTATTTGTATAATCAGTACATCTCCAAAGTGGATACTCTTCAAACCTAGGCTGTCTCAATATCCTATCCATGGAAATCATGAGCAGGGGAGAGACACATCATTCACAGAGTTCTATGCCAGCCTTTTACTATGTTTCAGATTTTTGACAGGGCTGGTGGTCTGGTTGTAAGACCCTTTTGAGTCATGACTTGGGCCAACTACGGAGTTACAGATCTCAGTTACAGTTACCATTCTGCAGTGCTGCATTGTACAGAGTGTAATGTATTAATGTACAGAGTTGAAGAATATTTGTAATGAATACAGTACAAATACAGAACAATAGTTACCATTCAGTGGTGCTGTGCAATGGATAATATGTAACAAGTACATTATAGAATCCTGAAATCAACAGCTACTGGCACTGATTATCATCCATATATACATACCATACATATACATTGCCCAATTAGTTTGGTAGCTGTAGAAACAAGGAGGTCTGTGCCACCTTGAGCTAGATGTTTGATACCCCACTTAGCTAGTCATGGACACTTATCTTCCTTCTTAAAGTTGTGTTTTGAATGCACTTCATTCTTGTTGCTTCTATATGTTTTTACTAGGGAGTTTTATGTTGTGGGTGCAAGATTTGAAAAAGGCTCTTTCACCTATCACTTTTGTGAGATTTGATTTGCTGTAGATGAGGAAAGGGAGCAGGCTGTGTGTCTGAGATGTAGTGTATGTGGCCAAGGTGGGTAGTAGGAGCAGTTTATCAGTTTGTCAGTTTGTGTGAGAGCTAATTTTGTAGGGGAGTTGTCCTGGCAGTTATTGGCAGCCATATGCCTTTTCAAGTCAGTGATGTGCTCTATCCATGTAGGACTATGAATCTGCAGATTTTGTTTGTGGTATCTGTAGATTATGAGTGGTCTTTGATTAGTTTAGTGTAAATAATGGCAGGCAGTATTTTAACTTAGGTATTATTTGTAATGTTTTCCTGGATTCCTGTGGGAGGAAGTAAGAATATTTATATGCTAATACTAGCTGACATAGTGCAAATTTTGTTGTAATTTCCACATGTGCTGCAAAGGTGAGTTACTAATCAAAAGTTAAGACCAGGCACACTTTTTAACATTACAAAGTACCGTACCTGAGGTGATTGATTACGTGGAGTTGGAGCTGAGTTTTTCATATGTGCCACACAGCATAGTAGTTATTTATTTTTGCACTCTAACAGAAGCTGTGTGTTAGTGAGCCATTTCCATAGTGAGTGAGATCTAGTTACATCTTTCTTGCAGCATATGAGGTGACATCTGAATGTTATATGATTATGTTATCTGCATAAGGGGTAAAGTTCAGAGTTCGTAAGTCAAAATATAAGTTGATGATGAATATGAAAAAGAGGACAGTTCCTAAGACTGAGTGAGGATTCTGGCACTCCTGCTGAAATGGTACTGATTTTGGATGCATAAGGACTGTGAGTGGCAGTAAAAGTTCTACTGCTTAGGTTTTTACTAAACCAGTGTAGAGCACTTTCACGCATATCAAAATTAGCTAGATTTTTAATTAGAAGGGTGTATCTGATTAACTTAAATGTGTGTTTTAGGTTGATAATGAGAGGAGAGCTCCTGTTAGCTGTTCTTTACCCACTGCCTCAAAGATGTGGACTTAGATCTCTCAGAGCGAGAATTGGCTGTACCCCCTCAGAAAAAGCTACAAATCATTCAGGCATCCCTCAGAGTGCATTGCTTGGCCCCCTCTTCTTCTCAATATTTGTAAACAAGCTACCATTTAACTTGACCCACCTACAACCTGGTCATTAAACAGATGGCACGGTGCTTTAGATTTCCAATCCTAGACATCTAGATATTCAAAATAAGCTTCAGCTAGGGAATCCTACAATCTATTAATGGCTTACCGATAAAAATCTCTTTTTCAACCCTTAAAAAACATGGGGCAGGATTCATGATGGCTTGCACGGAGTCTAAGAGTAGTGTAAGACTCCATGCAGCCATCATGTCCGACAAGCGATCCATGAACAGCCTGTAGGGGCATGTAAGAGAGCTCCTAAAATGGCTCTTACTTGTACAGGGCTTGGATATGCAAATTACCTCACTTGCAGCCGAAAGGCATGCAAATGAGGTAATTTTGCGATCCAGGAAGCACAAACCTGTCCGTGTAAGAGCCATGTTATCTGCAGAAATGTACTCAGTTGACAACTGAGTACCGTTCTGCAAATAGCACAATGGGGCCTTGTCAGCTGCAAATAAAGGTTGCATATGTTCCAGGAAGCATGCCAATGTTCAAATATGTGGCCACCAGCAACGTACCCCCATGCAAAATAAAATAAAAATGTTGTTTTTTTTTTCGGCGATCGCCGATGTTTAAACGTAGCTCAGCCCCGCGCAAACGGGCTGCGCTGCAAAAAACAGAAAAATAAAAATTTAAAACCCACAAATGTGGGTTTTATGCAAACCATGAATTTACAATGTAAGGGAATAGCAGGCTGAAAACAACATGGCCACCGACTAGGGATTGCTAAGGGGGGAAGCTCAGTGTAAGACATGTAACTAAGCATTAGTAGGCAATCCTATGTAAATGAGTGTTAGGATAGTGAATCGCACTTTCACACAGCAAATGAGCACAATCCCTGGAGTGTAGGAGTAGGATAAAGGGGAGTAACAGAGTAAGAGATAGGTGACATCACAGGGGGGTATGTATGAAAGGAATGCAGCTCAGTGGAGCAGAGTGGCATGTGAAAGCTGTCAGTCACACATCATGGAAAGAGGTGTGTCAAGAAGTAGACATGGGAAAACCAAGAAATGGAAGGTATACACTGTGGATAACACCAAAGTTTCTTGCTGGACGTGCATGCACGTGTGTACATGCTCGGAGGCCCGAGTAAGATAAGGTGCGCATGTGTAAGTGTGAGTGTGCGTGTTTAAGCTGGAGTAAGCATGTAGAAGCTTGTTTAAAGACCTATTAGCTCATTTGTGCTGGTGCACGCGCGTTTTAACCCAAATAAGCAAGTTTTAGTCCGTCTTAGCATGTGTGCGCGCATGTTAGCTGCTGTGAGCGTGTTTGCACTTGTTTGCGCGTCACCCCCCCCCCCGAGGAAACATAAAGGAAAAAGGAAGCAGAAGAAATTGTAGGAAGCTACCAGGGAATACTAGCAGAGGTAACAGGTGAAAACAATCAGAAGCAGGCAATTACACAGGCAGAACAGTAGCCCAGCCCAGCACTTAAACCTCTGCAAACAACAGTGCAGTATGTTTCTCTCAAGAGACACTGCAACACTGGAGTAAGCTATTAGAAGTGAAAACTGAAAAAGCTTCACTCAGACAAAAAATGCTAGGGGCTACCATAGCTGTTATAAGGCGACATATGCAACATGCTGTGGGTGGTGACAATGCAAATGCTGCTAGACAACCCACAGTGAGGAGACGGAGAAGAGTGTACAGGCCCAGGGTCACCTACCAGGGGTTACATGAGCTGGAGATAGTGGAGCGCTATAGAGTGGACAGAGACCTCCTACAGCAAATTGTTGAGCTGTGCAGGCCACGCCTCACACACAGAACCAACAGAGGGGAACCCATCCCAGTGGAAACCAAGGTATGTGTTGGCCTAAGAATACTAGCAACAGGTACCTTCCAGAGACCAACTGGTGATATGATGGGGATATCACAGGCATCAGCATCCAGGATACTGCACCAGTTCCTGAATGCCATGTCAACACATGTCAGTGATCATGTATATTTCCCCAATTCCCGTGAGGTATTGGCCAGCAATATGCGTCTCTTCCAGCAAATAGCCAAATACCCTGAGGTAGTGGGTGGAATAGACTGCACACATATATGCATCAAAGCACCAGCCGGTGAGTGGGGTAGGGCCTACATTAACCGCAAGGGCTTCCCCTCCATCAACTGCCAGGTCATGTGTGATGTCCAGGGCATACTAATGAATGTGTGTGCTGGCTGCCCTGGAAGCTACCATGATTCCCATATATGGCATCTGACGCAGCTGTACCAGAAATTTGCCAATGGGGACATCCCACATGGTCACCTACTGGGGGATGCTGGCTATGCACTGGAGCCGTGCCTGATGACACCCATCAGAAATGCACACACACCTGAACAGGAACGCCATAATGAGGCACATGCACAAGCATGTAATGTAATAGAGCGTGTGTTTGGGCTGCTCAAGTCACGGTTCCAGTGCCTGGACACATCTGGTGGAGCTTTGCAGTACTCACCAACTACATGTACCCAAATTGTCATGGTATGTGCTATGCTACATAATATGATTCTGCAAAAACAGCTGCAGCAGGACCAGCATAGGCCTGGGCCAAGCAGCCCCCCACCATTGCCAAGGCCATCACAGGCAGAGCGTGACTCGGAGGAGGAGGAACATCCTGAGCCTGCCCCAGTAGGCAGAAGGAAGTGTGCCCAGTATGTCTTGGCCTTGGCAAAGAGGCAGCACATAGCACATACACTGGCTCAGTAGGAACCCTGGAAATGATACCTCTCTCTGACTCACACATATAGTAAAAGGAATGCCTAAGTTGACACAACCTGCTTTCAAACATGTACAGGGAGTGTAATATGTGCATCCAACATAGGCAGCCCTGCAGCACCACCTGAGGCATGATTGCCATGTATTAAGCAATGTAACACCATGTAGTATATGCAAACTTGATGACCCTGACTAACATCTTACCCTCACCAAGCTTGATGCCACAATATGAAGACAAGATGATTAATTACAACAATTGGCTTAAGTATTGCTGTTAGTCAAAGGGGATCCAATGCCTGTCAGCCTGGGATGACATGCTGAGCAAGACACGATGCTCCACCTGCTAGGGGTGGCTTGCACCTATCACCCCTGGCCTTTTGGATACTGGCAAAGCCTGTTGTCACCCCCATAGTGCCTTGAATAGGTAAGGCTCAAAACACAAACCCACCTCCATAGGTATCACAAGGGATAAGAAACTAGAAGTAACGCTACCCAATGCCAGAAGTCTAAACTGCAAGATGCATGCAGTCCAAACTCTCCTCAGCATGGAGAATGTTGATATCTGTGCAGTAACAGAAACCTGGTTCAAGGCTCACAAGAGCACCCTAACACTACCAGGTTACACCTCATACCATGCTTTACAGCCCCAAAACATGGAACAAACTACAAAAGAAGGGTGAATATCAATAATTGTCAAGGATAACCACACCCCCAGGTTGGTGCCACAGCAAGAAGCAGCACGGACTATCCACAGGAAAGTAACAGTGGCTAAAACTGCCTCCCAGTTTGTAGCCTGCTACAGACCACCCTCCTAAATCCAGGAACCGCACTTGACCTACTTGAGAACACATGAAAATATGAAGGTCTCTCCAAACAACATTATATTGGGTGACTGCAACTACCCAAACATAGACTGGGAGCATTATTCTATCTCCAACACCCTAGGGCGAAGGTTCCTAGAATTCATAAACCAAAATGCTATGGAACAACTTACCACTCCCACAAGAGGGGTAAGCATACTGGACGTGATAATCACCAACATGGGGACTCTATGCCCAAGATGAGAAGTGTATCAGTCACTGGTAAGATCAGACCATAGAGTAATCTCACTGGATATTCACATCTCGACCCCAGTCCCTGGCCAGAAAACCACAGTGAAAAACATGTGTAAGGCAAATTTTGCACTCCTCCAAACTGAGGTGGAATCCATTAAAGCCCTTGTGCCTGTGGAAAATATGGCCCAGACCTCAGAACCCTTTATAAATGCATTCTATGAACACCTTCAGGAATGCATGGATTATGCAATCCCAAATAAAACCAAGACCCAATCCTCCAAACACAGGCATCCAGCCTGGTGGACCCCAGCTATTACCAAATCATGCAAGAGGAGGAAGCTACTACATGATAGAGCAAAACCCAAAAAGGGAAGTAATCTCTGGTCAGTATTATGACAAAAAACTATGGCCACACATACAAATCCTCTAAGGCCAGCTACGAGATAAAAATTGCACAGGACACTAAGTATAATCACAAGGATTTCTTAACTGATGGTAGGAACCTGGGTGGGAATTCACAGATATGCTCAGAATTAGTCCAAAATGACAAACAATACACCAAACCCACATACATTGCCAACATCCAATCTGACAGGTTCAGTGCATAATTCCCCCCCCCCCCACCAAAAGGCCAAATATCTATCCCAGCAGAGTGCTGGCCCCCTGACATTGCAGATGCTCAGGTAACAGCCAGCGTCTCCAAAGCAAAACACACAGCATCAATGGGACTAGATGGTGTCCTGGGCTGTGTCCAACATGAACTCCAAGAAGAATTGAACACCAAATAAAACTACTGCTCAATCTCAGCCTTACCACAGGATATGTACCCAAAGAGCAGTGTACAGCAACAGTGGTCCCTCTCCACAAAGGTGGTGACTGAATGGGTACTGCAAACTATCACCCCAGAATCCTGGCTAGCTTGGTCTGCAAAGCTATGGAAAGGATCATCATGGACCTCAGAAATAAAGATATTGGGGACCTACAGACACTGGACCCTACCCAGTGTGACTTTCTTAAGGGCAGATCCTGCCCCTTAAACATGGTTGAGTCATTTGAAACAGTCACCAAGGCCATTGATGAGGGGAAGGTGGTCCACACAGCCTATCTGGACCTTGCAAAAGCCTTCCATACAATGCCCCACTTGTTCATTATAGATAAGCTCACCAGTTTAAATATAAACCCCTATGTCAGTAGATGGGTTGCAAACCAGCTCAAGGACAGAACTGACATGGTCAGAAATGGTGCAGCCATGTCAGACTCCAAACCAGCTACAACTGGCATCCCACAAGGCTCGGTCCTGGGACCTCCCATGTTTGGTATATATTTCTCAGAGGTACAGGCCAACATGGAAGGACTGTGTCTGAACAAGTTTGCAGATGACTACAAACTGGGCTCCATATCTGACCCTACAGCTGACACAAGCATCCTACAAAAGGGCCTCATAGACACAGACAACTGGTGCCAGAGCCATGTCATCAAGCTAAATGCAGAAAAGTGTATAGTCATCCCCTTTGGAAAAACAGTAAGTGCCCACCAATTGCCACATAGGTGTTAACCCATTAAGTACTTTAGAAGTAATAAGAGACCTGGGGACACAAGTTGATAGACATCTTGCATTTGACAACCATGTGGCCATAGTGGTTAGAGAAACATTTCATATACCCACCTAATCATGAAGGTATTCACATCTAGATCAGGGGAGGTCATTGTGCCTCTTCAGTCATCTCTCATCAGGCTCACAATTGAGTACAATGGCCCTTGTGGGATGTACCTTAGCAGACACCTCCAGCAACTGGAAAGACCCCAAAAGTACCTCACCAGGAGGATCAAAGGGCTCTAACAGATGCCATGTGTTGCCTGATTAAACAAACTTCAGCTCCACACAGTGGCATACTGCCTGCCCAGAGGCAATCTGTGCCTGATGTATAAAGCCATGTCCAAGCTGGAATCAATGCACATGCTGCACCTTGTAAAATCTGAATCCCATTGAGCTATGCACATGAGAGACCTGAACCTCAACACTGACATAAATAGGACATGCTGTAGTGATTGATCCATAACCCAGACGCTCCCTCCACTCTTGAGTAAACTCCCAGTCCAGGTTAGCCAGAGAGTCCCTCATTGAGTCTCTTCAAGATTAATCTTGATGAGTGGATGGGAGATTGTAGGTTTACCCTGGGTATCACTTTTATGTAACGGTTAGACAGAGGCACAGTATACTAACCTTGAAAAATGTCATGGCAAACTCCAGTTAAAATGTGTGCTGAAGGACAAACACACTCTCTGACTAGGATTAGAAATGGCCTAGGGCACATAGCCTAGTGTTTGTCAATGTCCACCCAAGTATCGGAATACACTACTAATGTTGGACAAGCCTGGTTTAAGTAGGCCATAGCTGAACAAAATGCAACATGGTCATATTTGCACAACTGGCCCTTAACTAGTCTGGTGTGCTCAGTATGAATATTTAAAGCAGTGATAGGACTGAAACCCAGGATACTGTCCACCACAGTGAAAGGACTGAACCAGTGCACTATACAATATTACAGTGTTTGGTCAGTATGAAAGAATGTTGACAAGTGTATGCAAACTATCCCATGGAAACCCTGCAGGCACAGCATAATCCCTGTTGGGTTCAGACACAAAGCAGTTGGGCAGTAAGAACACAACATGACTTCCAACACACAACTATAAATGTCAGATATTGTTCAACTTCACACACAACCACAAATGTGGTGGACCTCAGATCTCAACATATGGAAAGGTCACACTGGGCATGCTCACACTCTTTGATAAATGAGACATATGCCAGGCAACAAACCATGGAAAGCCTGAACTGGGCATGCTCACACACTTAGGCCATGTCTCAGTATAGCAGTTGGCCACACATATCTGGCATTTGTATGTGTTAAGGCAGGAACCTACCACAATACAGCAATCTGCCCAGTGCACACAGTTAAATGACAACAGAGACATAAGTAATATAGTGGAACCCTCTCATATTCAAACATCTTCCACAGATACACAAGTTGTTCATAGAAACAGGGAAAGCTATGGCAATAAAGACCTGTAAACAGTTTATCAGCAACAAATACTGTGCATCCGAAACATAAACATATGGGTGTAGAGGTAAAAAGCAGGCTGTTTGCCCTAGGGAATACATAAGCCTAGTCAGAGTGTATTTGGCGTCTGCCTCCCCAGTACAGTAGCCTACCGTGCCTCTGTAAAGTAGGTCACAGAAGGCACTGTTTAAGGCTAGTGTGCTGTGCCTCCATCAAGCAGGGACACAGTGGAGATCCCAGGGGTTGAATTTGCAACGTCACATCCATGTGGCTGGAGTTTGCTGGAAGAGGGTTGGTGAGGGGCTATGTCTAACATTAATTGGGATTTGATTCCAGACTGAGGGGAGCCTTATCTGCAGTGTCTAGACAATTTCACTGGTAAAACTTGCAAGTGATGATTTTGAGGGATTGAAGTGTCTTGCCAATACTGTTCAGAGATGTCCTCCCTCTGTGGGATATTGCTCTGTAATGTATTAGCTCCTTCCTTCTGTTGTACAGCTTATATATGGCTGGTGTACACCAGACAGGTCTCCTGTTGTGGAGGAGTCTTGGTTTTATTTGGGATGGCATGATCAATGCAAACCTTCCGGATGCTCATAGAATGCATTTGTAAAGGATTCTGCAGATTGGGCTGTATAATCCTCCAGCATGGGGTCTTTGAATTATTCCACCCCAGTCTTCACAAGTGCAAAGTCTGCTTTTGAGCAATACTTTGTTTGCAGTGATTTCCTTGCCTGGGGGTGGGGATGGGATATGGACACCCAGGGAAAGTTGGTTATGGTCAGATATTAACAATGGTGGTCTACCTCTGGTGTGGAACATAGTGTCCCCATGTTGCTGATGGTCAGGTCCAATATGTATTCCCCCTTGTGGCTGAGGTGACTGGTTCTGCCATAGCACATGGATTCACAAATTGTAGTGGCTGTAGGGTGATGTTGTTGAGGCCTGAGTAGTTCCCCCACTCAATATTCTTGTACCTGAAGTTAACCACTGTAATGGTGTATGTGAACACCTTCATATCCTACAATGTTCCCAGGGAAGCCAAGTGTGGTTCCTGGATATGGGAGGGGTGGTCTGAACTACACACCAAGCCAAAAGTCAGTTTTGCACAATGCTAGTTGTATATGTATGGCCTGTCATGCTTAGTGCAGTGGTAACAACCGAGAGGTGTGTGTATCTGTGATGTATATGGATACACCCCCTGGTTGTGTTGTGTGTTACAAGTCCTGTGGTCACGAAGCATGGTACAAAACATAACCTGGCAGTGCTGATGTGCATATGTGACCCTGAAGTAGGCGTCTGTTAATGCATATATATTCTATCCCCCATACTGAGAGATAGTGATAGATGTACATATCTCTTTCTAAATAATGATGTCAGCACCCTATAAATGCTGCAGGAGAAGAAAAGCCCCCCAGTAATTTGAATAGCGAGCTCTGGTAATGCGTTTCTCTCAAGTGCCATAGCATAGTTAGGTAGGGGTTTGAATCCTGCAAATGCTCAGTGTTTGGTGGCGGGGGGCAGGGTGTGTGCAATTCTCTTTGAAAGAAATGGCCCTTTTGGCAACTGGAATAACACACTACATGATGTACATTCCTCTTTGTAAAGACTGATGATGTCAGCACCCTATAAGTATAGCAGGAGAAGAGAAACCACCCAGTAATGCAAATAGTGCACTCTATTAATGTGTCTCTCTCAAGTATCATAACATAGTTAGGTAAAGGTTTGAATCCTGCAAATGCTCAGTGTGTGTTGAGGGGTAAAGGTTTGAATCCTGCAAATGCTCAGTGTGTGTTGAGGGGTAGGGTGTGTGTAATTCTCTTTGAAAGGAATGGCTTTTTTTGGCAACTGGAATGACACACTACATGATGTACATTCCTCTTTGTAAAGATTGATGATGTCAGCACCCTATAAATATAGCAGGAGAAGAGACACCACCCAGTAATGCAAATAGTGCACTCTACTAATGCGTCTCTCTCAAGTATCATAACATAGTTAGGTAGGAGTTTGAATCCTGCAAATGCTCCGTGTGTGGTGGGGGGGAGAGAGGTAGTGTGTGTGTTTCCCTTTGAAAAGAATGGCCCTTTTGGCAACTGGAATGACACACTACATGATGTACATTCCTCTTTGTAAAGACTGATAATGTTAGCACCCTATAAGTATAGCAGGAGAAGAAAAGCCACACAGTAATGTGAATAGCATGCTCCGCCAGTGCATCTTTTTCAAGTATCATAACATAGTTAGGTAGGGGGTTGAATCCTACAAATGCCATGTGTGTTTGTCACACAGTTTTTCAATGTGTGGTGGGTGTTGCTTTTATTATTGTATGACATATAATTATAACAGTAATTTCAATGCACACATCAGGTATGTGTGTGCCAGATAGAGATATGTACCTGTGACCTTAAATAGTTCCTATGTGTAAAGCCTGCCTCATGTGAATACAGTTGTTACCTGTGCTAACATGTCCTGCAGATTCCCAGACTGTACGCCATACATGTATGTTGTTGACAATGCAGGCTACTGCAGTGATCTGTGTCCTAGGCCAACTAGATGACATACACTCATGAAAGCTGTGATATATTAATGTGGGTGAGGGTTCATGTCTGGAGTATATGTCACACATGTTATAACATAGCAAAGTCTGTGAGTAATGGACATCCAGTGTAGGTGTATGGCAACTGTTGCTGATATGCATAAAGACACCTTCTTGCTTAGGCGATACACCAAGGGACTGCGCAATACCTTTGGAAATGTGAATATCACAGGATAGATAAGAAAACACTTGTCCATATGTACACACCATTACCCATTCTACATGATGGGTGCCGCCACCTACATGGTACTACTGGAATACTATGTTAAGTGCATGCTGATGACAAAGTTACAGTTGCATTACAGTAAAAGAGCATGGCTTGGACAACAGGTATCCATCTGTATGATACCCATGTGGTGGTCATGTGTGTCATGTGCAGAATGCATTGTAGGCCACTGTATACATTTCCAGTCGTGGATTGACATATCGCTAGTGTATTGGTATGTACGTGAGACTGCTATATGCCAAACAGCATTCTTCACAGGGATGTGTGTAGCTCAGTAAGAATGGCTACTGGTATAGTGTAGTACTGCAGGGATATCACTGACACTGGGTTTCCTACATCTGTGTATCAGTTGAGGATACATCATGTAATAGGTTCATAGGTTCATACTAGGCTATCTGCCCTATGGCAGTTATAAGCCTAGCCAGACTGTGTTTGTCTTTTGCCACCCATGTTAAATGAATTTTGATATGGCCTTTTTCCAGGTTAGTATACTCAGCCTCTGTGTAACAGTGACACAGAAGTGATACCCAAGGTAAACCTACAATCTCCCATCCAGTCAGCAACATTCCTCTTGCAGAGAGTCATTAAGGGACTCTGCCTAACCTGGACTGTGATTTTATTCCAGAGTGAAGGGAGCCTCTGGGTTATGAATCTGTCTCTCCAGCATGTCCTATTTATGTAAGTGCTGAGGTGCAAGTGTCACGAGCACATAGCTCCATGGGATTTGGATTTTCTGAGGTGCAGCATGTCCATTAATTCCAGGTTAGACATGGTTCTATATGTCAGGCATCTGTTTGAGCCCTTTCATCCCCTTGGTGAGGTACTTTTGTGGACTTTCCAGTTGCTGCAGGTCAGGTGTCTGGTAAGGTACACCACAAAAGGGGCATTGTACTCAATTATGGGCCTGATGGATGACTAAAGAGGCACGATGACCTCCTGTGATCTAGCTGTGAATCCCTTCATGATTAGGTGGCCTATATAAACTGTCTGTGTAAGCACTACAACCATGTGGTTGTCAAATGGCAGTTTGCTATCAACTCGGGTCCCCAGGTCCCTAATCATGTGTACATTACTTAATGGCTTACCACCTATGTGTTAATTTGTGGGCACTTAGTTTTTGCCAAAGGGGATGACTATACAGGTTTTGGCGTTTAGCTTGAGGCCATGGCTCTGGCACCAGCTGTCTGTTTCTATGAGGCCCTTTTGTAGGATGCTTCTGTTGGCTGGTGAGTTGATTATGGCGCCCAGTTTGCAGTCATCTGCGAACCTGCTCAGCCACAGTCCTTCTGTGTTGGCCTGTACCTCAGAGAAATATATACCAAACAAGAGAGGTCCCAGGACTGAACTCTGTGGGATGCCACTTGTAACCGGTTTGGAGTGTGACATGGCTCCAGCAATTCTCTCCATGTGTGTTCTGTCCATGAGCCAGTTTGCAATCCATCTAGTGACATAGGGGTTTATAGTTATGCTGGTGAGCGTCTTTATAATGCATGGGTGGGGTATTGTATCGAAGGCTTTTGCGAGGTCCAGGTAGGCTGTGTTGAACACCTTCCCCTCGTCACTGGCCTTGGTGACTGTTTCAAAGACATCAACCAGGCTTAAGAGGCAGGATGTGCCCTCATCAAAGCTGAACTGGGTAGGATCCATTGTCTGTAGTTCCCCAATAACTTTATTTATGAAGTCTATGATGATCCTTTCCATAGCTTTGCAGACCAAGCTAGTCAGGTGTACAGTGCAATAGTTTCCAGGATCTGTTGAGGCACCACCTTTGTGGGGAGGGATCACTTTTGCTGTACGCCACTCCTTGGCTACATATCCTGTAGTAAGGCTGGGATTGAACAGTAGTTTTATGTTTGTGTCTAGTTCTTCTTGGAGTTCATGTAGGATGCAGCCTGGGGCGCTGTCTGCTCCCATTGATGCTGTTTTTCTGCTTTGGAGAGGGTGACTGAGCATCTCAGATGTCAGGGGGTCATCACTCTGCTGGGATATATATTTGCCCTTGTGGTGGGGAAGGGGGTTAGATGTTTGTGCTGAACTTGTCAGCAATGATGTTGGCAATGTATGTGGCTTAGGTGTATTCTGTGTCATTTAGGACAACTTCTGAGCATATCTGGGTAGGAATTCCAACCCAGATTCCTAACATAAGTAAAGAAAGCCTTGTGATTATCCTTAGAGTCTTGTGCAATATTTCTTTTGAAGCTGGCCTTAGACAATTTTATGAGTGCCCATAATTTTTGTCCAAATACTGATCAGAGATGCCTTCCCTTTGTGGGATATTGGTTGATCATGCAGTAGCTTCATCCTTCTATTGTTTTCTGTTATGTGGCTGGGGTCCACCAGAAAGTTTGCCTGTCTTTGGAGGATTGGGTCTTGGTTATATTTGGAATTGCATGATCTGTGCATTCCTGGAGGTGTTCATAGAATGTGTTTATAAAGGATTCAGCAGTGTGGGCCATATTTTCCAAAGGCCCAGGGGCTTTGAAGGATTCCACCTCTGTCTCGGTTTTGAGCTCTGTGGAGTTTGCTTTACACAACTTTTTCACTGTGGTTTTCTGTGCAGGGGCTGCGGTTGGTATGTGAATATACAGTGAGATTACTCTATGGTGTCATCTTACCAATGAGGAATAAACTTCTGGCCTGGAGCATAGAGCCCCCATGTTGGTGATGATCAGGTGCAGTATGTTTCCCCCTCTTGTGTGAGTGGTAACAAGTTGTTCCATAGCATTTGAGTTTATGAATTCTAGGAACCTTTGGCCTAGGGTGTTGGAGCTATAGTAATGCGCCCAGTCTATGTGTGGGTAGATGAAGTTGCCCAATATAATGTTGTTTGGAGACACTTTCATATATTCATGTGTTCTTAAGTAGGCCAAGTGGGTTTCCTGGGTTTAGGAGGGTGGTCTGTAGCAGGCTATGAACTGGAAGGCAGTTTTACCCACTGTTAGTTGCACGTGAATAGTCTGTGATGCTTCATGCTGTGACACCAACCTGGGGGTGTGGGTATCCTTGACATTTACTGATACTCACCCTCCTTTCATAGTTAGTTCCATGTTTTGGGGCTGTAAAGCATGGTATGAGGTGTAACCTGGCAGTGCGAGGGTGCTCTTGGGAGCCTTGAACCAGGTTTCTGTCACTGCACAGATATCAACATTCTCCATGCTGAGTATTTATTTTATTTTATTTTTATTTTACATTTGTTGACCGGGCTAGTCCAGCTGGATAATTTCCATTTTCAGTGGCGGCCCGGGGAGAAAAGCTCCACAGATTAAAACAAGGTTATAGAGATTAAACAATTACAATAAATGTCTGAGACACAGACAGTGAGCAACAATGCATACATATTAGTCTAGATAAAGTAATAAAAAACACATAGTGCTATCTTCATATTGAGAAAGACATTAATTGTTTACAGTACAATTATGTGAGAATGGGGTAATTACATATTTTAAAATGTATATACATACTTATAAAAGACAATGTTTGTACTTTTTTTTTTTTTTTTTGAGAACAGTAGTAACAGTACAGTCATTAAGTCATTTGTGATCACAGAGAAAGATTGCAGTTTTGAAATAAGGAATTATGATAGTAAAATGAAGAAAGTAGATTAGTCTGGATTGGTACAAGAACAGAGCCAGAAGTTGTTCAGATGTAAAAGAAGTTGTTTTTTAAAAAGATGAAAGGAGCCGAGAGAGGTAATGTGTGAGGGGAGGTTATTCCATATTTTGCCTACTGAGTTGGAGAAAAGGCAGTTACCTGCAGAATTTGTGATTCTAGTTGTGTTGACTTGTAGCTTTTCGGCGGAGCGCAGCTGTTTCAAGTTATTATAGGGGGTCAAGAGGTTACTAAGAGCAGGTGTCTTTGATGGTTGATATAGAATGTTATGTGTTATTAATAGTTGTTGATAGATAAGTTTATTAGGAAGTTCCAACCAGTGTAACTGTTTTAAGTTTATACAGTGGTGTGTTCTATACTGGGATGCTGTGGCAAAACGAGCTATATTGTGGTAAGATGTAGACAGTTTCCTAAGGTTGCTTTTAGAGAGGTTAGTGTAAATGGAGGAAGCATACAGTAGGGTAGAGATAAGATGTGATTGTGCTAAGGTGGTCCGTGCTTCTGGTGTAAGGAAGGGTTTAATTCTGTACAGTGAACCAATCTTTTTATTAACTGCTTTTATAGTGTTATTGATGTGATAATCATAGCTAAGATTATTATCAGTAGTGACACCAAGCAGTTTGGTAGTAGAGTCAGGGGAGATGAGGGAATTATCACTTGCAGTAATAGTAAAGTTTAGTTGAGAAGATTTGTGGGTAGGTGAGAATAGTAAAAGTTTTGTTTTCTTGGGGTTGAGGAGAAGACATCTTTTTGAGAACCACTGTTCGACAGTAGAAAAGGTAGATTGTGTCAGTGACTGGAGTTCAGATTGAGTGGAAGCTGTGCAAATAATGGTGGAATCATCTGCATATTGTATACAGGTAGTGTTTTGGATAGATGATTGGAGATCATTAATAAAGATAGAGAATAAGAGTGGGCCTAGTATAGATCCTTGAGGTACTCCTAAAGAGATGGGTAGTAGAGCAGATAGAGAATTTTTCCATAGTACTGCTTGTTGTCGGATTTCAAGATAGGATGAGAACCAGGTTAGGGAAGAGAAATCTAAGGCAAGGGATTTTAATATGTGTAGAAGAAGTGTATGGATGACCATGTCGAAGGCTTTTGACAGGTCTAGAAAAAGAGAAGAGGTTAGTTTGTTGTTGTTACGGTTACAGTTGATGGTGTTGGTAAAAGAAAGTAGTGCAGTAGTAGTACTATGTGAAGGTCTAAATCCATGTTGAGTGTTTGCTAGTAGGTTGTTATGAAGGAGATGGTTAAGTAGTTGTTTGTGTATACATTTTTCCATGATTTTAGCTAGTGGAGATAATAGCGCTATAGGGCGAAAGTTAGAAAGGTCAGTGGATTTACCTCCTTTGTGTAAGGGTATGATGTGTGATATCTTCCAAATTGATGGAAATGTACTTTCTTTTATGGATCTGTTTATTAGGATAGAAACAGGGTAGGCAATAGATTTAGCTGCTACTTGAAGGAATTCAGCAGGAAGTTTATCTGCTGATGGGGTAGTGGGTTTAAGTTTTTGTAAAAGAGATTGAATGTAGGAGGTGGGTATGAGTTGAAGTTGAAGGGGAAGAAGGGAATTATTGATGTTACTTAAGAGCAGTTGGGAAGCATCAGGAGATAAGTGGTTAGCTAGACTTTGTATGGAAGTAGTAAAGAAGGTATTGAAGTTATTGGCTATTAAAGAGGGATTATCAGGGTCTAAATTCTATGGGTTGGGTGTAACTACTTTGCCTGGGGTAAGTAGATTATTGATAGTAGACCAGAACTTTTTTGGTTCTTTTTTGGTGGATTGTTGAAGTTCAAAGTAATAATTCTTTTTATCGGAGAGGATGGCTTTTTTGGTATTGTTTCTGAGCTCTCTAAAGGTTTGATGATCTGTTGGGTTTCTAGAGGAATGCCATTTTTTCCAAGATTTATTTCTCAGTTTAATTTTTTGTTTAGTATTAGAGGTTAGCCAGGGTGCTGTTTTGGTCTTTGTTCTAATGGTACGACTTGGGGCATGTTGATTTAAGATTGCAAGGAATGCTGAGTTGAAATGTTCAACGGCATTGTTAAGTGAGAGGTGTTTTAGAGGGGTCCAGTTGTAATGTGAAAGTTCTGTTTGAAACTGTTCAGGCTTAAATTGTTTTTTTGAATATAGTGTTCTATGAGAGGTAGGTAAGTTTAGATTAGTTTTAGCTCTAACGACATAGGTGAGGGAGTGATCGCTAAGGTCATCAGGAAGGATGCCAGTTTGGTAGGTTTGTAGGGGAGTTTGTAAGCCTCCAGTCTAGGGTGGTTTCTTTTTTGCTCTTATTATTTATTCTAGTGGGACTATCAATTAGTTGTTTGAAACCATAAAGGTTTATATGGGAAGTAGGGTTAGCATTGTTACAAGATTTCCAATCAATGTTAAAGTCACCAAGGAATAGTGTTTCTTGAGGGAGGTTATTAGAGAGTTGTTCAAGAAGTTGTTCTAAAGTGGGGATGTTATTTCTGGGGGGGAGGTATGCACAGATGATGTTTATTGCTTTAGTAGTGTTAATTTGAATTTTGGAGCAGATTATTTCAGCATTATTTGTTTGGGTAAGGGTAAGGTCAAGAAGAGTAAGCTTCAGGTTTGTTTTATATAGAATAGCTACTCCACCTCCCTTCCTGGAGGTGCGGTCAAGTCTAACAATGTTATATCCAGGTGGGGTAATTTCAATGTCTTTAATTGAAGGTTTTAGCCAAGTTTCTGATAAGCATAGAATGTCAAATTTGTGTACATCTAATAGGGCATGGAGTTGACTAAGTTTGTTACAGATGCTACGTATATTGAGATGGGCCAAGGATAATAGGTTAGAGGGTGTAGTGGATGAAAGAGAGAAGGGTTTGATATGAGTTTTGTGAGTTTTGGTAGTAGTAGCTTGAGGGCCTGGGTTGGGGTGTATGTCACCATCTAGTAGTAGATGGAGTAGTGTAAAATAGTTTTCAAGTTTATGTTTTAGGAGGGTGTCGAATATTTTCTTTGTTTTAGTTTTCAGTAGTTTGCAGTGTAATAGCCTATGGTATTTGGCAAGTAGGTAGATGGATTGTATGGATGTGTGTAAGTAGGATGGAGTTGGGGATGTAGCAGTTGTACTGGTATGTTTTGATGGAAGTGAGAGGGAAACAGTTATGGAGTGTTCATAGGAGGTTAGGAAGTAAGTAGTAATGAGGAGGAATAATAGTAAGAAGGAGATAGGTAATTTCAGTTGTGACTGGAGGATAGCTGTAGTCATGATAAAATAGTTGTAAGTTTGAATGTGGTTTGCTGGTATGTTGTAGGTGGAAGTACTGTGGGAGTTTAGGGGAGGTGGTAGGGGTTGTGATATTTTAGGTGTGTTAGTGAAAGAGAGGTGGGGCAGGTTATAGTAGGTAAGTAGGTGTGGCTAAATGTAGGGTGGTACACAATTTGTGAGGCTGAGTATGATTGGGTGTAAGAATTAAGAGGTGTGTCTAGAGGCAAGTTAAATGTAGGACCCCTGGGGGTGGGTGGGAATTGGGGGTAGGGAGGGGAGCGGAGTGAGCCCGCAGGGCCAACGGAGCGGGAAGAAACAGCTGAAGAAAAGAGAAGGAGGGGAAACAATCAGAAATGGAGGTAAGTGAGGTCAGAAAGGTATAAGAAAAAGGAAAAGTTAGAGAGAAGACCAGGTACTTCTAATAGAAGATAGGTAAAAGGGCTGAGTCAAAGGTGAAGCATAGAGTGTGAAATACAGGAGGAAGATAAGGTAGAATTGTAGAGGGAAAACTAGGGAAGGTAAGAGGGCAAAGTAAAACAATAAGAAGAGAGATCAAGGGAGAAGAAGAAAGAATTCAAAGGAGAAGAGTGCAACAGTCTTAAAAAGGGTTAAGGTAAGAGGTCAGAAGAGAAAGGGTGAAAAGAATCATTGGAGAGTAGAGACTGCCATCTAGTGGCCAGAGCTGGTATTAAATCTATAGAGAGTTTTCTGCAGTAAGGAGAACAGAAAAGGACGATAGAAAAAAGATATTGAGAAGGAAGGTTTATTAAGAAAAGCAAAGTAGATAGGGGGCTGCAGAGGTGCAGGTGGAAACAATGGAGTACTTCAGTGGATGAAACTAGAGGGGAGGGGGATATGGCTGCTGGCAAAAACTGACAGTTAATCTAGTATACCTTAAGGGTGTGTAAGATTAAAATATGCAAAATAACATAGGACAGAAATACTAAGAGACATACAAAATATATCCTGAGGCGTTTAGTCCAGTGTTGTTTGGTTACCCAGGTGAAGAATTACCCAGTCAGGCTGGATAGGTGACTATAGTTGCTCCTTTTGGTCCAATAAGGTAAGGTGGGAGTTGAAAGAAAAAAAAGTGTATATAATAGCTTTGAACAGCTGAAGAAAGAGAAAAAATATTAAGGGGGGGAGAAAGTTAGAGTTAGCAGGGGTTAAACAATAAAAATGTTTCATCAGCAGTACAGTTTACACAGCATTAAATAACTCGGTCAGATTAAACCATCTAAAACAAGAGTGTGCAACACATGTCCTAACATTAGGGCTAAAAATACATTCAAGTAATACTCTAAGCATTTGGATTAATAAAAAGTCATACAGATTAAATCAAACCCACAAAGAGGTCTGTTATGTAAAATACAGCAATTAAATGTAGTTATTTAGTACAGCCATATTGCAGTGTATCAGTTAATACGACATCCTTTCACACAACTACTGAGAGGTCAATTTACTGAGATACAGCAACTATGTCCAGTTATCAAATAAGGCAGTATACTAAGTATTGGCTAAGACTATTTGCATTCACAGAAATTTGTTGACTACAGGTAGAGCATTACAGATTTAATAATAAGGACAGTCTGCCCGTACAAAAATAACAATTCCTTTATGTCTAGATTAGGGTAGACCATGATACAGGAGGGTGAAGTTTTAACATAGTATTCATGGAAATTGAGAGAGAAAAAAATATTTAAAATGGTTTAGCTCCGAAATTAGGATAAATAAAATAAAGACACTAGCGATAAAATTATGTTGCTATTGATCAGGTCTTAAGGGAGCAAAAGGCTTCTGCCGAGGCTAGTTCAAAATACATGCCTTCTAATTAATAAGAAAAGCCGAAGAACAATATCTGGTCGGTAGGATAACTATGTCCCAAGCATTCTGATAGGTACAAAGTACGCTAAAACATACTTATTTAATAAGCGAGAGGCACAAATAAATAGGCGCAGTTGAAATCCCTCGTTGCAGAGTATAAGGATAAATTGCCAACAGCAGGCGTATTAAACACGCTACATATAGGCGTAAGCACGCGGGTCACAGAGGAATTAGAAAGAGATAGAGATAAGGGGCATAAGCGTTTGGAGTAGAGTAGAGTTTGGAGTGCATGCATCTTGCGGTTTACATGTCTGGCATTGAGTATCATTACTTCCATTTTCTTATCCCCTGTGCTACCTATGTAGGTGGGTTTGTGTTTTCAGCCTTACCATCAGAATGCAAAGATGTGCAGACATTACACTGTTGGAATTAACACTGGTGTATAAAAAGCTACAATGACAATCATACTATTAATGCATCAGGCATGCTGGGATATACCCACAATCATATCATTACACTGTACTGTTAACAACATGATAATATTACTACAGTTCTATGTAGTCACCCTGTGCATCAGCACCATGCTATCCTGTTCCTGTGTCAATGTTACAGATTGCAGGAGGTGGCACAGTTTCATCATATGCACAGGGTGTGTACTTGTTATGCCAGAGTCTGCCACTGACACATCCAATCGACATCTATGTGTGTGTGTGTGTGTGTGTGTGTGTGTGTGTGTGTGTTAGTGAGGGACAACAGTACAGCATGGGGCAATGTTGACGCAGTGTGTGTGTGTATATGTGTTAGCCCTAGGTGTTAGCATTATGCATGTGTGTATGCATGCACACAGTACCACCTCATGGCTGCCATATACGGGTGTTTGTGGACAGCCACAGACTGTACCTGCCAGGTCATATAGATCACTGTCTCTGGCCACAGACACAGTACCTGTGCCTGGCAGGGGTGCTACGGACAGTATCAGGTACTAAGCCAGACTGGGTACTGTCATCAGAAGCAGTTGGTTGATGACTGGACACATGTCCCTGCTGGGACTGTCCAGAGCCACGTGCATGTAGTCTTCTAGGGCGGTCTGATGACAGCACAGACTGATACTGGCACTATGGGAGTGGCTGCGTGTTTGTTGTTGTCTGCGACGACTGCCAGCTGCTGATGTTGCTGGCATACATCCAAGTCGATGCCTCAACCATCCTGCATTGCCCTGGCTCATGGACATGTAGTTGTGGAACAGATCTAATGTATCCCCCCAACATCTGTCAATGACCTCTCCGACAGTACGGATGGCAGTCGCTACATCACGCATAGTGTCATTCATAGCAGTGCAATGTGCTCTAAGCTCCCTCAGACCCTGTCTGGTGTACCGTTCCATATGTGCCTGTGCCTGCATTACTGCCCGGAACATAGCTGAGTTTGAAAGACCTCCATGGGCACATCTGACAGGGGCAGTATGACCACGGATGCTCCCATGAGAACCCCTGGACATCTGCCTGTGTGGTACCATGTCAGGACTCTGGCCATGGCTGCTGTGAGGGGATGCATGTGCCACTGATACCACATTACCCTGGTCAATGTCCACTGTATGCTGTCCCTCAGCTAAGGACATTGGTGACAATGGATGTATCGGCAGGATGACTGTGCGCATTGATGGGGTTGACTGCTGTGTACTGTCGATTGGCTGACCAACATCAGACCCTGTCACACCTCCCTGTGCCATTACACATGTATCATCATTATCACTATCCCCAGCAGTGGCTTCAGGTTCCCTACTGCACGCCAACAGAGCAACATCAGAACCTGTGAGAGGAAGACAGGAAACACATTTTACGATGTGTACACAATGTTACCACAGATGCACATGGGCACATGCACACATGCACACATGAACATGGGCACATGCACACATGCACATGGGTACATGCACACATGCACACGGGCACATGCACACGGGCACATGCACTCATGCACACATGCACACATGCACATGGGCACATGCATACATGCACACGCACACATGCACACTCCTCAGTTCATGAGATACAAACACACACACACCTGTAATCCAACACATACACAATACTGTTTGAGGGTATTATTACTATTATTATCATTAGTATTAATAGTATTGTTATTACACACTCACCAGCATGGATTGGCTGCCTTGCTGTTACTCCAGTGTGACCTGCACAAATAAGATAGTTATTGTCAGTGGGCACAAATGTGCCATTGATGCTGTGAGTATGATACAGTACAGTAGTACAACAGTTGGCTTTCACAGGTGTACTGATGATATTCAGAATATCAATCTTGCACAAGAATTTCCAGGATAACAGCTACACATACAGTACACATCTCACACATACATAAACTACCAGTGCAGACAACACTCAACTACAGATATGGCATGTTACCTGCACAATCCTTGTCCACATGCTGGGTGGCTCCAGCCTCCATCATGACACATGTCTGTGGATGTTGTTGTTGTTGACCTGGAGCCACAACACTTAGGAGGAGCTCCTCCAGTCTGGTGAGGGGGGGTGGATAGGTACCCCACCACCTGTGGCAAGCTGTTGTCTGTGGATATCAGATGCACGCTGACGGACATTTGCATGTGCATGTGATGGCCTCTGCACCAATTGTTGGCCAGCATTTACTAATTGCATGCAGCCTGCTGTGTGGTAATTGCAGTTCTCTCTGTGATTTCAGGACAGTTCTATAAAATGTTAGGTTAGGTAGGCATAGGCCTTTCAGTTTTTCAAGGTAGTGACCATGCTGGTTTGCTGTGGACACTGTTGTGTGAGTCAAAAGGTTGGTATGTCTCTCATATCTAAGGCTGTGTTGTAGCCACTGAAATGCATGTTGTACTGAAACCTGACTGTTGCTTCTTCCAGTTCATTCTTCTCAGTGTGTATGTTAACTCACACCTAATAATGCTAATACTGTCTACATGGGAGTATGTACTTTCCTGTGGGACTTGTGGATTAACTGGTATACAACAGTAGCTCTTGCAATTTCTTGCTATGGCTTCACTATTTAGCCTTTACATTCACTCCTTGAAGGCCTGCTATTTGTCTTTACTGGAATGTGTTGCTATGGCTTTCCTAGTTTCCATTTACATTCACTCCTTGTAATGCATGATATATTTCTTTCAGCAGCAATTTCTTATATGTTTGGTGTGGTTTGGTGGCACTGCATGCAGTCTGGTGAGGCCAAGGTGTGGGGTTTGACACTTACAAGAGTATCTTATTTTGCTGCTGAGCAGTAGTGGGGCCTTGTACTTTGTACTAACAGTTATGAATATCAGGCACATGCAGTGCTTGTAAACTGCTATACTGTCCTTAGTTTATTAGATGGCTACATCCTTTGATATTTCTGGGTTGTACTCCTACATGAGGGTGTGCTTGTGGAAGCAGTTCTACAGCTATTCACAGAGTGTATAACAGCCGACAGGCTGATATGCCTGTGTGTTTCTGACACTTGCAGGCCTCAGATACTCTCAGGTATATATTTGAGCAGCCTCAGGGAATGGTACATATCAGTGGGATACACCCGTGATATATTTCAGATATTCTGCAGTTGTGACTGTTGGGTATTTTGAGCATATGTATTACTACACCATTTTTGACATGCAAGTAGTGTCTACTTTAACTTATTGACAGTTACCATTACGTGGGATTCCCCACCTTTCTGCCTACTGTTAGTACATTTCTCAGGGAGTCAGTGGGGCACAGTTAACATTTGTTTGTAAATCAGGGACATCCCTGTAAATCAGTCACAGTTAGGAGGTCTGGCCTCTTACCTATTCAAATATGGTGGTGTTTATCCTGCTCTGATACTGTGTGGGGTTTGCAAGGTGCTACTGTAACATTATTACCTACTAGCATGGCTGTTTCTCTTATCACACTAATGTAATGCAATTCCACAAGAATTGCCAGTAAAGATACAAGAAACAAGCTTTGTGTAATAGCCTTCCTATATTCCCTTTACATTCAGTCCTTCTAGTTCATGATATATTGCTTTCAGCACAAAACTCTTGTATATCAGTCATGGCTTAGTGGTAAGTCATGCAGACTAGTGTTTCCAAGTTCCTGGGTTCGAGACTGACAGGGGAATTTTATTTTTCTGCTGAGCAGACTACAGGCCTTGTCATTCAGAGTGACTAAGGCACTTTTAAGCAGTTGTAAGCAGGTGTGCGCTGGCTTGTGCGATGCTCACGCATGCGCACAGTCGCTTAGCTAAGCGCACACAAGCGCACACCTGCTGATTACTGCTTAAAGGTGCTTACTCTCGCTAACACCCGCGCTAATTTCTTTTAAAGAAAAGAAAATGGGGAGATAGGAAAGTGGTGAAAAAGGGGGCACAAAGAGGGTAGGACAGTAGGAAAACAAGCTCGGGATTTGCAGGAAGGATGTAGGAAAGGCCCATAGTTGCCCATTTCTTTATCAGCAACAGCTGTGCATATGTGTGTAATTTGGTGTGAAATTTGAAACCTTCCACCCCTGAGAGAGGGGTGAGGACAACAAAATATGTTGCACAGCCAGTTTTAATTATCAGTTGACATGTCCAGCAGACATGTCTGCAAAATGGGCAGCTATGTATGGGGCGTAATTTTTTTGTGGGAACAGAGTGCCCTTTTTTTACTTTTTTTCAGGTGAGAGTGGAATGTGAGGTACAGGAAGTAGGTATATTTGGGGAGGTAGGTTGGGGAGGTTAACAGACAAGACAAACAAGATGCATACAGGGGCGGAGTATGACACATGTGGGGAGGAAACACAATTGACGGGGACGGATGTTTGGATATTGCGAGCCCATGAGCCCACAGATGGCAACAGTGGAATTGAGATCCCCACCCATGGGCAGTTACCACTGCGCCTTCACTGCTCAGGATGGGGCTGTGCTGGGGGCTGAATAGGATGGGCAGGCACACCCATGAGTTGCGCCACCCATGCCTCAAGCTGACGTAGGGGTTCAAGCACAGAATGCCTGATCTCGCTACGCACCACAGACCAGACACTTTGGAGGGTGAGTGGACGTTCTCCTCTGGCCATGCTTGCAGAGGGGGTATGAACCCCATCCCCTGCAGCGCTTCCACCTGAAGGTGGCACAGGGCCACCGGAGGAGGTTCTGACCTGGGCACTAGTGCCAGATGCACTCGCCAGCTGAGGTGGGAGAGGTGGGTCCGCTGGAACCCGCCTTCCCTGTTGTCCTATGTTTAGCATTATTTTATGACATTTTGGGTTAGTAACAAACAACACCATTCAAAATTAGTTGTAACAGCATGCATCAGTATTCCCATTAACCAAACACCCATGAATTCCAAACATTGAACAGCAAGCATAACACATGTATATTTAGAACAACAGTACACAATCCAACAGCATGCAGGGTTTATTGATGGCAACAGGTCATCAGGTTTGGATATGTGAACAGGGCACATGCATCAACGTACATGCAGATATGTATGAACCAACAGGACAAATGTCCATGGGAATTAATTGTGACTACACATACCCAGTTTGGTGTGGAATGGCATTATTTGTGAAATGGGGTAGGGTGAAGAAATATTACATTAACAACTTAAACTACCTATACATATGCTGTACATCTCTAGTAGCTGCAGATATATATACCCTACATGTCTTAGTACAGTTTCCTATATGTAACCTTAGGAATGTTGGTGATGGGAATGTTACTGCTTCATTAATATACATTCCATTTTTATTCATACATGTTCATATCTGGCTGTGTTCAGGTACAGCATCCTGCTACATTTGATTTATATGGCTTTAGACAACTGTGGATGTTCAGTATTTCATACAACCATACTATCTCCATATTGCAAGGGTACCGCAACATATCCAAATTGTGGGACAGACACATTCCCGGTTCAGTACTTTATTAAACCCATTTCACTCTTTGGTTGTGGCTGTCTCATTCATTTCATAATGTACTGACTGCAGTATAACTTTATTCCAGACTTATTACAGCTTTCTTGGTCGATTCACACCTCTTTCTCACACTCTCACTTGTTTTATTTTTACAATTCATGATGGTACTGAATTCTAGGCATTATTAACATTTCTTACTTGTTACAACAATCCTTTCCAACAGACTCACTTATTTCATATGGCAGATTTTAAAAGGGGATGTATTTGACACATGTCTATCCTCTGTACATTGTTCACCAGTCATTTTCAGGCTGAAGCAGTTATCTGATATTACAATACAGGCGGAAAATCTCTATTTCACACTTGTTTAATGTTTATTTCTGGATTACAGGCTGCATCACTTATCTAATCATACAGTACTAGCAGAATCTTTCTTCTAGGCTTATTTGAACTTTATTAATATGTGACAACACTGAACTCTTTTACAAGCTGTCTCACTTATATTCTATAACAATTCCAGCAAAATAATTACTAACCTGCTTGGTGGCGCAACCGCCCCAGCCTATCAGTATAGGCTCGCCGATTCATAGAACGGACACCTGCAGCTGTGATATAACTGAAGTAATATTGGAACGTACATCTCCATAATATAGGCTAAGATAATTTCTTACATACTTAATTACATGGATACTTACTCAGTAGTGGGGTGTTTGGCATTTGCCGGGCCTCCTGGATCCAATGGTTCAGTTGGTCCTGCTTACGTCTTTTCAGGTCCGCATGGTGGTGACGGACCTGTTCACCAGTCCTTGGTATGCCTGTGGCACTAGTGAGATCATGTGCCAACTGGTTCCACACCTCTGCCTTGTATGTGCCCCACTGAACCTGGCCCTGCATGAATTGAGCTTCATGATCATGGACTAGGAGCCAAACCATATATTTGGACTCCTCAACACCCCACCTCTGTGCTTGAAAGTGACTGCCCTCTCCTACACCTGCCATCCTGACTGCAAATGGGTTCCACAATCAGTTATGCTATTTATTCCCACCTATGGGGCTTATATATGCTGGTTTTCCCGCACTTATCTGTGATTGGCCATTTTGGACATGTATCAGCTTATAAAAACCTGCTTTGTCATGCTTCTATTTCCATTCATTCCTATATATATGCTAATGCTGCATGTCTCAGTACAGCTGTCATGGCTTAGTGGTTTAGTACTTTGACTATGGTGCATAGTATCCTGGGTTTGAGCCTGGCCATTGCTTTTTTTTATTTTACTACTGTCTAGACAGGCTAGGAGGTATGTCTGTGTGAAGGTGGTTTTGATACAGCTTGCTCAACGTTGCCTGACGGTAAGCCGGTTGGCGTGCTTCGCAGCTCCGCGCAAACGGCTTACGCTGGGTAATGCATTATTTGGCTATGAGCATGCATATTACACTGTGTGAAGTGTTGCTCAGCTACGGGCACCCATTTTATGTGTGTTAAACCGCTGCTTACCTGCGGGCAGTCATACTCAGCTTGTTAGAGCGCTGCTCAGCTATGGGCACTTATAAAATTTTTTTTTATTTTATTGTGTCGGATTTCTTCAAAAATACATGGCCCATTTCATTACATTTTACTTAAATTATAGTTTTATATATATATATATATATATATATATATATATATATATATATATATATATATATATACATATATGTCAGGGGATTGTTTCATGCTTATTTAACTAAAAATAGAAAATGATGCTGTGGGGGCTCGAAATGTGACTACCTCCTCTATGGTTGGCCAACGTCTCTACCGCTATGCTATTGCTACTTGGCTTAATTTGCATATTTAGATCTTATATGCTTTTCAAAGACTGCTAACTGTGGCTGAGCGGAGGGCATACCCGCGCAAACGAGCGCAACTACGTGCAAACATTTTTGAAATTATATAAAAAAAATTAAACTGTTATTTTTACGTTTTACATTACAGTTGGGTTTATAGTCTGTGGGGGCATGTGTGGTGTTGTGTTTCTTGACATTTCCGCGGACTCGCTCGTGGGAGTTTACTTTCAGGACTCTGACTCTTCTGGGGGCGTGTCCCTTTGCAGAACTCACCATTCGGACACGCCCCCTACTTTCCTACATGGACCGTGTTAGCCTAGGGTGTGATTCAGCATACCCTCATGAATATGCATGACATGCTGACGTCATACCATTTAACTGCAGCCTCCTTGTAAGACATGTTAACTCTTACACGGAGGTTTCATGAATCCTGCCCATGATCTTTAGAGCAAGCAAAAAGTAACTAAAATGTCCAAACACCCTCCAGATCAAAAATCAACAATGAAACAAACTTTTCCTTTAATACCTTGCTATGTGTTAGATCAATCCCTTAACTTTCTAGGCACACTGAAAAAGTAAGATCTCAAGTCAATTACCTCCTTTTCTGGACCCCAAAACTCTCTTAGTTTTCATCAACATTTGCCAAGGCCACAATAGGCAAATTAATACTTTTTTACACAGCTGAAATATGACATAGCAATATGTCCCACAGCCACAAACAAAACTAACACAACTCTATTTCCAACAAAATATGACTCTCCTCACCTAGAACATCACTGTGTCATGCCGCCCATAGCTAAATACTTCCCAGCACTGGGCAGAGCAAACTTTCTCCTAGGCTCACTGCTATATAAACTACTCTGTTAGGAAACCCCATGACCATGAGAAACATTACATCTACCCCCACTTATAACTTCAAGAGTCTATTTTACTCTGGCCCAGTACTTCAAACCCCAAAAACTAGGCTTCACTACTCTAGCCAAAACTTCTCTGTGCCTACACCAAATGTATGGTAATCCCTTCCATCAGATATCAGAGAAATGTCCAACGACACCAATTTCAGATTCCAACTCATCATTTTCTGTAAAAGAAAATAAAATAGAAAAGAACAGATGCAGGCGGTGCTGTACAGGACGTCACCTAACCAGAATTTTCACACGTTTTAACTGTCTGTGCTACCCCTTCCCTCTGTTATCACTGTAACCTGCTAGAAATGTTTTAAGTAATATGTGAATAGTATTATTACCTTCTCTCAGCTCAGATATCCACTGTTGTTTGCTTAATCCTATATTATGTACTGTCAAATATTTTCTGCAATGATGTTATTATCTCTGTATATATGGATTCCTTTGCTTCTCAGCATTTATTTCATACCTTTTCTATTTGTTCTCATTGTACTATGTGATTCACACCAAGCATAGGACTGATCGCTTTTGATCAGTGTTCTTTACCAGTAAACACAATTAAAATAAAATAAACTTAAATAAAATAATTATTTCTCTACCCCTGCAAATGTGTTGTAAGGGATTTTGTAGGACAAACTAGCAGAGCCTCTGGACTCTGGCTGCCCAGTAGGCACACTGTGCAACTTTATGCAAGTGAGAATTTGCCATTTGATTGTGACAAGGTTTTACAAATATAATATGAAAACAGAACAGGGAGACTGGGATGTTGACTAAAGTTGGTATGCTATATGCAAAATTAAATGATAGATATGAAATAGAGAACAGTGCTTATAGGGGCCTGTCTAATGAGAAGTCAGTAATATGTATGGCTTGCACAGTTCTAAAAGGGGGTAGGTATTCAAAGGATGTTTTCACAGCCTTTGTGTTTAGGGGACTATCTGGAAGTTCTGAAAGTGGAAATTCAGAGATCATACGGCAGTAGTTTCATCTGAAATGTAATTATACTGAACTAGGTAACTTGGGTCACAGCCACTCATAATTAACAGGATGGGACTACATGACTCACTGATCATGCTAGAACACCACATAGAATGACACATCGAATGCATGATACAGGCTCTTCTCATTAGTGAAAATATAAAATTGTATGAGCAGAGTAATAGAAAACAGGGTACAGAGTCAGTGTAGAAATGAGGCAGGCAAGAGCAATATTATTATTCAAACCATAATGTCATGCAGACACCAGTAAATATTTTCATACTGGATCGGTCGAGGCCTGGGTTAACAATGACCACCACCAGTACTGTTAGCCAACAGGGTGCTGGTGGAAATTGGGCTACTGTTGGCTGAAGGAGGAGAAGAGGCAGAAGACATGGCCAAAAGCAGGAAGAGGAGAGAAAGGCTAGGACTGTAGTAGTGAGAGTCGGAACTTTGAATGTTGGCAGTATGACTGGTATAGGGAGAGAGCTAGCTGATATGATGGACAGAAGGAAGGTTGGTATATTGTGTGTGCAAGAGGCCAGATGGAAGGGGAGTAAGGCTAGGTGTATTGGAGGTGGGTTCAAATTGTTTTATCACGGTGTGGATGGGAGGAGAAATGGCATAGGAGTTATTCTGAAGGAACAGTACGCTAAGAGTGTTTTGGAGGTGAAAATAGTGTCAGATAGAGTGATGTTTATGAAGCTGGAAATTGATGGTGTAATGATGAATGTTGTTAGAGCATATGCCCCACAAGTTGGGTGTGCAATGGATGAGAAAGAAAAATTTTGGAGTGAATTGGATGAAGTGGTGATGACTGTACCCAAGGGTGAGAGAGTGGTGATTGGAGCAGATTTCCATGGGCATGTTGGTGAAGGGAACAGAGGGGATGAGGAAATGATGTGTAGGTATGGTGTTAAACAAAGGAATGCAGAAGGTTAGATGGTAGTGGATTTTGCGAAAAGGATGGACATGGTTGTGGTGAATATGTATTTTAACAAGAGGGAGGAGCATAGGGTGACATACAAGAGTGGAGGAAGATGCACACAGGTGGATTATATCTTATGTGGGAGGGCCAGTTTGAAGGAGATTGGAGACTGTAAAGTGGTGACCAGAGAAAGTGTAGTTAGGTAGCATAGGATGGTGGTTTGTAGGATAACGTTGGTGTTCAAGAAGAGGAGGAGGAGTGTGAGGGCAGCACCAAGGATCAAATGGTGGAAATTGAAAAAGGGTAATTGTGAGGTGGAGTTCAGGGATGAGTTAAGACAGGCACTGGGTGGCAGTGAAGAGTTACCAAATAGCTGGGTAACTACAGCAGAACTAGTAAGAGAGACAGCTAGAAAGGTGCTTGGTATCACATCTGCACAGAGGAAGGATGACAAGGAGACATGGTGGTGGAATGAAGAAGTACAGGAGAGTATACAGAGAAAGAGGTTAGCAAAGAAGAAGTGGGATTGCAAGAGAGATGAAGAAAGTAGACAGGAGTATAAGGAGATGAGGTGCATGGCAAAGACAGAGGTGGTGAAGGCTAAGGATAAGGCATATGAAGAGTTGTATGAAAGGTTGGACACTAAGGAGGGAGAAAAGGACCTGTACCGATTGGCTAGACAGAGGGACCGAGCTAGGAAAGATGTGCAGCAGGTAAAGGTGATAAAGGATAATGAGAGAAACATACTCACAAGCATAGAGAGTGTATTGAGGAGATGGAAAGAGTACTTTGAGGGGTTAATGAATGAAGAGAATGAGAGGGAGAGAAGGTTGGATGATGTAGGGATAGTGACTCACGAAGTACAATGGATTAGCAAGGTGGAAGTAAGGATAGCTATGAAGAGAATGAAGAATGGAAAGGCTGTTGGCCCAGATGACATACCTGTGGAAGCATGGAGGTGTTTAGGTGAAATGGCAGTGGAGTTTTTAACCAGATTGTTTAATGAAATCTTGGAAAGTGAGAGGATGTCTGAGGAATGGAGAAAAAGTGTTTTGGTACTGATTTTTAAGAATAAGGGTGATGTGCAGAGCTATATTAACTACAGAGGGATTAAATTGATCAGTCACAGCATGAAGTTTTGGGAAAGAGTAGTGGAAGCAAGGTTAAGAAGGGACGTGATGATTAGTGATCAGCAGTATGGTTTCATGCCGGAAAAGAGCACTACAGATGCGATGTTTGCTCTGAGAGTGTTGATGGAGAAGTACAGAGAACGTCAGAAGGAATTGCATTGTGTTTTTGTAGACTTAGAGAAAGCATATGACAGGGTGCCTAGAGAAGAGTTGTGGTATTATATGAGGAAGTCAGGAGTGTCAGAGAAGTATGTAAGAGTGGTACAGGATATGTACGAGGGTAGTGTGACAGCGGTGAGGTCTGCGGTGGTAGTGACAGATGCGTTTAAGGTGGAGGTGGGGTTACATCAAGGATCAGCTCTGAGCCCTTTCTTATTTGCAATGGTGATGGACAGGTTGACAGACGAGATTAGACAGGAGTCCCCGTGGACTATGATGTTTGCAGATGACATTGTGATCTGTAGTGAGAGTAGAGAACAGGTGGAGGAGACCCTGGAGAGATGGAGATATGCTCTAGAGAGAAGAGGAATGAAGGTCAGCAGGACTAAGACAGAATATATGTGTGTGAATGAGAGGGAGGATAGAGGAATGGTGAGGATGCAAGGAGTAGAGGTGGTGAAGGTGGATGAGTTTAAATACTTGGGGTCAATAGTTCAGAGTAACACTGAGTGTGGAAGAGAGGTGAAGAAGAGAGTACAGGCAGAATGGAGTGGGTGGAGAAGAGTGTCAGGAGTAATTTGTGACAGACGAGTACCTGTAAGAGTGAAAGGGAAGGTCTACAAGAGGGTAATGAGACCAGCTATGTTATATGGGTTGGAGACAGTGGCATTGACAAAAAGGCAGGAGTTTGAGCTGGATGTGGCAGAATTAAAGATGTTAAGATTTGCGCTGGGTGTGACTAGGGTGGACAAGATTAGGAATAAGTATATTAGAGGGTCAGCCCAGGTTGGAAGGTTTGGAGACAAAGCCAGAAAGGCATGATTACATTGGTTTGGACATGTGTTGAGGAGGGATGCTGAGTATATGGGGAAAAAGATGCTAAGGATGAAGCTACCAGGTAACAGGAAAAGAGGAAGGCATAAGATAAGGTTTATGGATGTGGTGAGAGAGGACATGCAGGTGGTTGCTGTGAAAGAGCAAGATGCACAGGACTGGAAGAAATGGAAACAGGTGATCTGTTGTGGCGACCCCTAATGGGAACAGCCGAAAAAAGATAATGATGATGCCCATATTACTCCTGTACTGATACCCAACTTTCAACTCCATCCCTGCCCTTCAAAAAATATTGCATTAGGGAGTGACATCACAAAATGGAAGAACCCATGCTTTCTTCTCCCCTGTGCTATCCATCTCCTGAAATACTAATTCATCTCAGATCACCAAGTCATAGTCATGGCTTTACCACATTATGCCAGTAGTGAGACATTATTAGTAATTAATTGTTAGAAAGTGAGTGCAAGAGTTTGCAGGATTGTGTTTTTCCTTTATATTAATTATGGATGGTACTATAAATTATACCAAAACCATAGACTAAAACTAAATTCCAAGAAATGCATAATAGTTTCCTTCAGGAAGTCTTCCATCCCTGGTAACTATCATATTGACAACATAACCCTAAGAGTTGACCCAGAAGTCAAGGACTTGGGGACACACAAAGACAGTAATCTAGCATTTGCCCAACCCATGTCTACAGTAGCAAAGAAATCATTCTATGCTGTGCAAGTTATATACAAAAGTATAGCATCTAGGTCCAAAGAATCCATTTTTCCACTGTATTTGGCATTCATCAGACCAATTTTTGAGTACAATGGCCCCTTTGGTATGTACCTAACCAGGCATATCCAACAAAATGGAATGTCCAGAGCACATATAAGATAATACAGGGCATAAGTAACATGTCCTATGCAGACTGCCTCAAGACCCTATCCCTGTATTCTGTCTACTACAGGCTGTTGAGGGAAGATCTATGCCTAGCATACAAGGCATTGTCAAACCCCACCCTGATGGACCACCTACATATCCACAAAATAAACAGCACCATAATTACCTGTTCTAAAGACTTACACCTTGCCTGTGATATAAATAGGACCTGATAGAGAGACAGGTATGTATCCCACAACTACCCTTTCTCTGGAACAGGCTCCCCATCCATGTGAAGCAGAGATCTGCCCTAACCCAATTCAAGTGTAACTTGGTCAATTGGATGGGGAATAAAAATGTTATGCCTCGTTAGTCACCTATGTCTCTTATGGACACAGGCAGACTGTAAATGATTCATCTCCCAGGCCCCTGTTTGTAAGTATTTCACCTACCAAGCCCCTACATACTCTTAGCAAGAGTAGCAAAACTTGCCAGAGATGTATGATGGATGGCTAGGCTTAAAAAGGCCTTTGTGGTCGTTAGCTTTGTATGTAAACACCTATGAACCTATAAGAAAACAGAGAAAAAGGCCTCTGTGGAGCTGGGGAGCAGCAGACAATTAGACGTGAGTCTCCTTCTCATGCAGTACAGGGTGTTGATCCAGCTTACACCTACAGTATTGTGAGCAGTCCTGGGACCTTAAAGGAAACAGATACTACTCTGACGAGGTGAGTTATATAAAACTAAGCTTCTTAAGAGGGGCTAATGCTGGGAAATGATGTAAGAAACGCCTCAGGTATAAAGCATACATTTAAAAAAATAAGGGAGTGGGGGGCATATTAAGCGCACACAATACTGGCAAGAATCAAGTTGAGCGGGGGCAATAACTACTAAAGAACGAGCATGTATAGTACTGAAACGACAGACTTTCATTTCAAACTTAAGGAAACATTTTTTTTTCATAAGGAAGATGGTAGTGCATTTAAATACTGCTTAGAGATACTAGCAATGGAACTGAAAGATAAATTGAGGAGGAGAGTTTTCTGCAACAGTTATAGAGTTTCTGTTGACCAGTTGTACTTCCTGTGCCTTGAGTCCTTTATATGTTTATATGGCTGGCCTGTGCCTTATTTCTGTGGTAACTGTAACTCTACTCTACAATGTAAACTTCTGCAACATTTACTGTTCTTGAAATCTAGCAAGCTGTCTCATGCAAGTATCACCCTTAACCGGGTAAAGGATCGCTGTGTTTTCTACAGGCAGACCCTTTCTATCTTGATATTAACACCCTTTCTAATAAGCAAGCACCTACAGAAGAAAGACAATTATGTTAGAATATAGCAACAATATAAAATTAAGATTACCGGAAAGACCCTAAGATAATTCTGGATAGTGACCCTTCCAACATGGATTTTGTATAAACATTGGCAGCTCCTGATGAATTTGTTTCCTCTTGCTGTTTGTGTTACACATACATCAAGGAACATTAATCATACTCCTACTAACTGTGTTATGATTGATTTGTAGTGTTTGTGTAAAGTACCCCGAGCTCTGATAACTGATTTCTGAGAGCACATATGTAGCAGGGAAGGAATAGACCCATTTCTTCGTGGTTTGAGTGGCAGACTTTTAGCAATGACATAAAAAGAACTTCAAGCTTATATAAAAGAAAAGTCTATGATTATTTTCTTGCACCAAAACATCGTCTCAGGTTTCATCTTTTTATTTATTCAACTTAGCTTGTATGCAGCAGGACATTCTGAAGGCAGATGATCCTGTTTCACTTTATTTAATCTCTACAATACACTAAAGATCAAAGGCTGCAGTCTTACCCATTTTCTAATCTAAATCTAAATATATATATATATATATATATATATATATATATATATATATATATATATACACACACACACACACACACACACACACACACACACACACACACACACACGCACGCAGCACACATGCACATGCACGCACACACACGCGTGCACACACGCACACCCACGCACGCACACACACATGCATGCACGCACACACACACACACACACACACACACACACACACACCCTGACAGAAAAACATACATATGGATATATAAAACAGACTAAGAGAGGCCACAGTTACTGAGTCAGCATCTTATCAGTCATTTACAGTTGACTACATACAAAATGCAAGAGGTCATTTCATCATACTCTCACCCTAGTTCTTGTCCTCAATTAAGTCCACAGTTCTCAACTCACGGAGATAAAGAAGTTAATGTCTAAAGACTTGTTATCAAACATCGCATATCAATGCTGCCAGTTTCAATGTTCTATTTATGTATTCTACTACCCCCTTCCATTCTAATAGGTTCATAGGGAAGTACTAGGGTAGCTACCCTTGTGGGCCATTTTAAGCTTATTTGACTTTCTTTAGTGAGAATCAAACCCTGTTCTTGTCTGTGAGGCAAATGCCTTAACCATTATGCCAAGCCCTCTTCATTCAGGCCTTGGTTTATTTTCTATGCTGTCAATCTCTCTCTCACTCTCTCTGTGACCTTAGTGTAAGTTCTTGTCCATCACACTGGATGGTTTGGTTTCCAATATAAAAATATATATATTTTGCTCTCTTTTGGATGCTTTCCACATGCCAGAAATATTTCTTCACATAAAGCCTGTAATATGGCATGTAGTAATGAAGACAGACTCTATTCTGATTAGCACTGGCATCTGATACCAGAATCACCATTATTTCAACACACTGTTCTCTCACACCTCATGATGGCTGACATCACAGGAGCGATTTTACCCCAGAAATTCTTTTATTTTTACAGCAATACACAATAGCTTCAGAAGGCTGGGTAGCCAGCTGTTGGCAAAGGCAGTGCAGGGCAGTCTAAATGCTTCCTGAGAAATATTTTGCCAGTACCTACATAATGAGATGACACTCCCACAATACCTTAAATTCACATCCGGCTAGGAAATTCACTTGCCTAGAAGGTTTACCTGCTGCATCAATGGAACAGCCAGTGCTGCTCACCTTGGATATTATTACTGACTCTAGATAGTTTTTGTCCATAAGTGAGTGACTATACCTCAGCAGGGCAAGGATGCCACCTGTGGGAATCCGCAGTTCAGTCATGTGTTCACTCGCATGTTGTGCTGCTCACTCGCAACTGCTGTTTGGCTAATCACTCCAAAAGACTACATAGGATTTACAGGAGGAGAACGGCATCCTCATCCAAAGGTGCAGCTGAATTATATAAAACCTATGAATTAGAATTGGACCTGAACAATATAATGACAACAGAAATGAAATGATCCAACAATACGTTGAGAAATCCATACATAACAAGAATATAGTACAGAGAAGTTCACTTATCTTTCCCAAACCAATAATACATTCTTTTCTTTTTAGTTTATTAGCTGATCCCACCTCATTTCAAGGAGACTATGCCCTATGGTCCATCTAAATTTTATGGCCAGCTTTAAGGTCACTAGATTTTTGGAGGACATTTCCCATACTACAGATGCTGCTCACCTACAACAGCCAATCAGTGCTGTGAGCAGAGACATAATAAGTTGACACTTCTAAGGTCATAGGGTATTTCCTACATCAACAGCACTCTTACTTGAGGGCACACTACACTATTTTCACTACACTATCTTATGTGTTTACTGATTACAAGTGGAATTTAATTGAATATCTTTACAATTTTTTGGCACATTTTGACTACTACAGTATGCCAACAGCACAGCTAACAAACACACTGTGGTTGAACTGTCTTGCTACCTTCTCAGTCCCTTTCCAAACTTGGTGGTGTTACAACAAGAATTGTGCATACATTCCACTTAGAGAAGGGTGTTAGAAGTGAGACATCAGATGCAGCACTAGCCTAGAACAAATACAAGGCTGTAAACCACTGGCTGCAAGGAGAACAGTGAATGTAGCTGGAAAAATGTAATGTGAGCTGCTGAGTACAGATGTCCTTCAAGAATGCAACTGCAGTCCTGACATATGGGTTGTCCTGCCTCAGGCAGCCCTTCGGTCGGCCGGATTCCAAAGTCTGGGTCCGGCATCGGCTGATGTCGCCTCCTCCCCGACGTCAGAGCGTCTGGGGTATAAAGACATCAGCCGACGCCATCTTCTTCAGTCTTTCTTGCCACGCGGTGCCTGAAGCAGAAGCAGTTCGCAAGTGCCAGTCGGTCAGCTACTGTGTTTTCAGTTACCGAAGTCATCTAAAAGCTAAGTACCCCGTTGGGGAACATTTTTTCTTGCCTCAGCCGATGTCAGAACAAATTGAGAAAGTTAATAATTGTTTGTCTTGTGGTAAACAAATACCTCATAAGGACTTCCATTCTTACTGCCTCCCTTGCCTGGACCCAGACCATGACATCTCGGCCTGTGCTGCCTGTGCTTGCTTTAATAAGCGCACTCTCAGGTGCCGGGCAGAATTTGCCGAAGACTTTTTTGGCGAATCCTTCGCTTACATCATGCCGTCGGAACAACCGACAACACAAACTACCAAGAAACGCAAGGACCGGGACCGACACCCTCGGCCCGCGTCTTCCACCGATACTACGCCTAAGCCCTCCGCGAGTGCTCCGGCCCCTACGGAAGCGATCATTCAACCGCTCCAGGCCGACGACACCGCGTTAACACGCTCTTCTGTCTCGGAGACTACACTGGTGCCGGTTGTTGATTTTCCTCCAGAAACCGAAGTTCTCGATCTACCCGACACCATTCCTGTGGACAAGGTTACCCCTGCATGTGGGGCAGCTAGGCCTCCTGTTTCCATGTCCATCAAGGCCTTTGCACATGCTAAGGCCACCAGCCAGGCCAAGTCCCATTCTAAACCTACCTCACAGGCCCCTTCGTCTGATAAACAGATCATGTCTCTTGCTGCAGATCTAATCTCTCTTATCAGGGGGTCTCAGCCCCACCCAGAAAGAGGTTCTCAGCCGCCTGCAGAAAAAAGGCCTAGAACTGAGCAGGCAGACAACCTCTCTTCAGATGAAGCCTCTGGGGATTCAGAACATTCAGATATCCAAGAAGAATCCTTCCAGGCCTATGAGGACTCTGATGCTGAGGAATCAATTCCCTCTGCCTCTCCTCCGGAGGATTTCTCTTTCGGTGAAGTCCTCCACTCCATGAGAGAACATTTTAAGTGGCAGGGTCAGGAATTTTCTGATTCTAGGAAAAGGCTTCGTACCTTCCTCAAGTTACCCCAGCACAGACCTTTGGCTATACCTCCAGTTTTGAATGTCCTGGATGATGTATACTCAGACTCCAGTGCTTCCCCTGATTCTCTCCCTCCTGCTCCTGTCAAGCCAGACAGATATTACAGGGTACCTGACACTCACAAGCATCTCTTTAAGGCCCACTCTGTGGATCTAGAAACTATTTCACAGGGCCCCAAAGGAGTTGCTACCTCCTCAGCCAAAAATCCACTGCCTGCAGACAGGGAAGCAAGGTCCCTGGAGAGATGGGGTAAAAAAGTTTATACCTCTACCACCCTTGCCATGAGGTCACTTAACTGCCTTTTTCATATGTTTCAGTACCAGGATTATTTACTGGATGATTTGCAGAAAAAAGCTAGCCTCTCCTGAGCCTATAGATAGAAAGGCATTGCAGGATTTAGTTCATAACACTCAGCAGGTTAGCAACCATTTTCTTCAGTGTGGTTATGATGCATTGGAGGCTTCATGTAGGGCAGCTATGACAGGGGCTGTTATCCGTAGACATGCTTGGTTGAAAGAGCAGCCACTCCTGGATGCACCTCTGGATAAACAGAAGCTTTTTGGTGCTAATGCTCAGGATGTGTTGAAATCTATTGAGGAGAAGGCAAAATCAGTACAGACAGTAAAGGATTTCCTCCAGGTTCAGCCTCCCAGATTCAGCAGGAATTGGCCTTCAAAGAATTGGTCCTTTCCAGACTCAGACAAGTTTCAAAGGGGAAAGAACAGGCATGCACGAGGTAGAGGGCAATACAGAGGCTCCTACAGGGGCCGCCAATGGCAACCTCAAAATCAGAGAAGTGGCACAGGTAGTTCACCTGCACCACAGGGACAATCACAATGACTTACCTTTCACTCCGCCTACCAAGGCTCAAAGAGAAGCACCTCTAGGCGGAAAATTATCTCTATTCTCAAAGAACTGGCACATTATAACACAGGACAATTGGATTCTGGACATAATAGACAGAGGTTACAGGTTCCACTTCCATACTTTACCAACAGGACAAGGCATGCCAAACCTGCCACAAAATCAAAGGGCAGAGGCACTCAGAGAAGTCTCAAAGCTGTTACAAATAAAAGCAATAGAGAAGGTTCCTCCTCAGGAACAAGGCCAGGGATTTTACTCAAGACTGTTCCTTGTTCCAAGAAAAGAAAAGCAATGGAGGCCTATTTTGGACTTGTCCGCTCTAAATACTTTTCTCATGGTGCCAAAATTCAAGATGCTGACATTACAGCAACTTCTTCCCATGCTGGGCAAGGGGTCTTGGCTGGTTACTCTGGACCTCAAGGAGGCATACCTGCATGTCCCTATCAGACACAGTTGCAGAAGATACCTCAGATTTCTTTCAGGAACAGAGCACTATCAATTCTCAGCATTGCCGTTTGGCTTATCTACTGTGCCCAGAGTATTCACGAAATGCCTGGCATCAGTAGTGGCACATTGCAGACTCCAGGGGATTCAAATATACCCTTACCTGGACGACTGCCTCATACAAGCAGACAGCAAACAAACCTTGATAAAACACTTGGATTATGTCATTCAGTTGCTACAGGCTTTGGGATACACAGTCAACATTCAAAAATCAAGACTACTGCCATCCCAAGAGATTATTTTTCTAGGAGCAAAGCTGAACACACAGCTACAAATGGCCTTCCTCACAGAGGAGAAACAAGAGCATTTAACAGACTACTTCAAAGGCCTAGCAAAACTAACCCACCTGACCGCAAGGAAGACCCTGCAGGCCCTGGGGTTCATGGCATCTTGCATTCTTCTAATCCTTCTGGCAAGACTACACATGAGAAAACTACAATGGTACCTGAAAAGCTTGTGGTCTCAACACAGCCACAACCTAGAACACATAATTCCACTCATACCATGCCTGCAAAGGGAATTCTTATGGTGGGCTCAAGCAAGTCACTTAAACGAAAGCATGCTTTCAACAAAGCTCCAACAAGTCAAACTACTACAACAGACACCTCAGACCATGGATGGGGGGGCGCACATGGACGGCAGATGCATTCAAGGGCAATGGACTCCCATGGAAATGCATCAGCACATAAATCAAAAAGAGATGTTGGCAGTGATACATGCAATAGAAGCCTTTGGAAAATCTCTTCAGCAAGGTCATCTGCTAATAAGGACAGACGACACCACTGTCATGTGGTACATAAACAAACAAGGGGGCACTCACTCTTACCCCCTCTGCAGACTAACAATGACGCTTTGGGAAAAGTCCCTGAAACTGAACATCTGCTTGCAATCCCATTTTGTTCCGGGCAAGGACAATGTTCTGGCAGACAGTTTGAGCCGAAATTTCTTGGATCCACACGAGTGGATGCTACACCCACGCATTTTCTCACAAATAACAACTGCATGGGGAAGACCAGACATAGACCTCTTTGCATATCATCTCAATTATCATCTGGAAAGGTTTTGCACAAGGATACACCATCCTCTAGCTTGGAAAACGGATGCTCTTTGCACGGATGCTACACCCACGCATTTTCTCACAAATAACAACTGCATGGGGAAGACCAGACATAGACCTCTTTGCATATCATCTCAATTATCATCTGGAAAGGTTTTGCACAAGGATACACCATCCTCTAGCTTGGAAAACGGATGCTCTTTCCTTCAGCTGGAATGCCCTAACAATTTATGCATTCCCTCCCCTACCTTTACTGTCCAAGGTATTACTGAAGATCAAGGCAGAACAACCAAGAGGAATCTTGATAGCTCCAGACTGGCCAAGGCAACACTGGTATCCACTGCTACTGAGCATAACTCACACCAAACCATAGCCCCTGCCTCAATGGCCTCAGCTCCTGACTCAGCACAACTACAAGACTGTTCATCAGAATCTGCAAACCTTAAAGCTGACAGCTTGGAGAGTTCCATGACTGGGATCCATGTCTACCTCTCCAAAAAAGTTCAGGAAATTTTGTTGGAGGCATGCAGACCTTCCACCAGAAAAAACTATTCGGATAAATGGAAGAGATTCATCATCTGGAATGTCAACAAGGGCCAGGATGCATCACTGATGAACATACCTCTGATATTAGAATACTTGGCAGAAATGTTTCACAGTGGCCTCTCATACTCTTCCATCAAAATCCACGCTTCAGCTATCTCAGCACATTACAACTGTGATCCACCTGTGTTTTCGCATCCCTTGCTAAGGCAGTTTCTAAGGGGTATAAAGAATATCAAACCTCCAAGGAAACAACCAATTCCTGCATGGGACCTCAATTACGTCTTGGAAAAACTAACTCTTCCTCCTTTTGAACCAGCAGCATCTTCAGAAATGCAATTTCTCTCTTGGAAAACGGTTTTCCTGTTGGCAGTCACCTCAGCAAGAAGAGTCTCGGAGATACAGGCCCTCATGGCAGTTCCTCCTTTTCTCATCTTTCATCAGGACAGAGTTTCTCTTAGGACCAATCCTTCCTTCATGCCTAAGGTGATATCCAGAGTGTCTCTAAACCAAGCAATTCACCTGCCTACTTTCTTCCCTAACCCTCAAAACAAAGGAGAAAAGCTGTTACATACTTTAGACATTCACAGACAACTACACTACTACTTGGACAGAACAAAGTCTACCAGGAATTCTGACCAACTGTTCGTAGCCTATGCTGCTGGGGCACAAGGAAAGGCAGTCACCAAGCAATCTATCTCAAAATGGATTGGACACTGCATCAGATTCTGTTACTCCTTCCATGGAAAAAGTGTGCCAGTCAATATTAGACCACACTCCACCAGAGCTATGGCCACATCCACAGCCTTTCTTAGAGGAGTGGCCACAAAAGATATTCTAGAGGCTGCCACATGGAGCTCCGTGCATACATTTACCCAACACTACAACCTGCCATTATACTCCAGATCCCGAGCAGGCTTTGCTTCGGCAGTCCTGCAGGGCCTTCTAGCTACACCATCTCTTGTTTAGTCCTACCACCCCCAGCTTGGCTATGGTATTCAACCCATATGTCAGGACTGCAGTTGCATTCTTGAAGGACATAGTGCAGTTTTGTACCTACCATAAATGTAGATGTCCGATAGATATGCAACTGCAGTCAGGTTTACCCTCCCTCCTACCCCTCTGTTTTTTCCCTTGGGTCCATTTCCCCCCCTTTCCTATAAGCTGGGGATATCTGTTATGGTGTATCTGTTTATTACTATTGTGCATGTCTGGATTTTTTGTTTATCCATTCACAAAATTTAGCCTTCCTTGGGGGGCACCTGGCATCTGGGGCAAGAAAAACTGAAGAAGATGGCGTCGGCTGATGCCTTTATACCCCAGCCGCTCTGACGTCGGGGAGGAGGCGACATCAGCCGACGCCGGACCCAGACTTTGGAATCCGGCTGACCGAAGGGCTGCATGAGGCAGGACAACCCATATGTCAGGACTGCAGTTGCATATCTATCGGACATCTACATTTATGGTAGGTACAAAACTGTACTTTGCCTGAGCAGTTCAGACAATAGATATGTTTTTTACACAAGTCAAACAATGCCTATAACTCTTCTTTCTAATGCCTACAACATAGATCTGCACACAGCTTGTTTACATATAAATTTGATAGAAAACAAACTTTTTACAGCTGTAAGGGAATAACAGCCAAAAACATAGCTTAATTTCACCATGTAGGGGTAACATCTGAGATAAAGTGGGAGAGCACAATGTGAGATTTTAATTATAAAATGTACATTTCTTGTTACACCAGTGTGTGAGCTACAGTCTGCTAATCTACGTCCTCTGACTAGCAATTACTTAGCCACAAGTTCTCTCAGTTCCTCTAATAGTCCTCTTTGCTAAACACAGAGAAAGGTTTTGCAGAAGAGATGATGAATCAGTACACTGAATGCCTTTCTGTATGCCTCTGCCATGGCACAGCTGTGCTATTACATCTGGTCAGGCTAGAATATCATCAGTTTGCGATGATGATACATTAGGAAGGGTTTCACTGCTTCTGACATACTTTAATCAGACTGCATTTCATAGGCTCACTGATGTCCAACTAATTTGCCTCTCAACAGTCCAGAATTCCAAAGAACATTTAAATTTTTGTCTCATTTTTGGCTTGCCCCTCAAAAATGTTGCAGTATGCTAGTAAATCACTAATGACTGAAGTTAATAAATAGTGACAGACATTTGAATTTCACACCATATCCTACAAAAAAAGTGTATGCAAATGTAAAACCTGTCATTTTAGCAACTTTCTAAGTTTATGAGTAATATTTAAAACCTATTCCTGATTTTGAGGCTTTCCCCCCATTTTTTTGCCTTTGACAAGAATTCTTGTACTAAGATGTTGAGAGGTATGCTTGCAATTATTGGGCCTTACAAGACATTTCACAGCACAGCCCTTTTCCTTATTTTTTCTGACTGGCATTTGCAGCTTCATCTCCCTCTGTCTGTTCTGATAATGCTTCCCATTCTGAGCCCAAAATTAGAAACCTAGAATTTTTGGAGTCTGTGTTCTTCAAGTTTGAAATAGGCATTTTGGTTAGCTTATGCTAAATTACAGGATGTTTTTGATTCTTTGAGGAAACAACAGAATACAAAAAGCATCATCAAATTCACAGCCAAAAAATGGACAGGAAAGTATATACAAAGAAAGATACAGCCCCAAGGCCACAAAGAGACAAGACTATATAAATACAATGATATAACCTCATGGCCACAAAGAGACAAGAGTATAAATATAAAGAAAGAAAGATGCACTCTCATGGCCACAAAGAGGCAAGTAGATAAAGAAAGATACAGCCTCATGGACATAAAGAGGTAAGTATATAGATATAAACAAAGATACAGCCTGATGGTCACATAGAATCACAAATAAAGATGCAGTCACATGGTCACAAAGCGACAGTGATGTAAGTACAAATATAAATATAAATATAAGCAGAAGTGAAGCTCAATGGCCACAAAGTAATAAGAATAAAAACATGAACAAATATACAGCCCCCAAAAGGGGACAATACTATAAATATAAATGGATATAGGCTAGTGGCTACAAAGAGACGTGAATAAAAAATAAATAAAGATACAGCACCAAGGCCATAAAGGGATTAGCATATAAATACAAACAAATATTTACCCTCACACACACAAAGGGTCAAGAATATAAATGTACACAATGATATGGACTGCAGCCACAAAAGGACAAGAACATAAGTATAAAGAAAGATACAGTCTCATAGCCAGAAAGAGATAAGAATATAGATATACTGAATAATATGACTCAAAGCCACAGATGGATATGAACATAAATATAAAGAAGAATGCAGCCCATAGCCACATAGGGACAAGAATATGAATATAAAGAAAGATAGAGCTCCCTGGCCTCAAAGAGACAATAATTAACATATACATAGATTTACAGCTTCATAACCTTAAAACTAGTATATATCTCTACAGATGCAAAGTAACGTAACTATAACTGTTGACACAGAGCTTCCCAATTAATGGGTAGCAATGTAGTTAGAAGTGTAGAGCTGCTTAGCCAAACATTGAAAGAATATAGTACTTTACAAACTTATAGAGACAAATAGACAAAGTAAACCAGTGACTATAGATGTGGTCTGGCCACAAAGCCAAAAAAAAAGACAAGTTTGACTAAAACTGAAAGCTCCATTGCCTTAAAAGGCAAACGCAGTGTTACACCAGGGAAAAAAGGAGCATGTGCCTCCTCTGTGAAATTGAGTGATTGCCTCAGTCCCTGGAATAATAAAAGTAATAATAAATAAAATGACCCCCCCCTTTTTTTTTCCAATCAATGGCATAAGCATTAGTCAATAACAGCCAAGAGGTAATATTTGCAGCTGGCTGCAGGTCTGCTC
>NC_056739.1:179592955-179661695 GCF_019279795.1 Protopterus annectens
AAGTTAGCCTTGGATGATTTTTCAAGAGACCTTAGTTTCTTACTGATACTGATCAGGGATGTCTTTCCTTCTTGGGATTTGCTTTTTTTCTGAACTAGTTTCCTCCTTTTATTGTATAACCTGTTTATGGCAGGGGTTCACTAGACTGGTTTCCTTCTCTTAGGTGAGTGAGTCTTGGTTTTACTAGGGATGCCACGATCCATACATCCTTCTAGGTGCTCATAAAGTGCATTTGTAAAGGATTCTGCATCTTGGGCAGCATTATCCTTTAGTGTGGGGGCTGTGAAACTTACCACCTCTGTCTTAATTAAGGTGAAGTTTGCTTTAGAAAAGTTTTTCACTGTGGTTTCCTTGATTGGGGGTGTGGACATCCAGAGTGATTAGTTTATGGTCTGATCTAAGCAGTGACAGGTTGACCTCCGGTGCGGAACACCTGTCGCCCATTATGGTGATGACCAGGTCCAATATGTTTTCACTTCTGGTAGGGGAGTTTACCAGCTGATCCAGGGCATTTGAGTCGATAAATTCCAGGAAGCGCTGAGCCTGGGAGTTTGTACTCAAGTAGTTTTCCCAGTTAATGGTAGGGTAATTGAAATCGCCCAATATCACGGTGTTCGGTAGGACCTTCATGTTTTCCACTGTCTCAAGAAAGGCAGAGTGGTGGTCCTGGGTCATGGAGGGAGATCTGTAGCAGGCCACAATTTGCATTGCAGATTTGCCCGATGTTAGTTGTACATGGATGATCTCAGAGGTATCATGCTGCACCACTAACCTGGAGGTGCAGGTATCCTTAATGAATATGGATACGCCCCATCCTTTTGTGTTTCGGTTCATGTTCTGTGGCCAAAATGTGTGGTATGTGCCCGGTAGTGCTGGAGTGCTCTCTGGAGCCTTGAAACAGGTTTCAGTTACTGCACAGATGTCGACATTCTCCATATTGAGGAGTGCTTCGAGCACATGCATTTTGAGATTTAAACTCCTGGCGTTGAGTAGCATAACCCTCGTTTTTTTATTTGTGCTGTTTATGGAGGTGGGTTTGACTTTTGAGCCTTGCCTTAAAATGGCACTATGGGGGCAGCTAGAGCCTTGGCCAGTATTCGAAAGGCTAGGGGTGACAGGTGCAAGCCGTCTCTTGCGAAGCAACGCGGCTTGTTGAGCATGTCATCCCAGGCTGACAGACACTGGTTCCCCTTTGAATGACACCAGAAGCTTAGCCAATTGTTGAAATTGATATTTTTTTCTTTATACAGAGGTATCATTTTTGGTGAGGGCAGGATGCTACTCAGGATCAGGGTCATAACCCCCTGGGCTACATGATCAGTGAGCTCTTCCATGTCTCTTTTCATGTAGTCCAGGGAGGTACGTCTCAGGTCATTCACACCAACATGAACAATGACAGAGTCATATTTGTACTTGCTCTGGAGTGACCTGAGTGCTTGTGTTATGTGGCAGATTCTGGCTCCCGACAGGCAGCTAACAGTAACCTTCTCCTTGTCCAGCCTAGTGAGTGGGACGTCAGTGTGCCTGACTATAGAGTCACCTATTACTAGTGCGTTAGGTATGTTATTTTGCCTTAAGGGCTGTGATTGTGCAGCACATTGATTTTGTGTTTTATGTGTTGTCTGGTTTGTGACGAGAGGTGCAGGTTTTTTGGGTGTCTGTTTTGGAACTCTTGGATGCTTTTGCAGGTTTTTATTTAGAGCTTCCAAGTATGATTTAGTCTATTTATGTGTATTTTTTGCCAGCACTGGTTTGGTAGGTCTATGTGAGGCTGGAGGTGTGGTGCAAGTGTTAACCTTCTCCTTATGACTGTTCCAGTCATGGGTGGAGAGAACTTAGCCTCCAGTTTGGCTGTATAATTGCACCTCTCGCATATGTTAATGTTTTGTGGTAGGAGGAGAGGGTTGTCTGTGTACATGAGGCAGCTGTAACATTGCCTCAGGATACCCAGGTTCACCAGCTGGACTGGAGAGTACACCTGAAGTTGCCCTTTGATCATGCTTGAATAGTAGGGTGAGCTGCTTAGTCGCTTAGTTGGTGAGGGATGGATAAAGAGCCTTGCCTGCTGGGCAATCAAGTGTTGGGGTATATTAGTGCTTGCTATTAGGTCTGAGCAAGTGCTGGACTGTAGGATGCTTTTTGATTGCTTAGGTTGAGAGACTAGTTTCAAGGGAAAAACTGTGTAAATGCAGTTTTAAAACTTCTAACATCTGGGCTGGAACCACTCCTCCAGGGACAGATGGCTGCTCAAAGTTCCCCTCTCTCACAGGTGAACAGAGAAACTTTCCTCTGTCCAAGTAAGGTATGGGCAACTCAGAAACTTGTAACACAGCCCTGAATTCAGTACTAGCCTGAAAACTGGACTATACTAGTTTAGAAAGTTGGGAAACAAGGAATGTATTTTTTTTTGAAAAGATAAGGCAAAAACAATAAAAAGTACACTTAAAGCAGCTTTAAATTACTACAAGTGATCAGAAAAGGCTATCGTACTTTAGTGTGTAGCCTACAACAGTTAAATAAATTATTTAAACTAAAAACAACTTTTTAAAAGTGCAGGCAGTCAAATAAGTACAATATGTGAAAAAAACAAGCTTTTAAATCGCAATAAATGCTGGAAAATCAGCGTTTAGGTGGAAAACAGTTAAGTACGGCAAGAAAATACAGAAAACTGATACTTAATCAATCCAAATACTCTCTTTTAAGTTAGAAGGCTTGTATCAGTTTAAGGCTTTGCAGTGCTTTCCAGAAGGTTAGTTACAAGAACGATGGGAAACAAGCAGAGATGTGGTCTTTTAAACCAGAAAGTTGAAAGAGATGGACAGCTTCCCAAATGATCAATAAACAACAATTCCTGGGCCAAGAACGACTCCTCTTGTGGTAGACCAGCTACCTAGTAGTTACCACTCCCAATGATAAGCTAGAAGGCTCCACTCCAACACAAAGGCTTAGGGGGCTCAGAAGCTTACAAACAGTCCTGGATACCACAAATCTGTACCTGGGCTAGACTAGTTATGGGAAAGGTGGGGATCAAGTGCAAACATGGGCTTTAAAACTAGAAAGTTGAGAGAGATGGAAAAACTGCCCAAGCGACCAATAAACTACAATTTCTTGGAAAGAACCACTCCTCTTGTGGTAGACAGGCTACCTAGTACTTACCACTCCCACTGATAAGCTAGAAGGCTTCCTTCCCTCCAACACAGAAAGGCTTGCGGGGCTCAGAAGCTTATTAACAGTCCTGGATACAGCAACTCTGTATCTGGACTAACTAGTTACAGGAAAGGCAGAAACAAGCGCAAGTGAACGTTGAAAGAGATGGAAAAAAACTGCCCAAACGACCAGTAGCTACAATTTCTGGGCCAGGAACCACTCCTCTTGTGGTAGATAGGCTACCTAATGCTTACCACTCCCACTGATAAGCTAGAAGGCTTCCCTCCAACACAGAAAGGCTTGGGGGGCTCAGAAGCTTACAAAGAGTCCTAAATACAGCAAATCTGTACCTGAACTAGACTAGTTACAGGAAAGGCAGGGAACAAGCACAAATGCAGGCTTTTAAGCCAGCAAGTTGAAAGAGATGGAAAACTGCCTAAACGGCCAATAAACTGCTACGTATGGGCCAGAATCCACTCTTCCTATGGAAGATAGTCTACCTAATGCTTACCACTCCCACTGATAAGCTAGAAGGCTTCCCTCCAACACAGAAAGGCTTAGGGGGGCTCAGACGCTTACCAACAGTCCCAGATGCATCAAGTCTGTATTTGGACTAGACTAGTTACAGGGAAGTTAAGAAACAAGCGTAAATGTGGCTTTTAAACCAGAAAGTTGAAAGAGGTGGAAACAAAGCCTGCTCAAATGGCCAATAAAGTACAAGTTCTGGGCCAGGAGCCACTCCTCTTGTGGTAGATAAGCTACCTAGTGCTTACCACTTCCACTGATAAGCTATAAGGCTTCCCTCCAACACAGAAAGGCTTGGGGGGCTCAGAAGCTTACCAACAATCCTGGATACAGCAACTCTGTATCTGGACTAGGCTAGTTACAGGAAAGGCGGGAAACAATCGCAAGTGTGGCTTTCAAACCAAAAAAGTTGAAAGAGATGGAAGAAAACTGACCAAAACGGCCAATAGCTACAATTTCTGGGCCATTAACCACTCCTCTTGTGGTGGATAGGCTACCTAGTGCTTACCACTCCCACTGATAATCTAGAAGGCTTCCCTCCAAAATAGAAAGGCTTGGGGGGGGGGCTCAGGAGCTTACAAACTGTCCTGGTTGGACTAGACTAGTTACAGGAAAGGCAGGAAACAAGCTTAGAATTTTTTTTTTTTATTATTATTTTTTTTTTTGCAGAAAAGCAGCTAAAACAGCAGTATATACAATTCAAATGCAGTGCAGGCTAGCACAAATGTGCAACAGTTTTACGGCAAATACAGTTTAATTAAATACAATTAAATTAAAAAAAATGACTAAAAAACAAGTGAAGAAGGCATTAAATTAGAAGGATACTAACAAGCAGTAATAAGTGCAGAGTAAGAGCGACTGAACAGATAGCACGCAGAACAGCAACTAAGACAGTTACAGTAAGAACAGCTGAATAAAGTATATATATCTATATATATATATATATATATATATATATATATATATATATATATATATATATCTATGGGAACACTTCACATAATCAAATTACTGAAATCTCGAATTTCATATGGTCGAGACCATATGATCGAGATTTCAGTAAATCGAATATGTGTAGTGTTTAAAAATAAGAGTTTACTTACCTTAATACATTGCATGCACACAGAGGCAAGGATTCTTGTACGCTCTGTGTGTACGTAATGTTTTATTTTTTTTTGCTGTGTTGACAGGAAATGAGAACTCTCTCGTTTTGCGCTTCCACATACAGCGCAAGACGGGAGATTTCCCATTTCCCCAGTGTAGCGCGATCTTGGAGTTGGTATATTTAAGTAGGGGGGTGTGGGGTGCAGGGGGGCAAAAGCGAAGTTTGTCTTTTTTTTTTTTTGGTTTCGCTTCAGAAGTTCGAGTTTACAAAACTCGATCTTTTGGTTTTGGTTATTTGCAGTTCGAGATTTTGTAAATTCGAGCTTCTGAAGTGAATCCATATATATATATATATATATATATATATATATATATATATATATATATATATATATATATATGGGAACACTTCACATAATTGAATTACTGAAATTTAGAATTTCATATGGTCGAGACCATATGATCGAGATTTTAGTAAATCGAATGTGTGTAGTGTTTAGAAATAAGACTTTACTTACCTTAATACATTACGTGCACACAGAGGCAAGTATTGTTGTACACCCTGTGTGTACGTAATGTTTTATTTGTTTTGCGGTGTTGGCAGGAAGTGAGAAATCTCCCATTTTGCGCTTCCGCATACAGCGCAAGATGGGAGATTTCCCATCTCCCCACTGTAGCGCGATCTTGGAGTTGGTATATTTAAGTAGGGGGTGTGGGGGGCACATGGGGGGGTGCAGGGAGGTGAAGCCCCCCTGCAAAAGCGAAGTTTGTGTTTTTTTTTTTTTTGATGGTTTCCTTTCAGAAGTTCGAGTTTCCGAAACTCGAGCTTTTGGTTTCGGTTATTTGCTGTTCGAGATTTTGGAAATTCGATCTTCTTTTTTTTTTCAGAACAGGTTTATTGTTTTAACATACAAGAGAAATATCATAACAATTTTATACAAGTAATTAAAAATAGATATGATTATAACATTCAACAAAACAACTAAAGTATTTACAAAGACATCCACTACAATCAGATCAATTAATTAAACTAAAATACCATGCTATTGAAATTAGGATTTTTTTAACAAATTTTGTAAATTATCCCATACAATATAATAAGATGTTTTTCTAGTTGTTCTTGACCTAATTGTGTTTATTTCCATATGGCACACTATATTCATAACATTTTTAAATTCATTGAACGAAGGAGGTGTATCTGAAATCCAATTTCTGGTTATTATTTTCCTAGCCACTGCTAGAATAGACCATAACAAGGGAAGCTTAACCTTTTTAACACTTTGAGGTACAGGTGTGTTGAATAATATAAGAGATTTAGAAATAATTAAATTATCTGTAAAAAGAGCCTGCAAAAATTCATTAATTGACTTCCAGTATTCTTTCAATTTTATACAGTCATAAAACATATGAGCCCAGTCAGCATTAATTTCTACATTACATCTCTTACATAGATTATCTTTATTATTTATTTTATTCATCATCAAAGGTGTATAAAAAGATCTATGTAAAAATTTCCATGTATAAAGTCTCCAGACAATTGAAGACATAGTTCTATAGGCAGATTCCAATATATATTGTTTATCTTGTTGATTTGGTGGGTCCCCATTAATAGAAGTGAAATAATTCCAGTATGTATCTACACTGTAAAAAGTTTCTTGTCTGTTAATTTTATGTATGTATGAAAGTTTACCTTTATCAGAAACTTTATGTTGTAAATTTAATAGCAAGTAATCAATCAGTGTTGGAATAGATTCTTTAACTGTTATAGACATTAGATCTATTTTATTAATGAGATGTTGTCTAAAGGTCTGAACCTCTAACCAGCAAGTTTCTCTTAGATCAAATTCTTGTTTTAAGAAATCTAGATTTTTAACTTTATTATCAGATATCAACTGATACCAGTACTTTAGATCATTATCTATAGCTAAATGAGTTCCTTCAGAAGTAGATGACAAAAGCATACCCTGAGTATACATTATAGGAATATAATAAAATTCCATTCCCTATACTTAGGGTGCATGAATATAAAGTTACGATAGCTAATAATAATATTTAATGGGTAACAAACCATATGTTTAGGTGTAATAGGTGAAGTACAAAATTCCTTTAGTAACCATAACATGGAGTTATTTACAATCATATTTTTATGTGTTAAGGAGATTTTCATGAAGTGCATACTAATTAGCTCCCAATAATCTTTCCATTTTGTGACATATGACTGATCTATTAATAAAGTAATAACTTTTACAATAGAAGAGATAGTATATAAATTAAAGTCTGGAAAAGAAATACCCCCTTGAGACCAGCTATTAGTATGTTATTAGGTGCCCATAGGAAATTTAACATTAGTGTATTCAGTTTCTTGATAATTATTTTTGTAGGTGGAAGTATTATTGATTGTATTAAGTATAAAATCTTGGGGAATATTATCATTTTAATAATTGTAAGTCTCTCCTCCTTAGTAAAAAACATATTATTCCAGGTATTAAAAAGATTTTGTATATTAAGAAAACAGGTATTATAATTATTATATATAATAGATTTAATATCTTTAGATAGTATTATACCTAAATAAGTTATCTGACCTGAATTGGGTACATATTTAGTAAAATCACTAATGAGAATATTTTTTCATGTATATATAGGTAGTATTTTAGTTTTTTCTTCATTGAATATTAAACCAGAAATACTTTTAAAATTCATCATTTTATCAAATAGAGACTGCATAGAAGAATTAGATCCTGCTGATGTAATTAGAACATCATCTGCAAAAAGTTGAATTTTGGATGTTGTATTTTCATCTATTTCAAAACCCTCTATGTCAGTACTGTTTCTGATCAAATTAGCCCAAGGCTCCATTACTAAAGTGAATAATAGTGGAGAAAGTGGACATCCTTGTTTTGTACCTTTAAAAATGGGTATTTTTTGTGAAACATATGTTCCTACCTTAATATAAGCCAATGCTCCTTTGTATAAATGCTCAATTAGATTTACAAATGCATCTGAGACGTTTGTGCACTTCAGTAAGGTAAACAGATAGTCCCAACTTACTGAATCAAATGCTGAACTTATATCAAGACTAATAAGTGTTAAATCTTTCTTTTTCCTATTTGCGAAATCAATTAATGTTAAAGTTCTTCTTATCAAAAGTATTTCTATTTACAATGAAGCCTGTCTGATCTATATCTATAATGCCGGGGATGATTGTCTTCAATCTATCAGCAAAAATACTCATAAACATTTTATAATCAACATTAAGTAATGAGATGGGCCGATATGAAGTACATCTAGTTGGATCTTTATTAGGTTTTAAAATTGGCGAAATAAATGTATATTGCCAAGATGGGGAGGTTATTAACTCAGTTTGGGCCAAAATGAAAACCTTATGTATTAATGAATATGTACTTTTAGAAAGGATTTTATATATCTCTGGTATAATACCATCATTACCTGGTGCTTTGTTTGATTTAAGCTTATTTATTTGTGTAATAACCTCTGTATATGAAATACTTTTGTCCAATAGTTTAATCTGTTGTTTATTAAGCTTTTTATTCATGTTTGTGGTTATAAACTCCTTTATTTTATCTTTAGGTTCCATGTTAATGTTATTATGGTTAATTTTGTGAAAGTGATTTCTAAATTCATCTAGTATTTCTGGTATACTAGAAACATTCTTCTTTTCCTTAGAGAAAAGATTTCTTTGATATGGTTTTGTTTATTCAACCTTTTGTTTTATTTTTAAGTCTATGTAAGTATTTGGGGCTTATTGAATAAGACAAAACTTGTATTCTCTAAAGTTATTTTAACTTTATGAGTTAAAATTTCTTTGTATTTCTCATTTAGTTTGTTTATTTCTTCAATAACTTTCTTGTCCATAATATTTTCTTTATTATTATGTTTATAAGAGTCTAATTTACTTTGAATATCTAACAATTCCTTATCCCAAGATTTCCTTTTATTATTATACCATCTGATACTTTGTCCATATAGATATGATTTTAAGGCATCCCAAACATAGACAATGGAGACTTCAGGAGTATTATTTATGTCTAAAAATGTTTTACTTCTGAAAGTATATATTCTTTATAGTCTTTTAGTTGAGTTAAGTATGCTGGTATCCTTTTGATCTGAACATTATGAGTATTTTTATCATGAATTCAAAAACAATTGAATTATGATCAGATATAGGACATGAAATGATTTTGGAATTAATTAAATCTGTTACCATCTGGTTAGAAATAAAGACCCTATCTATTTTTGAATAAGTTTTGTATATGTTAGAAAAAAGGTGTATGGTAATGATTTTGAATCTATCTGATTATTAATATCATTCAAATGATAAGAATTAGCAAAATCATTTAAATGTTTTGCATTAGATGTAATTCTTCTTTTTCCTATAGTGGTAGTATCACTTTCATGTAGTATACAATTAAAGTCACCAGCTAAAATAATATCTCCTATAGAGAATGATACGATCTTATCAAGATGATGTTTCACTGTATTAATACCAATTCCAGGTATCCAATATACATTAATTAAAGTGTAAGTCTTCCCATTAATTTGTATTGTAACCATACAAAACATTCCTTTGTCATCCTGATAAGACTTAATGGTTTTAGGAATGGGCATACTTTTATTCCATAAAATAGCCACTCCTCTTTTTTTCTGAGTGTGCTCTCAACTAACCAATACTGTATATTTGTTTGTGGCTAGTTTATCAATATCTTTTTTCAAGAGATGGGTTTCTTGCAGGAAGACTAAGTTGGCCTTATGTAAATTAATGTATCTTATTAGGCTTGCCCTTTTACACGGATTATTCAATCCATTAATGTTTAAAGAAATTCCTTTTAAATATGTCATTTGGCATTTTTAAAACTTAAGAATCTTATGATCAAAATAACAAATAACAACATAAGTAATGTTACATCTCCTCCTTTAGGTGTACCTTTAAATATAGCTGTATTTATTGAATCTCTTATGGGATTTTGTATAGGATTCAATTTTGTTTGTAGTGACAATGAGTGTACAAAATATATTGTGGATGTCAAAACTATATACATATAACAATGAACAAGTGAAAATAATGTAAGGATTAAACCTTGCATCCAGCCTGGAGTTAAAAACTCCAACTTAGAGTACTATTTACTACTCAAGTTAACCCCCTACCCTAAGCAGCAGTACCTCAGCTACCACCTTATCAATTTAATACTGGTTATATTTAACTTAAATTAACAGCTTTCAATTCAATTATCTAGCAAGACAAGACTACACATTTGATAAAACAGCATCATATAAACTAAAATAAACTTTTTTTAAAAACTATTCATACTACTATATACATCTATGTAATATAATACACTTGTATTCAAATAGCATTCAAATAATCTTGATATTAGGAACCAAGAGGAGAGAGAGAAATAAAAGACGTGAAAGAGGGAGAGAGAGTGAAAGAAAGAGAGAAAAAAAAAAAGGAAGGCATATTTACATATTAATTTATTCAAAGTATGTAAAAATAAGTTCTAACATTCATTTAAATCAAAAACTTTGGCTAATATGGTTCAGACATTACATATATTAAGATGCATCTATTTTCTGTCATGTAAATGCAGTCAACAGCTTCCAAAAAAACCTTGAATTGCTTGTATATGAGCATTTTACTCATACTCATTATTGTCAATAGAATAAAATATTATATTTATAGAAATTGTTATAAATCATAGTGCATAGTTATGCAAATTCTCAGAAACACTTGCATTATTGTAAAAAAAGCCATCTGTATTTTGTATGTCTATACTACTGCTTTAAAATATATCACATGACAATTTCTTCCAGAATAGAGTTATAAAGTTATTTATGCTTGTCAATCAGATGAATTAAATGAGTTATATTAATGTATATGTTTGGAACATAAGTTTTTAACAAAGATTAGTATGCTGCAGTCAAGTAGATTTTCAAAAACACTTGAATAAATGTTTCATTTTCTATGCCTTCTAAAATAAGACATTTACTTACTACAAGAAACTGCATCATTTAAAATCATTATAACTGACATATTTTTATGAATTATAACATAGATATTTAAGTAATTATATAAAATAACTCACATTTAAATGTTAAAGAGTTCATTTTCCTTCACATAGTCGCATTTGCATCAGTTCTACTTCCTGGTAGAGTGTTCTTCCTGAATCTGCAATGTGTCAGTGTGATATCTGGGTCAAAGGTCAAATTGACTGCTTTCAGCTTCTCTGTGTGAATTCTGAGAGTTGAAGCTTTTAAAACAACTCGAGGACACTGTTCATGAGGTAGCCCACATCCCAGATTGTCTCCCTTAACATTTTGGCGGGAAACTTGTTAAAAACTAGTGACAAACATTCATTTAGCAGTGTAAATGCATCTAAACATGACAAAACCTCTGCGATGTATTTTACAGGTTATTACAGCCTCTATGTAAGTGAAATTAAGCCCAAAGTTATTAATAAGTAATAAAACTCAATATTTTGTCCCAACTCAATTTTTATGCAAATCTTATTATTTACTGTGTCTATATGATCAAAAGCATTTCTATATATTAATATGAAAAAAATAAAGAGAAAGAATAAAGAAAAGAAAAAGAGAGTAGAAAATAAAAGAGTGTAAAGCAGAAATAAAAAAAATGTAAGAGAAAACTATAAGAAGTATATACAATGGAATATTAGTTACTGTTTATATTAATAGAGTTAAAACTAAAACATATTATTTACTATTATTTAGTTCTAATTATTATTAGTTAAAGCATGACAGATTATTTACAAACAAGCATAAGCAGTATAATCAAGAAAGTATAATTAGGAATAGCATTTGAAGAACATATAAACTTTTTACAAGGAATAAATATGCTATTATTCCATTTATCATATTTTCATTACTCTTCTCTCCCTGCCCTCCCCCACCCTTTACCCACTACATAATCTAAATAGAATGTCATTGTTTAAACAAAGAAAAGAAGAAAAGGAGAAAAAAAAGAAAAAAATGTATCAAATTACTGACCTTACTTCTCTTTTTCAGAAAGAGAAACAAATTGAATAATAGCTTGTTATTAGTTCCTCAGATATTTTGACTGGTTATGAAACACAACATTTCTTTGCACACAGAGAATAACTTTGATTAAATCTTTTCAGAATATTTGTGGCTTTCTGGAAATGCAGGAACTATATTTGAAAAGATTAATAATGAAGTAAAATGATGAGAGAAAAAAAGACAAAAAACATAGAACAAATCATTTGTTTTTAGTCTCTTCTTCTTCTCTGAAGTCTTCCACGAAGTTTCAGTTGCCAGTCTCTTTAATGAAGGACTAGCCCATTCCATTTCCTCTATTTTATCCAAAATCTTATTTTTTGATAAACAGTAAAGCAGAGTCTAAGTCATCAAAAATTTTAGGACCATCAGGAAGGAAGATTTTTAGCTTGGCAGGAAACAGAAGGTATGTTTTAAACTGTGCTTTTTTAAGCTCCCTTATTAGTGGCAGAAAAACTTTTCTTTTAGCTATTACCAAGGAAGAATAGTCATTGTCAAAATGCACAGTTGTCTCATTAATCTTAACAGGAGCTTTAGCCCAAGCAGATTTAAGAACCATCTCTTTATCAAAACATGATAGAAATCTATCTATAACTGATCTAGGATAGTTTTTGTTAGAGTTAGTATTAGCTATAGATCTATGTGCTCTTTCGATACCAAAAGAGAATGCTTCTGGTAAGTCTAAAGTTTTAGGGAGCCATGTTGTTAAAAAAGAAGTAATATTGTTACCTTCAATATTTTCTGGCAGTCCAAAAATCCTAATGTTATTGCGCCTAGATCTATTTTCCAGGTCATCCAGCTTTGTTTGTAAATGTGTATTTTGTTTCAGCAGAAACTCAATGTTGATTTCCTCTTCTTGGATTCTATTTTCCATGTCATTCACAGCTTCTTCTATGCCTGTCATCTGGATCTTCTGTTGTTGCAGGTCTATATGTAACAAGTCTATTTGTTTTGTAGTTTTTTCTATGAAGGTATCAGTTTTAGTATCCATTTTATCCATCTTAGCAGTAAGTTGCTGGATTATAGTTATCAGAGACTGAAGTTCTTTCTTGATGCTGGAGTCTTGAGAATTTGTCTTACTGGAACTCATTTCAGACTGATAAACTGACAGGAAAATTTCCAAAGTGATTTCTGACAGGAATATTGTTAAAATTTCCTTTCTTTTTTAGATATAGTTCAGGAACTATATAAAACAAACATATTTAGAAAGAAAATTACTTCAAAAATTATTTTTTTAAGTAATTAATTCCTGTCAGTGTAATGAAATTGGTGGAGCTGAAGAAATCTGCTGCTATCCTGTGTTCATCCTTGGCTACGCCGGAAATTCGATCTTCTGAAGTGAATCCATATACATATATATATGTATATATATATATATATATATATATATATATATATATATATATATATATTTTTTTTTTTTTATTTATTTTTTTTTTTTGAGGGAGGGAACAGAGCAGGATTATGAAGCTACAGGGGTTGTCCTTCCCAAATGCTCTCTTTGTACACAGTAAGAGTGCCTGAAATCAGAATATGATCTCACTGCACTCAGTTGAGTGAGCAAATGAGACGGGCCCAGAAGGAGTGTCCAAATACAACTTTACAAGAGGGGTGGGCAGTTTCAAAGCCACCAAGATTACCACCAAAACAAGAACAGGGAGGGTGGGTAGGAAACACAGTGGAGACAACAAGGGACAGAAACAATACAGCGCCACTATAAATAATAAGCAAATGTATAACTACAGCACAGTGCAAATTAAGTTGCAAAAAGTGTACTTAACAGTTTGGAGTAGATTCCAACTCTGCTCACAGCAAATCTATCAGCTTTTCACCAGTTCACAGAAATGCAGTCTGTATTGGAATTACAGCAATGAAAATACACCTCAGGCAATGACTAACAGCTAGGATGTGGGCTGGCTCAACAACCTCCTACTTGATACTAGCTTCTGAGCTACCCTGAGAAAAAAACACAGTGGAGACAACAAGGGACAGAAACAATACAGCACCACTATAAATAATAACCAAATGTATAAGTACAGCACAGTGCAAGTTAAGTTGCAAAAAGTGTACTTATCAGTTTGGAATAGATTCCAATATGTCTTTGGAATGTGGATGGAAACCATAGCACTCGGAGGAGACCCATACAAATGCAGGGAGAATATGCAGACTCCACACAGAAAGCACCCCACCCAAGAATTGAACCAGAGAACCTCTTGCTATGAGGCAACAATGCTAACTGCTGCACCACTTCTGTTGTATTGTTGATTGCTGACTTATGATTTGTTACACTGTAGCATACTAACACTTCATCCAAACCATAATCTTTGAGCATGACAAATTGTTACTGTTTGTGTTGCACATATTCCCAAAATATGTAGAATATGTAACTATGTTATTAGATTGTGGCATTTATTGTTTATAATAGGGAAATACAGGGAAATTGGATCTCATTTTTAACAATGGATTGTGAATGAACTGTCACCACGTATTGTATACTTTTTTTACTTCATATGTCTAAAGTGCCCCATCAGCAAGCTGCTGTGCCCCTGCTGTGATTAAGAAGAAAGGAAGCCTGGAAACACCACTGCTAAAGGGATAAAAAATGGATATCCTGACTAAGCAAGGACAGGGCATCTTCAGCAGTGCCTCTTATCTTGGGAAAGGACTAGTATCCCTTTCCATGCATATCCAACACTAGGAAGGAGGAATTGCTTAGCAGCATAGATAGGTCTGGGTTGGGTGTAGAGTGTGCAGATGTGTTTACATCACTGTGCATCCATTTCCCAGGGGAATATTGCTAACACAATCTCTCTCTCTCTCTCTCTTCTGGAACACATCAAAACCAACGTTGAGGACTAATCTTCATGTATCAGCCCTCCTTGTCACTTCAAAAATTCCAGCAATTTTTGGATGACTAAAGTCAGGCACTAGCTTTGGACAAGTTAGGGAAGTAGGAATGTCAGACCTGCAAATGACATATCATTAAGGTAGTGAAAGGGTAGGTAAGCAATAGAGACAAGAGACAAAAAGGGGATAAAAACTCATTATCCACAGTAACAAATGAAAAAAAAAATAGAAACAACTATACTGCCTCACAGCTATAAAATGAGAGGATAACAAGCAGAAGCCACATGCAAACATGTAGAGAGGTATCAGAATATTTTACATTATTTCCAAAAAAAAATCTGACAAAACATTGAAGAACTGCTGGAGTGTGGATGAGGCAACAAATTCAGTGGGGGAAAAAGACACTGTCATAATACTTGAACCTGTCTGGCATTTGGACCAAACGTATGCATATATGCAGTGAAAAGGTCATGTTCAATTAATCTAGAACTTTTCTCTCAATTAATGCAGAACAGTTCTCTCAATTAATCTAGAACAGTTCTTTCATTGGATAGCCAAAGTATTAGAGAAATGAGGGTTGTTATTATGGACCACTTACCTGACATTAATGTCCTTGACAACGTATAGCATGAAACATGAATTTCACTTACCTGCCATTAATATATTTGACAAAGTATAGCACAAAATGCAAACTGCAAACTGGAAAGTGTTACATAACCTGAGTGGTACTTAGTAGTTTTTAATACCCCTGATGCTATCATGATTGAAAATAAAATATTGTATCTTTTTATGATGGATGATGAAGGCATGCATTACCTGTCCTGTGTATGCATACATTTAATTATACAATGTTGTGCAAGGATGCCAGTCAAATTACTGGAAGGAAAGGGTAGAAATGATAATATTATTTAATAATCCATAACTAGCTACATCTGATACCTTAAAGGTAAAACCCACATCTGTGCAGAACTGGTTGCTAATGGCAAAACATATACTGAACCCATGGAAATAGCCAATCTGCTAGTTGACAAGTTCAGTGAAAACATCTCCAACCTGTCCCCAGTACAGATTCCCCAAAGCATCACTCCCACCTGCCCTCTACCTAGTACCTCCAAGGAGCAGGTTTTAAATGCTCCCTTCAAAGTAAAAAACACTGCCTCTATGGGACCTAATAATATCCCAGGTTGTGCTCTTAATGGTTTAAAACAGGAATTAGCTGCACTACTGGGAGTTCTTTTCAACCACAGCCTAAGCACTAGCTTTGTCCTTGCTGAATGGAAAACAGCAACCATTATCCCATTACATAAAGGCGGCTCTGCCACTGACCTTAGGAACTATAGTTCCATAAGCCTGACCAACCTTAACTGCAAGGCTGTGGAGAGAATCATCATGGACCTTATCAACAAAGATATAGGAGACTTTCAAATGCTCAACCCTACCCAGTTTGGCTTTGTTAAAGGGAGATCCTGCCTGTTGAAATTGGTGGACTTTTCCAAGACAGTCACCAAAGCCCTGGATGAAAGTAAATCTGTGCATACGGCCTACCTGGACCTGCCCAAGGACTTTGACACTATTCCCCACTCAGGCATCATTGATAATCTCACCCAGCTGGAGATAAACCCATATATTGTCAAGCAGTTTACAAACTGGCTCACTAATAGAACACACACAGTCAAAATAGGGGACTCAACCTCCACCAACAGGCCCATAACCAGTGGTGCTCAACAGAGATCAGTGCTGGGGCCCCAATTGTTTGAATCTACTTCTCATTTGAACAGGCAAAAACAAAAGATCTATGGCTGACAAAATTTGCTGATGACTAAAAACTGGGAACAGTCATTGAGTCCCCAGACAATGTCAACATCCTGCAAGAGGGACTTACACAGACAAATGAATGGTGCCAAAGTCATAGGCTTAAACTCAATGCAAAAAAATGCATCATCATCTCCTCCTGCAAGGGCATTGTCCCTGCAGATTATTATATTAATAACAACACCCTATTCACGCAATCTGTGGTGAGAAATTTGGGCACATAGGCTGACAGCAACATTTCCTCTGACCACCATGTCTCCACAGAGTTAAAAAATACTTTCTGTATTGCCCATCTCATAAGTAGGGGTATTGCTTCCAGAACAAAAGAGGTTATAACTCCCCTGTACTCCTCCCTCATCATGTCAGTAATAGAGAAAATGCCCTCTTTGGTTTGTACCTTACCAGACACCTGCAGCAGCTAGAAAGACCTCAAAGGTTTCTTACAAAGAAATTTCAGGGTCTTCAGCATATGTCATACACTGACAGACTGAAATCACTGTCACTATACTCTGTGTCATACAGGCTACTTATTCCTGCTCTGATGGAAATGCTGCACATTTGAAAGTCAAATGGTACACGATGCACTCACTCTAGGGATGTCAACCTAGTATGTGACATCTACAGGGCTTGCTGGACAGACATATATGTCTCACAGAGGTTACCTGTTCTCTGGAACAAACTTCCAATTCAGGTGAAACAGAGCCACTCATTGACCATATCTTAGCACAATTTGGATGATTGGATGGGAAACTGCAAATTCACCCCGGGAGTTTCACCTGTGTCTCTCTTGGATAGGGGCAGTAGTTGTTGATTTAGGTCTGCAGGATACATTTATATTCTAGGGAACAGAGGTTAAACTTGGTTAGGCTTGTAAAGGCCTTAGTGCCATTAGCCTAACCAAGCCTCCTATGATCTTATGACTAGTCAATTTAGAATTTTAAAACAGTTTCATACCAGATCTCTCACAGATGCTTAAAGTGCCAAGAGAATGTCTGCCATCTTCTTTTTTATTAACAAGCAAATAAAACCCAGGTAAACTTTTGTACAATTTAAAACCAAAAATTTTAAACAACAGCGAAGGTCTTCATTTCGCAGTATGAACATGTCTGCAGGCACGCATCTCTCAAACATTTTAGTCATTGCCTCCCTGTTAGTAATTGTGAAAGTCATTCAGTTTTTCAGATGCTTTAGACATCTATCCATCCATCTATCCATCCATCCATCCATCCATCCATCCATCCATCCATCCATCCATCCATCCATCCATCCATCTATCCGGCCAGCCATCCATTTTCTATACTGCTTATCCTGATGAAGGTCATAGTTGTAACAAAATGGGAAAGGTAGATCAGTGATTCCTGTTCCCAGCAATGAGATCCTCCAGGCAAGCTGAAAGGTATAATCCCTCCCATGTACCTTGGAATTGTTGTAGGTCCTCCTCCAAGTTAGTCATGTCTAGCATCCTCTAGTGAAATCCTCATATGAGGTGATCAAACCACCTAGTCTACTTTCAGCTTGAAGTAACAGTGGCTGTACTTCACAATTTCCCTAAATTTCCAAGCTCATTTGTATTTCATGGAGAGTGAATTCAGCCACCTTGAGAAGGAACCTTATTTTCATGGAGAGTAACTTCAGCCTCCTAGAGAAGGAACCTGATTTCTAACGCCTTTACCTATGGTGTCATCCCATAATCATAGATGAGACTGGCATATATCTGATTGGGACACTAAACACTTTATCCTATAACTTAATCCTCTCTCATCACCACAGTCTGTACATCTGTTGGTCAACCTCTTGAAAATATGGGTCTATATTAGAAGATCGAAGTTTCAAAACTTTGAATCTGATATGGCCGACAGCATATGATTGAAGTCTTGAAACTTAAAATCTTTTAACGGAGATCTCTGTACAGCATGGAAAGAGAAAATTCCCCTTTTCTGCACTGTAGTGCAATCTCGGAGTTGGTATAGTTAAGTACCGGGGGGTGGGGGGGCTTGCCCCCCACGCTTAGAGCATTTAAATAGTTTGTTTTTGTAGGTTGTTATGTTTTATTACATTTTTGATGTTTTAAGACTTCAATTATATGGTGTTGACCATATCAGATTCAATATAGGCCCAAAAATACTGCAGTGGAAAAAACAATGCTATTTACTCCCACTTCCTAAATTGATGCTGAAAGCAATTTCCCAGCAACACTTCACATTACAGTGATACTCTGAACTGGAGATGGAAACACTGAAATGGGTGTTTAGGTTATGAACATGTGAAATAAATGGAAGTACTGCATTTTATCACTAGTGACTAAAGTAGGCAGTTTAAGAGAGATTTTCATTCGTACCTACCAGCTGTAGAATGTCATGATGCATCTAGCCATCTATTTACAGTTTTACATTCCTCAGCATTCTTTTAAGTCATATTTATAAATCAAACAGATATAAACATCTTGTTACTAGTCAATGCTATTTAACAAGTACAAACACTGCAGTTTTTCAGAAAATGAATTCTAGTGACAAAATTCATCAAATTCAGAATCTATGTATCAATACAGTAATACATAATTCTGTACACAAAAAAGTCCAAACTTAATTATTTTTCATTGTATTTTCATGAATAGCTTCATATATTGAAAATTCATACAACCACGATGTACAATATTATTAGAGCTTTCTTCTGCCTTGCGTAAGCTTTCAAATGATGTCAAGCAAATCAATTCTCTGAACTTTTTACTTCAGCGATATGCAATGCTTATATTCATAATTAACAGTGCAAACATCTCTCAGGCTGTACAACTTACAGTGTAATTGTCATTTATAGTTTTCTTCAGTATCGCCCAATGTTTCAGATGAGAGCATGTAGTAGTTTTAAATCATTTGGATATGGCAGTATCACATTTAAGAACAAATAAAAAAAAATTGAAACATCATATTTTTACAATTAAAAGACAAAAACAGGTTGTAATATGTGTAGTGTAGTTCATTATACATTGACAGCTGCAGTGCATTTTTCTTTCTCCTACCATGACATTTCATACCATGCACTTCAACATTTAGCATGGATGTCCAGTATGGTGCTGCCTTGAGTAACAACTGGCCTGCCGTGCTCCACTTGTGAGAAGGGTAGTTTGCAAGAAAACAGTTAGTGTAGTGTACCTAATAAGTGCTCAGAAGAAGTCTTTTAGGGGGCTAAATGTTGTGCATTAGTTTTGACAAGCAGAGAAGTATGGTAAAGAGTAGTGAAGATGGGTGTAACAGATGCTGGCACAATGATGCTCGACATTGAAGCTCCAGCAGAAGTAATTACCCTGAAAATGATTTGGAAAGAAATTAAAGAAGTCAAGCAGACCCTCTATGAAAGTCCGGTTAATCTGGGGGAAAAAATCGGGTGAGGTAGTGGAGGGTCTCAACAATCATGCTGCGGTGATCCAGGAGTTATTGGCAGAAAACCAGGAGATGAAGAAGTGGAGACTTGAGTGCCTGAAGGCAAAGACTATAGATCTGGAAGATCGAGCCAGATATAAAAATATCAAAGTGATTGGCCTCCCTGAAGAATTTGAAGGTAAAGAATGTGTCAGGAAAATGAGTATCCTGTTTGCAAAATGGACTGGATTTTTGGAGGAAGGGATAAAAAATTGAAAGGGCCAGTTTGACAGTATGTTGACCAACATCTCAAGGTAAAAAGGGACTGATACTATGCTTTGAAAGAGAGACTGTTGTAAGAGCCATGGCATTCAGAGAAGCAAGTGAAAGTTGGGGACAGTACAGTCTGTGTGGACAATAATTATATTTATGAAACATGACTGATGTTGAACGACCACAGGGATTTTTGTGCATATTGCTACTAGGTCTAAAACCAGTCCAGAGAAAGCAATGGACTTTGTCAAAAAAAAAAAACACGTTAACTTGCAGATTGGTACTGGAAACTAGGAAAAGCAGCTAAAGCACTCTCCTGGTGTAGCGACTACTTTGGAGATGAACAGAAAAGTCATAGGCCGGGATTCACTAATCCTCCGTATAAGACTAACTAAGTCTTACTCAGAAACTGCAGTCTAAGAGTATGATGTCAGCGTGTCATGCATATTCATGAGGGTGCGCTGACTCATCTCTAAGGCTAACATGGAGCGTGCACGACTGCAGGGGGCATGTCAAACTGGTGAGCAGTCCAAATATCCACGCCCCTGCAAGTGCCTAAACTGCAAATGTCAAGTGAAATGAGCAAGTCCACTCAAATGTCTACATACTCAACACTACACTCCCCCACATTCTAAATCCCTGTACAAGTTTAAAATGTAAAGCTTTCCATTTTTTTTATTCCCATTATAGCTGCCCGTATTTGCACGTGTATGCGTGGGTTTGCCCATTGCTTAGCTACAGTTAGCAGTGTAGACATCAAAGAGGATAATAAACTACTTATATGCAAATGAAGCCAAATAGCAATAGCTTAATAGTAGAGCCTTCGCACAAAGAGGAGGCATTCCCAGTTCAAGTCCCACCACTCCCCTTCCCATTTTCTGTAGGAAATCTGTGCATAAAAATAACTCCTGACATTTACCTTTTAAATTTTAGTAAAGTGCATTGAAATGGCCTATGTAGTAGTGAACAATATTTTATATATATATAAGAAGGTGGAATGGTCATGCATACTGATAAATGCATAAGTAACGTATCTTAAGCAATGTGAAGCACCGATAATCAAAGTTTACCAGTATTAAGCACAGTTAAGCATAATTGCTCATAGCTTAGCACTGCATTAACTAGTGCAATGGCTTTGTGTGGGGCTGCGCATCGCGCCAACAAGCGCAAATAAAACATGTTCGCGCGGAGCTGCACACCACACTAACTAGTGCATCGTTGGGCAATGTCAGGCAATGTCGGGCAACATAGAGCAATGTAGAGCAACGTCGAGCAACGTTGGGCAAAGTTGAGCAAAGTTGGCTAAACACAGCCACACCTCCTAACCGGTCTGGCCAGTAGTAAAATAAAAAGCAATGACAGGCCTTGAACCCGGGATACTGTGCACCATAATCATAGGTTCATAGGTTCATAGGTTTATACTAGGCTATCTGCCCTAAGGCATTTATAAGCCTAGCCCAAAGTTATGTGGCTTACGCCACCCCTTAGTTTAGAAATAATGTGCCCATTAGTTTGTTGTGCCTCTGTCCAGCAGTGACACAGAGATGATTCCCAGGGTAAACCTACGATCTCCCATCCACCGGTCAAGATTTCTCTTGAACAGAGCCAGCGAGGTGCTCTGCCTCACATGGACCGGGATTTTATTCCACAGCATGGGGAGTCTCTGGGTGATAAATCTATCCCTCCAGCACATCCTATTTATATCCGTGCTAAGGTTTAAGTCATGGCCTATGTAGTAGTGAACAATATTTTGTGATATACAACAGTACTAAACCACTAAGCCATGACAGCTTTACATATGGATGCATTTCCAACACACTCATATATATCAATGGGCGTTTACCCATTGCTAAGCAGGTTTGCTTTTAGCTGAGATATTTCAAAACCGGCCAATCACAAATACGTGCGGGAAATGAGGCATATTTAAGCTCCATAGGCGGGAATAATTGCCATAACTGGTTGTAGCTCCCATCTGCAGACAGTATGGTTGGTGTCGGAGAGGGATCTTGTTTTCAAGCTCAATGGTGGGGCACTGAGGAGTCAAAAGTAATGGTTTGGCTCCTCATCCATCATCATAATGCAAAACTCCTGCAGGGCCAGTTTCAGGGCACTGAGTACAAAGCGGAAGCCTGGAACCATGTAGCACATGATCTCACCAGTGCCACAGGCATCCCTCGGACTGGTGAGCAGGTCAGACACCACTACTCAGACCTGAAGAGACCCAAGGAGGACCGACTGAACCAATGGATACAGGAGGCCCGTGAAATGGAAAATGCCCCACTACTGAGTATGTAGCCATGGAATGAAGTATGTAAGAATTGCTATTGTAGTCTATATTATGGATAGGTATGTCTCAATATCCCTTCATTTACTTCACAGCTGCAGGTATCTGTGCTGTGAATCAGCAAGCCTATGTAGATAGGCTGCTAAGGCTGCGCCACCAGGCAGGTTAGTAATTATTCTGCATGTGTTGTCATATAAAAGAAGTGAGAGAGTCTGAAAAAGAGTGTTGTAAACCATTAATAAAGGTATAATAAGTGTTGAATAACTTCTCTGCATATACTGTTATATAAAATAAGTGGGACAGCATGAAAAGGTGGTGTAACCCATTAATAAAGGTCCAGGTATGTCTTGAATAAAAGACCTCTGCATGCACTGATATATCAAATAAATGAGAGAGCCACTAGAAAAGTGTGTAATGTAATTAATAAAGGTATAATTCCTGGAGTGTGTCCGTGTCACTTACTTCGATATGTTGTTGTACCCTTGCATTATAGAAATAGTACTGTTGTATTAAGTGCAGTCAACCCACACATGGGTAGGCCCATATAAAGTGGATGAAGGGAGTGCCAGTAGCTGTTAAGCATATATACAGTCCTCAATTGTCGGTTCATGGCCGGCATGTACAGGTTAATCTGGCACATGAGTAGCTTGTTATTGTGTTCCCCCGAAATGTCAGTGTGCTGCTAGAAATGTAGGGGGCTGTCAACATATACCTGATAATGTCACCTGAACACATCCAGATATGTAGATATATAAATATAAATGAAATATATAAATATGTAGCAGTAACATCTGCATCCAGGACAGTTTGTATGTCAGATACAGGTCAGGTATATCAAGAACTAGCAAAACCCATTTCACAATTTAACGGACATTGCCTAGTGTAATAATACATGTAGGGGATATATAACTGCAGTCAATAGGAATGTAGTGTAAACTATAAGTATATATAAGTTGTTAATGGAGGTATCTTTTTACATCCTACTGTATGTGCATAAACAATGCAATTCCACACCTCAATGGGTATGTCTAATCTCATAACATTTGTTGGGACACATGCCCTATTGGTTTATAAATATCTGCATTTACTATGATGTATGTGCCCTGTTCACATACCACAATCTCGGTGGCCTGTTGCCACCAATCAATCCTGCATGCTGTTGGAATGTCCACTGTTGTTCTATATAGGCATGTGTTATGCTTGCTGTTCAACTGTTGGAACTCTGGTGTGTTGGGTTAATGGGAATACTACTGTATGCTGTTACAACTAAATTGGAATGCTGTTGGCTATTACTAACCCATATTGTCATTAAATCCTCCTAAGCATAGAACATATGGGAAGGCCAGTCCCAGCGTACCCACCTGTCCCACCTCAGCTGGCAATGGCACCTGGCACAAGCAGGTCTGGTGCCCAGCCCGGGACATCCTCCTCCGTTGGTCCTGTGCCACCTTTGGGTTGAAGTGCTGCAGGGGATGGGGCTCATCCCCCCTGTGCAAGCGTGGCCAGAGGAGGGTCACCTATCACCCTCCAAATGGTCCGGGCTGTGGTGCGTAGGGAGATCGAGTGTTCAGTTGCTGATCCTCTACGCCAGTTCGAGGCAAGAGTGGCGTGACTCATGGGTGAGCCTGCCCCTCCTGTGCAGCCCCCAGCACAGCCACCCTCCGGGCTGTGAAGTTGCAGTGGTTACTGCCCATGGGTGGGGATATCAGTTCCACTGTTGCCATCTGTGCGCTCATGGACTTGCGATTTCCAAACACCCTTCCCCATCAATGGTGTTCACCCACCCCATGTGTCATATTCCACCCCTGTATGCATCTTGTTTGTCTTGTCTGTTTACCGCCCCAACCTACCTCCCAAAATATACCTACTTCACCTACCACACATTCCACTCTCACCTGAAAAAAAATGGGCAATCTGCTCCCACAAAATAATTACGCCCCATACATAGCTGCCCATTTTGCACACATGCCCGCTGGACACATAAACTGAAATTTAATTGGCAGTACATCATACTTCGTTGTCCTCACCCCTCTCTCAGGGGTGGAAGATTTTAAATTTCACTCCAAATTACTAGTATATGCACAGCTGTTTCTGTTAAAGAAATGGGCAGCTATGGACCTTCCCTACACCTGTCCTGCACATCCCGAGCTGTTTTCCCTACAGTCTTTCCCTCTTTGTGCCCCTTTTTCACCACTTTAGTATCTCCTCATTTTCTTTTCTTTCAAAGAAATGAGTGCGGGGGTTAGCGGGAGTAAGCACTTTTAAGCAGTAGTTAGCAGGTTTGCACGAGTGTGCGCTTGTGTGCGCTTAGCTAAGTATTGCTAAGCATTGCGCAAACCTGTGCAAACCCGCTTACAACTGCTTAAAAGTGCCTTAGTCACCCTGCATGTGAGGGGCCTTGTTTTGCTCAGCAGCAGAATAAAACACCAATGTCAGTCTCGAACCCCGGACCTGGGACACACTAGACTGCATGAAGTACCACTAAGCCACAGTAGATATACAGCAGTTTGCTGCTGAAATATATATATCATGCATCAGAATGAGTGAATGTAAAGGAAAGATAGGAATACCATAACACAAAACCTGTTCTGTGGAACTTTACCAGCAGTTGTTGTGGAATTGCATTACATGACTGTGATAACAGAACCAGACATTCTAACAGTAAATAATGTTACAGCAGCACTTTACAACCCCCACACAGTATCATAGCAGTACAATCCCCACCAAAATATACAAAATACCTGTGTGTTCAAGGTCCAGCAATGATGTAAGTAGGCATACTCAGTACTGGAATTGTCCAGTTTTCATGAGTATCCTGTGATAATGTCAACAAAAGAAAAAGCACAAACTGTGTAGAAGTGAGTACATTAATAAACACAGTATAGCAGTTCCCAAACAGTTCATGTGCCAAATGAAAACATCTCAATAACTACGTATGTATGGCAGCTAATTGTATAAGTAGAAAAGAAACAACATAGTCCCATGTATCTTGTATTAGCATTTTGTAGGAGTGAGTACAATTCTACACTGTCAACTGTATACTGGAAGTGGCAACATTCAGGTCTGAGTACAACACTCAAATCACTGGCTACACCCCTAGCATCAGTTATAAGTAGACCAACCTTCTGACTTACTCAACAGTGTCCACAGCAAGCAAGCATGGTCCCCACTTTGGAAAGCTGAAAGGGCTATGCTTACCTGACTTAGCAAATTATAGCATTGGGTTGCTATGACAGTGAGTACTGCAAGTACCACACAGCAGGCTGCATGCAATTGCCAAATGGTGGCCACCAATTGGTGCAGAGGCCATCACATGCACATGTGCAGATACCTATAAAAGCAGGCTGTACTTGCTGTCCACACATGCAATCATTTCATTGCAAGTACGGAGGGAGAGAGAGAGAGAGAGCGAGAAAGAGAGAGACGGACGCAGACAACAGCAGCAGAAAAAAAGATTTAAAAAAAATATATCGAAAGAAAAAGTAATATATTGAAAAAAAAAGAAAAACTAAAAGAATATATTGAAAATAAATAATATATTGAAAATATATATATATTTAAAAATATATTGAAAAAAATCATATTGAAAAATAATATATTGAAAAAAAATACAAAATTATATTAGAAAATTAATATATTGAAAAAAATTATACTGAAAAAGTATATATCTCGAAAAAAATAAGATATAAAAAATAAAAGTTATTAAAAAACACACAGAACGACAAATACGAACACATACAAAGGAAAGGTATGTAGCAGCTATGTATTTACTGGCATGTAGTAGATTTTTATGAAGAGTACTCGACATAGTTTGAATCATCCATATGTGGCAGCAGTACATATCTATGCACAGATGCCCTGCATAACTACTGGAATGGAGAAATCAGTGTGTAGCTGTGTGCAGTGGGATATGACTGTGACATATGTAGTTCAGCATTAAATGTCAAACATCTGATCCATGTTATCTGTGTTCTGTACAGTAGTGTGTACAGTGTCTGTTTGGGGGAGTGGCACATACGGTTATATAAACATGGATGTGACAGAGTAACAAATGCATGATAGTCATATTAATGTGTAGCTTAGCATTGGCAACAGCTGTACCAGGCTAGTATGCTAATTTAGCATTTGCAGCTATATATACACCCTCTAATATTACTGTGTGCTCACATGTGATACCTGTTCATGTTGCAGCAAGGCCCAACTGGTCAGCCATGAGGTACACGAACTTACAACAGTGTGGACCTTATGTGTGTATGGCACACACATACGGAGAGATCTGTCTGTGTCAGATATATTAGCATCTGTACATGTGCATAGAGCAAGGGACATACTGCAACTGTTTCTGAAGGGTGGACATACATATGTTGTTGAAGGTTGTTATGCGCATATTTCTATGTAGGTTGTAGTGTGTGGCAAACAAAACAACATACAGTGCAGGTATATGACATGTGGTGGTTAAACGTTATGGGTATGATTCGTCAGGTTTGCAGTGTTGCAGCCAGTGAGGTCTGCTAAAGCTACATGGGCTGAGAACACCTTCAATGCATTCCACACAACACTGTGCAATATTATAACATAACTGTATATCTCACAACCTTCGCATAATTGATATCCCCACCATGAAAGGTGGACTGTATATATATATATATATATATATATATATATATATATATATATATATATATATATATATATATATATATATATATATATATATATATATAGAGAGAGAGAGAGAGAGAGACAGCGTCATATTTACTGCAACAGATGCCTGGTGACAAAGCCATGGACACAAGCTCAATGGTGACACTACATTGGCATCCCTTCTTGCAAAAACTCTGTGTGATAATAGACCATGGGACACAGGTAGTCTCCCATTTGATAATCACAGTGCCACACTAGTCATGTTATCTGTCTATGTGGCAAAGCCATCACAAAAGTTGTGTCATCCAGGGAAACATAGGTCAGTGTTCCCCTCTACTCATCACACATAAAGCCCATTACAGAGTACAATGCCCCATGTGGTATGTACCTCACAAGACATCTACAGCAACTGGAAACGACACAGACATACCTCACAAAGAGTAATACCGGCCTCAAACAGATGCCCTATGCAAACCATCTCACAAACCCACAGCTAGACTGTGTCGCATACCGCCTACCCAGCAGTGACCTCTGCCTAACATACTAATCTATGTCAAACCCAGAGCTGTTGGGCATGCTCCATGTAAACAGATCACAATCCCTATGAGCTACACGCTCTAAGGACCTAAACCTTGTGACCTCAATAAACAGCACATGCTGGAGGGATAGATTCCTATCTCAGAGACATCCCATACTCTGGAACAAACCACCTATCAATAGCAAACAAAGCTCCTAATTAGCAGTCATCATAAATAATCCTGATGATTGTATGGGAGATAGGAAATACACCCCGGGAATCACCTCTGTGTCTCTGCTTGAGAGGGCCATGTGAAACGTACTTACCTGTGTGTCAAAGGCCAGGGTAGCATATGGCTAGACTTCTATAGGCCCTAGGGCCAATAGCCTATTACCTACCTATGAAGCGATACACACCCTCATGTACTTGTTGCAATAATTGCTATGTGAGGTTGACTGAGTGTGATGGTGAATGTGTTGGTGAATGTGTCAGAGTTCTGTATATGTGTGATAGCTTAGTGGGAAACTGTTTCTGTCATGGTATTATGTGTCCTAGCTGTGATCCCAGCAAAAGATGTGTATGCAATTGGTAGGCAGAAAAAGCAGTATGCCATACGATCTGACGTAGTCCCTTGGTGTCGACTGGGGTGTTCCATTGTAGGCTAAAGCAGTACATGTATGCTTATTGAGTGTTACTGCTGGTGAATCCAACTCCTGTATGAACTGTAGTACTACCTGAAGCTGTATGCCTAAACAGCACAGTATGGTGTATGTCCACATTTCTTGAAACCACTGTTTTGTGTGTTCCCTGTAGTTCTCACAGTTTACATACCTCAGGCATAAGGCTTTGTAACTACTGACACACAGTACTGTATGGTACACAGGTAAAGATCATCTGGGTTGCCATACCTTTGTGTCTGGTATGTATGTCTGATGTATGTGTGGGTATGCCTGTACCATGGCCTCGGTCATATGTGTGTTACAGGATATAAGTGCGTACCTAGCAACATGTATAGTCTAGTACAGCAGTATGCCACCTATATTAATGAATGTCCACATATGTTAGGCAGGGGTTTGCCATCAACGACTAGTGTGGTATACTGGTAATACTGTAACTGGACTTTACAATCATTGCAATGGATTACATATTTCTTGATGCATTAGCTTGCTATATACCTCCTGTGGCTAGGTGGTGCATTGTGTTGCATACAGTGTGCTGTGTACTGTTGTATAGTCTTACATACTGGTTTATCTTTGTTGCTGTGCAAAACATGGTTTGATATATAGAGTGTGCCAGGCACCATCAGGCATTTGTGGGCTGAGCACTGATATGTGGTATTGAAAGTGTGTATCATCTGACAGCCAGTAGGTTGCTATATATGTCAGTTTAATTGATATCTGTACTTTAGAATGTTAAGTGTGCCACATGACTTGCTCACACATATTGTTTCATTTTCTTCCAGGGTAATGGCCCACCATCATAACCCCACCTACAGCCCGGCAGAAGAGGAACAGATAATGACAAGCCTGGTGCAGCACTATGCCCTGCTGTTCTCCAGAACCAGCCAGGACCAGCATGAGTGGACTGCACTGTGGCAAGATCTTGTCCATAGGGTAAATGACATAGGCATGCATAACCAGACATATGAGCAGGTACGCCATCACTGCAGTGATTTAATTAGGCATGTCCACCAGCGTGCGTCAGATATCCGTAGACAACAGCTTGCCACAGGTGGTGGGGTACCCATCCACCCCCCCCTCACCAGAGTGGAGGAGCTGCTCCTGAGCCAGGTGGCTCCTGGCCAACAACAACAACAACAACAAGTAACATGTATCATCATGGAGGCAGGAGCCACTCATCAAGTTGACACGGAGCGTGCAGGTAACATGACATAGCTGCAGACTACTGTTACCTCTATTAGTAGAGCATGCTCATGTGAGAGGTGTACTGTGTAGTTAGAGGATGTGGTGCCTAGTGTTGTGCAATACTAATAATTAGGAATGCAATCTTTAGGCCTGTGACTGTCAACCATTGTACTACTATAAGACTGCAAAAACACAGTAGCAATACCACAGTTGTTGCCACTGACAAACTGTCTCATATCCTTGTAGGTCCCCCTGGTGTAACAGCAAGGCAGCAGACCCATGCTGGTGAGTGTGTTCTACATTTAATATTGCTAATTAAATGTGCATGTCATAGGTGAGCTGTAGGCCATGTACACGTAACACACCTACGCATAATGCATGCTGTACATATTTGCTGTGAGGCTATGTACATCCCAGTAATGTGGGTAGCTGCCTAAAACACATACAATACGCAGAGCATCCCACACAATTGTGGTAACACTGTAGTGGACATTGGATAGGCAGAGGTGATACACATGCACACAACATAGACAACTTTGTCATATGTAGTACACGTTCATATGCTACACATGGCATATTCAGACACCCGCTGTAAGGTCACACTCCAGTATCCCAAATGTCATCCGCACAGCACACATAATATACCCGAGGGGTAGATGCCTCTCATGTGGCTGTGCGACACTCTTCAACACATAACACATTCATGTTAGGCAATCCCCCAATTGGGCACCATACAAACCCATGTAACAACTGGCTGTGAAATGGTGAATGTAGCCATGGTACAGCAGTTATAGTACAGCATGGTATGTGCCGGTCTGGCACACATTAGTAGACTTTAGTGACCACATGATGCTGCATGACGATGACTCATGGTACTACACCCCATCCAGTTACAGTGACCACAGTACTACACATAGCATTAACTGCTATGCACTTCAATGTTGTGCGTGTGCAAACATATGCACCGATACACAATATGCAAAGCAATCACCATTTGTACAAAGTGACACATATATGTCTTGTAATGCTATTGAGTGTATAGGTCACATGACGCACACTGTGTATGTGTGATGTTTAATGTTGCAGTTGTGTTGTAGCATGCCATGTCATGGCTGGCACTGGCATGTCCACAATATGTCCTATATTCAACATAACCACTGTACAATGGCTATGTTGAGCAATGGTATTCCATCAGGTATACATGCACCACTCATCCTGTGTGTATACATAGCATGCATGTGCTAAACCTGTGTCCACATTTGTCTAGTAAAGACACAGACACTCTAATCAGAAATGGATAGCTATGTGACACACAGATACACATCCAGCCATGGTATGTATACCTGTGAGTGATGGTGCACAGGGCATTGCAGAGCTTTTAATACTTACACAGCAATGTTGTGTCCATGTACACACTACATTCCAGGGTGAGGCCAATCACTGAACAACAACACACATGCATCAAAGCCATGTATACTGTTATTAGCAAGGGCTGTCTACACCCGCACTGCATGCTGTTGAGCAACACACGTCCTGCATGCTGACACGTGTGATATAACTGTTTGCCTTGTGATACTGTACCCCACCATTACCTGCTATTGAGTACGTTCTGGATTGCTGCTGGTATGTGTGTGTGTGTGTGTGTGTGTGTGTGTGTGTGTGTGTGTGTGTGTGTGTGTGTGTGTGTGTGTGTGTGTGTGTCTGTTTTAGTGAGGAGTGCATTTGTGTGTGTGTGTGCATGTGTGCATGTGTGCATGTGTTCATGTGTGCCGTTGTAAACTGTGTTTCCTGTCTTCCTCTCACAGGTGCTGACTTTGGGCTGGTTCACTGCAGCAGGGAAACTAATGTCACTGAGCAAAATAGTGATAATGATGATAGGTGTGTTGAGGCACAGGCATGTTTGCCAGGGTCTGTCATTGAGCCACCAATCGACAGTACACAAGAGTCCACCCCATCCATGCACACAGTCATACTGCTAATACATCCATCAGCAATGTCCTTAGCTGAGGGACAGCGTACAGTCGGCATTGGCCAGGACAGTATGGTATCCATGGCACATGCATCCCAACACAGCAGCCATTCCCAGATGTCTGGAAGGGTACCACATAGGCAGATGTCCAGGGGTTCTCTTCGGAGCACTGCTGCTCATCATGCCACTGGCAGACGTGCCACAGGTCTTACAACCTCATGCATGTTCCAGGCTGTCATGGAGGCACAGGCACATATGGAACGGTACACCAGACAGGGACTAAGGGCACAGAGGGCACATAACACCGCTGTAATTGACAGTATACATGACCTAGCTGGTGCCATCTTAATTACACTGAGGTCACTGATAGACGTTGAGGAGAGACATTAGATGTCCTCCGCAATGTCATGTCCATGTGTCAGGACGGTGCAGGATGGTTGAGTCATTGACGTGGACATATGCCAGCAACATCAGCAGCTGGCAGTTGCCGCAGACATCCCTCAAGCCACAGCCACTCCCATAGTGCCAGTACCAGCCCCAGCAATGTTGGGGGTGGGCTGTCCATAGAACGTCCTAGAAGACCACGTGCACGTGGCTCTGGACAGTCCCAGCAGGGACCTGGGTCCAGTCTACATCCATCTACCTCTGGGGATAGTACCCAGTCTGGCTTAACACCTGATAGTGTCAGTAGCACCCATGCCAGGCACAAGTACCATATCCATGGCCAGAGATGGTGATCTGTAAAGCCTCGCAGCTACAGTCTGTGGCTGTCCCACAAATACCCGTATATGGCAGCCACATGATGGAACTGTGTGCATGCAGACACATATACACACACACACATAATACAGACACCTAGGGCTAACACATACCCACACACATTACATCAACATTGGCCCATAGCAGTATTCTTGCCTCTCACACAGACACACACACACACACACACACACACACACACATATACATGTCGATTGGATGGCTCACTGTAGGCCTCTGGCAAACCAACAACACACCCTGTGCATATGATGAAACCTGTGCCACCTCCTGTCATCTGTAACATCGATGCAGGAACAGGCTACCATGGTGCTGATGCACAAGGTGTCTTTATAGCAGTATAGCAATGTTAGCATGTTGTCAACAGTAGAGTGTAATGATATACTTGAAGGTATAGCTGAGCAGGCATGATACATTAAAGCTATGATTGTCATTGTAGTGTTGTTTACACCAGTGTTAGTTCCAATAGTGTATTGTCCACCCACAAGCCACATGGCTGATGTGTGCAATATTGGCAGCATGTGTTAGAGAGTGGACAGTATGTGTGGGATGTGTGTAGCACAGATTTGTAGGTGTACAGTTGTGAACATGGTGGAGGTGCACTGTCTGCATGAACATGCATAGTGGACACATGGGCAGGGTGACATGCTCTGTATTATACAGTAACTCTCCATAGTTTCTATTGGTGGCCAGTATGCATTGTACTACAAACATTTCGGAACCTGACTACACATGTGTGTATGACATGGTTTGACACTATGCTGTGGGTGATACTGTTACTATCTGTCATTGTTTTGGATTCTGGTAGTATACATAACTTCAACAGCCTGACCATAACCAATCGTTAGATGATGTCTTGACAACTGACACACAGATGTAGGACACACAGCAAAAAGCAGCAGTTAGCAGTCATCTGCAAACCTGTTCAGCCATACAACTCCCATGCTTGCCTGTACCTCTGAGCAGTATCTACTGAACAGGTGGGGTCCCAGGACCAAGACCTATGGGATGTCATTTGTGACTGGCTTAGAGTCGGACATAGCACCCGCAACTCTGAACATGTGTGCTTGATCTGTGAGCCACTTGGCCACCCATCCTATGACATAGCTGTTAATGTTCAAGCTGGTATGCTTGTCCATGATGACAGAGTGGGGAATAGTGTAGAAAGTCCTTAGTGAGGTCCAGGTGGGCTGTGTGGACTACTTTCACCTCAATCTATGTCCTTGGTAACTGTTTGAAATAAGTCAACTAGGTTTAGGAGCCAGAATCTGCCTTTAACAGGGTGAAGTTGTGTAGAGTCCAGTGTCTGGAGGTCTCCAATGTCTCTGTTTATGGGTTCCATGACAATTTGATCAATAGCTTTGTAGACCAGGCTGAGTAGACATATAGGGCAATGGTTTCCAGGTTCTGTTGTGGCAACCCCTTTGTGGAGCTGGATGACTGTTAGTGTATGCCATTTTTTGGGTACATAGCCTGTGGTACGCTTGAGTCTGGACAGTGGATGTAGGTGAGGGTGTAGTTCCTTTTGGGCCTAGTGTAAGACGCAGCCTGGGACACCATCCAGTCTCATTGATGCTGTGTTCTTAGCTTTGGAGAGGGCTGTCTTTACCTGCATGTCCATGACATCTGGGGCTCTGCATCCTTCTGTGATTGACACAGGGCCATTTGGGGGTGATGGGGGGAGTTTACACTGAACTTGTCCCCCTAGATGTGGGCAATGAAAGTTGGTTCAGTGTATTTCTTTCCATTTTTCAGTAGCTGACAGCATATTTGGAAGTTGGCACCTACATGTCTGGTATAGCTACCGAAGGCTTTGTGGTTGTTATTCTTACATTCCTTGGCTATTTGTCTTTAGAAACTGTCTTTGGGTTATTTTATGAGCGATCGTTGTTTCTTCCTAGTAATGATCAGTGATGCCTTTCCTTTAGAGAAGTTGGCTCTATCATGTGTTCGTTTCCTCCTTCTGTTGTCTAGCTTATTTATGGGCAGCAACTACCTGATTGTTGTCTTATTTTTGGAGGAGTGCATCTTGGTTGTATCTGTGATGTCTCATTCCATGCATCCCTGTAGATGTTCATAGGATGCACTTGTAAATGATTCGGCAGATTGTATACCATTATCCTATAACAAGAGGGCTTTGGAACTTTCCACTTTGGTCTTAGGAAGTGTGCAGTTTGCTTTTGAATATGTCTTCACAGTGGTTTCATTGACTGGGTGGGGTGGCGGGATGTGGATGTCCAGTGTGATTACTTTATGATCTGATATTACCAGTGAGGGGTTAATCTCTGTTGTGGAACACTGGTACCCCATGGTGGTGATGATCATGTCCAGTATGTTGTCACCTCTAGTGGGTGTGGTGACCAGCTGTTCCAGGGTGTTAGAGTTTTTAAACTCTAGGAAACATTGTGCAAAGGACGTTGTACACGAGTAATTCTCCCACTCAATGTTTGGCTAGTTTAATCTCCTCATATAATGGTGTTTGATAGGACCTTTGTATTTTCCACTGTTCTCAGGAATACTGAGTGAGGTTCCTGAGACAAGGTACATGATCTGTAGCAGGCTACAATCTGATGAGCAGCTTTGCCCAATGTTAGTTGCACTTGCATGGTCTCCAAGGCCTCATGCAGTGCCACTAACCTGAAGGTGTGGGTATCCATAAGGTAAATGGATACACCCCTTCCTTTTGTATTTTACTTGTGGTTTTGGGTCTGAAGGTCAGAGGGATTGTGAGTGTTTTACGTGGAGCATGTCCAACAGCTCTGTGTTTGACATAGCTTTGTATGTTAGGCAGTGAACACCTCTGAGTAGGCGATATGCAAGGGAGTATGGATGGAGCATTTTGAGATGGTCTGTGTATGGCATGTATTTCAGGCTGCTAATGCTCTTTGTGAGGTATTGCTGCAGGCTTTCCAGTTGTTGTGGTTGTCTTGGGAAGTACTTAGCAAAAGTGGCGTTGTACTCTATTATAGTTCTAGTGAGTGATGAGTAGAGGGGAACAATGTCCTCTTCTATTCTGCATGAAACATATTTTGTGATGAGGTGTGCCACATAGGAGGGTTTCCTCACTACTGTGGGAATGTGATTATCACAGTTGTGTCCACTGTCCACCTGTGACCCAAGGTCTCTTGTCACACTTTCAGTGTAAAGTATACTTCCACCTATGTTGTAGTTCTTGGCTACAGAGTTTTTAACAAAGGGGATGACAATGCACCTTTTGGCATTGAGATAGAGCCCATGGCTTTGACAACAGCCATCTGTCTCAGTGAGGCCCTTTTGTAGGATGTCCACATCTTTAGTGTTTACAATTATGGCTCCTAGTTTGCAGTCCTCTGGAAACTTCAGTAGCCAGAGACCTTCCATTTTAAAGTTTACTTCAGGGAAGAAGATACTACACAGCCTGGGAAGTTATCTGGTCCCATAGCTGCTGTGATACTGGCTTTGGAGAGTGTTATTTACCTGTGCAGCCATGATGACGGCAACTTTGCAGTCTTCCATTATAGATATGTGCTCTTTCATGGGTGAGAGGGGGGGGTAAAGTTAACACTGATCCTATCTGCCAGGATGTTGGCAATATCAGTTGGGTATGTATATTTAGTGCCATTGAGCTGTAACTCAGAACAGATCTGAGTGTAGCCATGACATGGACCAGTCTGTTGGGCAGAGATCTCCTGAGTAGACAGTATGCAACAGAGTACAGATTGGGTTACATTCAGTCTTGTTGCATGGGGCAACTATTTGAGGCCAGTAATCCTCTTGTTAAGATACTTCAGTGTTTTTTTCTGGCTGCTGAACGTGCCTAGTCAGATTCATCGCAAGTGTGTTGTGGTACTCTCTGATGGGTCTGATGACTGCTGAGTATTGGGAACTTCCTTTGACCTAAATGCACAGACCTTGGCAGTTTGTGTGAACACATAGCATGATTTTCTGACCACTTTCTGAATGTGTTTCTGGAAGTAGAGATGACTATCCACATTTGTCCATAGATCCCTTATTATTACATCCATATTTAGCCTGTGTGTGTGAGCATGCCCAGTATGAACTTTCAGTATGTTGTTGCCTGACATTTGCTTTGTTTATTAAAGTGTGTGGGCATGCCCAGTATGACCTTTCAGTGTGATGCTGAATGAAATCCATTACATTTGTTGGAGTGTGTGAGCACACCCAGTATAGGCATTTATACTATATGTGTATGGCAAATTAAGTTGTATTTTTACAGCAGGGCTCACCTTTGTGTCATAACTCAATAGGGATCATGCTGTGCCTGCAGGGCTTCCATGAGACACTTTGCATAGACTTATCAACATTTCTACATACATGGGGGACAGCTATTCTTTGTACATTTCTACCCAGGGGCACACCTGATTGTTACTGTGGGTGTACATAGGATGAGGGTTTCACCTGACACTTATACACATTTGCTATGCCTGCACTGCTATGTGCGGTACACCATTTCAGTCTGTACGGTTGCCTATCGTACTGGCTTGAGGCATACTACTGTGCTACAGATCCTAGCGTCCAATGTCACGTATATTAGATTGTGACTTCATAGCTTACACAACCCACATCACACCGCCTGGCTTGATGTTCTCTGTCTGCATAGGCCTGTGGGGGAGGTTACCCATATGCCTCTTTAGGGGCATGATACAGCATTTCTTTGTGTTTGCATTAGTGTACAATTGTCCTGCTGTGTCTGTGCCACTGAAATGCTATCATGGTTTAGTGGTTCAGTACTGTGACTATAATGCACAGTATCCTGGGTGCGAGCCCTGTCACTGCTTTTTATTTTAATGCTGGGCAGACCAGACTGCTTAAGGAACAGTAAAGCAAATATGAGCATGTTTACCTGACTTTGCTCAACTTTGCACGACTTTGCCCTACCTTGCCCAACATTGCACTAGTTAACACGAGCAATTTTGTTTACATATACTAAATATTGGTAAATGCTGCTTAGCACTGCTTTATATTGCTTAAAACATGGCAATCATGCCTCAGGTGGTGCTGCAGGGCTGCCTGTGTCAGATGCACATACTACACTCCATATACATGTTTGGAAACAGGTAGTGTCAAGTTAGGTATCCCTTTTATTTTATGTGCGAGTCAGAGAGAGGTATCATTTCCAGGGTTCCTACTGAGCCAGTGTATGTGCTATGTGTTGCCTCTTTGCCAAGGCATACTGGGCATGCCTCCTTCTGCCTACTGGGGCAGGCTCAGGTTGTTCCTTCTCCGAGTCACGCTGTGCCTGTGCAGTCCTTGGCAATGGTGGGGGGCTGTTTGGCCCTGCCCCATGCTGTTCCTGCTGCAGCTGTTTTCGCAGGATCATATTGTGTAGCATGGCACATACCATGACAATTTGGGTACATGTAGTTGGTGAGTACTGCAAGGCTCCTCCAGATGTGTCCAGGCACCAGAGCCATGACTTGAGCATCCCAAACACACGCTCGATTACATTTCATGTTTGTGCATGTGCCTCATTATGGAGTTCTTGTTCAGGTGTGTGTGCATTTCTGATGGGTGTCATCAGCCATGGCTCGAGTGCATATCCAGCATCCCCCACTAGGTGACTGTCAGGGATGTCCCCATTGGCAAATGTCTGGTACAGCTGCATCAGATGCCAAGTATGGGAATCGTGGTAGCTTCCAGGGCAGCCAGCACACACATTTAGTATTATGCCCTGGGCATCGCACACAACCTGGCAGTTGATGGAGTGGAAGCCCTTGCGGTTGATGTAGGCCCTACCCCGCTCACCGGCTGGTGTTTTGATGTGTATGTGCGTGCAGCCAATTGCACCCACTACCTCAGGGTATTCTGCTATTTGCTGGAAGAGTCGCATATTGCTGGCCAATACCTCACAGGAATTGGGGAAATATACATGATCACCGACATGTGTTAACATGGCATTCAGGAACTGGTGCATTACCCTGGGTGCTGATGCCTGTGAAATCCCCATCATATCACCAGTTGGTCTCTGGAAGGTACCTGTTGCTAGTATTCTTAGGCCAATACATACCTTAGTTTCCACTGGGATGGGTTCCCCTCTGTTGGTTCTGTGTGTGAGGCGTGGCCTGCACAGCTCAACAATTTGCTGCAGTAGGTCTCTGTCCACTCTATAGTGCTCCACTATCTCCAGCTCATTTAGCCCCTGGTAGGTTACCCTGGGTCTGTACACTCTTCTCCGTCTCCTCACTGTGGGTTGCTCAGCAGCATTTGCAATGGCACCACCCTCAGCATCTTGCACATGTTGCCTTATAATAGCAATGGCAGCCCCTAACATTTTTTTGTCTCAGTTAAGCTTTTTAAGTTTTCACTTCTCTTTGTATACTGCAGTGTTGCAGTGTTTCTGAGTAAAACATGGGGGAATGTTGTTTGCAGAGTTTTAAGTGCTGGGCTGGGCTGGGCTAGTGTACTGCCTGTGTAATTGGCTGATTCTGATTGATTTCACCTGGCAGCTCTGCTAGTTCTCCTTGGTTAACTTCCTACTTCTTCTTTTCCTTCCTTTTCCCTTTCTGCTTCCACAGAGGGCAGCGACGGGCAAACAAGTGCAAACACGCATACACGAGCACACACAGGCTTACACAGGCTTAGGCGGGTGCACATGCATGCACACAGGCTTAGACAGCCTTAGACAGGCTTACATGGGCGCTCACACAGGCTTAGATGGGTTTACAGGTGTGCACATGCGCGCACACAGTGTAAGCATCTTTGCAAGAAATTTTAGTGATAGCCACGGCGTACATCTTCGGTTTCTGGGTTTCAGTTCAGACAACTGTAGACATGCCTCTTCCAGTCCTGAGTAACTCACAGCAAACACATGCCACTCTGCTCCACATACCCCCTCATGATGTCACCTATCTTCTACTCTGTTACTCCCCTAATCCTACTCTTACACTCTAGGGGACATGGTTCACATGGCAGGCAAAATTGGGATTCACTATCCTTATACTCATTTGCATAAGATTGCCTACTAATGCTTGGTTACATCTCTCAGACTGAGCTTCCCCCCTTAGCAACCACTACTCAGTAGCCACGTTGTCTTCAGCCTGCCATTCACCTGCATGGCAGATAAATATATTTAATAAAATGCCTATTTTTGGATTTTATTTTATTTTTTTCTGTTTTTTAGAGTGCTGCACATTTGCGTGGTGCTGCGCTATGCTTAAACATAGGAGATCGGGGGAAAAAAATATTTTTTATTATTCTGCAACACATAAAAATGCCAATGGCCGTATATTTGGCCATTGGCTTGCTTTCTCAACTGGATGCATCCTTTATTTGGAGCTATAATAGCTCCATTTTGCTTTTTGCAGAACGGTACTCAGTTACCAACGGAGTACATTGCTGCAAATAACACTACTCTTACTCGGACAGGTTAGTGTTTCCTGGATCACAAATTTACCTCATTTGCATAGCTTTCAGCAGCAAATGAGGTAATTTGCATAACCTAACACTGTCCGTGCAAGAGTCGCTTTAGGAGCTCTCATGCACGCCCCTGCCAGCTGTTCCTGGATCGCTCGGCAGACATATTGGCTGTCTGGAGTCTTACTCTACTCTTAGACTCCGAGCAAGCCTTTGTGAATCCGGCCCATAGGGTTGTTTATGTCCCTCTTTTTTGTAAAACATAGAAGTAGACAGAGAAGGCACAGCTACTTAAGGATGTGAGAAGGAGACGGTCACATGACAACGAACTTTATCATGGACTAACTGCATGAGACTAATTCAATAGCAGATGGTTTAAAAGGATTGAACTATAAGTTGCAATTACAGTTCTTTACTTTGAACAAGTTTAATGGCTTTATAAATATCCAGAAGTATTTTTTTACCTATTATGTGTTGTTAAGTTTATTCGCAATGAAATCCTTATGAGTGTGTTGCTATTTGAGGATTTTACAATGTTCAAAACCAATTGTGAATTGTGCAACTGATTAGTAGAAAAATGTATCTGTTATTTACCATGCGTTCATATTGTTAGAACAGAGAAGAGGAGGCATCTATAATAATTTAAAATACTGGAGATAGGATCTTTTTTATTCATGTTTTTTTTCTCTTCTCTGAGAGCTGCAAACTGTTGCAGTGTTTAGATTGTAGTGTTTGAATTTGATTAAGAGGACTTTGGGGTGTAAACAAGAGATATGTGGCTAGCAAACTATGGATTTCTGTGCTGTTCCATAGCCATGAGAGTGTGGGAATGTGGAACAGGGTTTGTTATACCCAACTGACATAGAGAGGAGGGGTTGGTAATGCTGTCAATCAATTTTTAGCATGTTTTATTTATTGTGATGATAAGATTTAGATCCCTGGGGCATGTGGCTCTGAGGGATTGGGATTTCTTTAACTGGAGCATGTCTAACAGCTCAGGGTTTGACATGGCCTTGTATGTTAAGCAGAGATTGCCTCGGAGTAGGCCATATGCCACTGAGTATAGCTGGAGTTTTTTTCCAATGTCAGCATAGGACATCTGCTTTAGGCCTGTGATTCTTTTTTTGAGGTATTTCTGTGGCCTTTCCAGCTGTTGCAGATGTCTTGTGAGGTACATACCAAACGGGGGCATTGTACTGTATAATAGGTCTAATGATAGATGAGTTCAGTGGGACAATGACCTTCTTTTTTCTGGATGAAAAGCTCTTAGTGATGAGGTGTGCCACATAGAAGGATTTCCTGACTGTTGTGGCGATGTGGTTATCGAAGGTAAGACCACTGTCTACCTGTGTCCCTAATTCTCTCATCACACTTTTAGTGTTTAGTGTATTGCCACCTATGTGATAATTCATGGGTACATGGTTTTTCCCATAGGGGATAACTATACATTTCTTGGCATTAAGATTGAGCCCATGGCTCTGGCACCAAGCATCTGTTTCTGTAAGGCCCTTTTGTAGTATATCCACATCATTTGCTGAAATCCCTGCTGAAAATGAGCCAAAAGCTCAGCCAGACTAACCTGGTTAACAAAGATAAAATAAAAGTAAAATAAAATCAATTTGGGAATTCAATAATGGCTCCCAGTTTGCAGTCATCTGCGAACTTTGTTAGCCAGAGTCCCTTAGTGTTGGCTTGGTATTGTCAAGAATATTGGGAAAATAGTTAAAGACACCCAATCAGGTTTTCTAGAGGGTGTAGAACAGCTGCTAACATCATTAAAATAATATTGATTTTAAAAGATGCTGAGGATAAAGAAAATAAATTGACAATGATCTCTGTAGAGGCTGAGAAAGTGTTTGACAGGCTGTATTGGCAGTAAATGTTTAGGTGGAGAAATGGGGATTTCCAGATGCTTGTATCAGGTTACTAGAGGAACTCTACACTGGAGCAACTGATAGGATAAGGGTAAGGTTGTCAGAGAAAATTGATATTCATTGAGGAAGATGGCAAGGGTGCCCCTTTTCCAACCTCTTTTTTTCAGTTTATATTGGGCCATTAGTAGAGGCAATAAGGCAAGCTGATACTAAAGGGTACAGATGTGAAGGTATAAAGAAAAAAAATCTGATATGATGATGATATTTTACTGATGTTAAGCAAATATGGGGACGAGAGGACCAAACTCTGCCTTTTTAAGATGATGGCAGAGGGATGATAACAGAGGAGATGGCACAAACGATGAAGAAAGTAGAATGATTAGAATGGCCAGTAAGGGAAGACAATGGAGATATGAAGCATAATAAGGTATGAAGGATGTCACAAGGAATTGCAAAAGGGCTGACAGGCATTTATAAAATTAAGAGAGAAGAAATTTTACTATTGCGGAGAAATTTTCACAAATGAAGTCAGTATCACCGGAAGGGCAGAGCAAAAGGGGCAGTCACAACACATACTAATGTAAACGGTATGCAAAATTAAGAAAACATTATTTTATTTTTTTACCTAAAGGTAAATGTGCCGTTTATACAGCTCAGATTATTTTTGTTTCCTGTGATCCTGATTTCTTCCCGCAGTCTTTCAGTGTCATGGGATGTATACATTTTCTCATCAATATGTTTTGTGTAAAGCTTCTGATTGAGTTGCTGGTGGACTGGCTGGGATGATGAAGGCTGTTACCAAGCACTATTTTGGCACACACAGTAGTACCTGTTCACTATTTAAAAACAAAACTTGATCAGCAATTTACCTTTTTATTTTGTAGAGTACATTACAGAGCTGAAAAGAAAAATAGCTAGCCATTGGATTTAGCACACCATCATTGATATTTTTTAATTTAATTTATAGTTTAGTTATTTTAATTCTGTTTTTCCCCACTGGGATCAGAGTTGGAGCCTGGTTGCTATTCTTTCTTGCCTGCCAATACCTGCAGGGAATGGAGTTCTGGAAGAAGACAGAGAGAGTACTCATACAGTCTCAGCAGGGAAGGTCAAAGTTCTCTCTGTTTGTATGATGCCTCTCCTCATCAAAGGTCAAAGTGCTCTCTGTTTGTATAATACCTCTCTTCATCAAAGGTCAAAGTGCTCTCTGTTTGTATGATACCTCTCCTCATCAAAGGTCAAATTGCACTCTGTATGATAACTCTCCTCATCAAAGGTCAAAGTGCTCTCTGTTTGTATGATACCTCTCCTCATCAAAGGTCAAAGTGCTCTCTGTATGATACCTCTCCACATCAAAGGTCAAAGTGCTCTTTGTTTGTATGATACCTCTCCTCATCAAAGGTCAAAGTGCTCTCTGTTTGTACAATACCTCTCCTCATCAAAGGTCAAAATGCTCTCTGTTTGTATGATACCTCTCCTCACCATAGTCTAGTTTAAGCTTAAGAGCACAAAACCTGGACAAAGGTAAAAACAATGTGCGCTACCATCAGACAAAGTTTAAAATATTGTTCTCCTAAACTTGGAAAGTTGCTAGTATAATAGGTTTTGCATTTGTATGCATTTTCAGAAGGGTATGAAGTTGGAAACTCAAATGTATTGCCATTATTTAGTGACATGAAGATGGGGGTCATCAGGGACAAATTTTCAAATATTTCTCTTAATTTATAAACTTGCAAAGATGCTAGGAAAGATAGGTTTTGCAACAGTATGCATTTTTAAAGGTTATGAAGTCCAAATTCAAATGTCATTACTTCATAGCAAAGTATGAGTGGAGTTCTTAATATTGCTCTTATAAACTTAGAACATTGCCAGAGTAGTACATTTTGCATTAGTATGCATTTTCTGAAGAATATGAAATTCAAAACTCAAATGTACTCTCATTTTTTGTGACTTGAACTTGGGGGACACAGGGACAAAGTTTTAAATATTGCTTTTAATATATAAACTTGCAAAGATGCTAGAAAAATTGGTTTTGCAACAGTATTCATTTTCTGAACGATATGAAGTCTGAAATTCAAATGTCATTACTTAATAACTTAAAGTGGGGAGTCATTTTAAATATCCCTCTTATAACCTTAAAACACCGTGGAGTAACAGGTTTTGCATTACTATGAAGGATATGAAGTCTGAAACTCAAATGTATGCCATTATTTAGCTACTTGAAATGAGGAGAGTTTAAATATTGCTTTTATGAACTTAAAATTGCTAGAATAATAGGGTTTGCATTTTATACATTTTCTGAAGGATATGAAGTTTAAAAGTAAAATGTATGTTATTTACTGACTTGAAAGGGACAACGTTAAAATATTGCTCTTGTAGAGTGTTTTTTTTTTTTTTGTCTTTTTTGCTCAAGTTGTCTTCAGTTTTTTTTTTCAGTTTTTTTTGTTTACTTTTCAAGCTTGGGGGGGGGGGGGGGGTTACCATATCAGGGTCTTGTCCTACACTCCAAATGGCCTGGCTACATCTCTGAATGAAGTCGCTTCACTTCCTTACAAAGAAGCAATTTGTTAGCCATGTGGAAAAGTAAATGTGAAGAGTGAGCAACCACGGGGGAAGCACTGGCAGCAATAATAGTAGAAAGGGGCTTGTAGTGATCTCGGCAGATCACAGAATGAAAAGAAATACATGACAACCTTTTCCAGCCATGACATGGGTCACAGGCCTATAACTGTATAAAGATTAACTTCTGATAAGACAGTTTGCATGTCCTTACAAAACTGGACATATAAAAAATACAAAGGAAATCATTCAGAGTGGGGAAAAATGCATCTGAACTGTAGTGTGTATATCAATGAAACTATCTATTCAGATACAGTTATACAAGGAAAAGCAAAACTTTAAGCAGGCTAAAATGTTTGTAGATGTGTTAAAGTCTATTTTTAAAACTATTTAGAGTCTATGAGGAGAGAAAGGCAAGGACTTTATTCTTGAATACTGAGATAACTGTTATTCTTCTGAAATCTGAAAGTAAGGCATCCCACTGTCATGGATCCTGCATGTAGGAAGCATGCATGATTGAAAGTTTCTAGAAGAATGAAGGACAATAATTATGGCAATGTGGTTTATGGATCAGTGGAGAAAGGCAAATGGCTCTTCCAAGAATGAAGAAACATCTGGGCTCAGCTAAGGGGGTGCAAAAGGTGTGTGGATCTTTGGTCATATAGATGATTCAACATATTTCAGTGGTCATCTGGAGAAATGGAAATCTCTCATCATATTTTATTCAGAGTAGGTTGAATCACTGATCAGAAGGATAACTATACATACCATACAACCTTGACCAAAAGCATTTTTCTTTGCTTTTAGCTTATTTTAGATAGACCACCCATGACCGTGTAGACTAATTTGACCAGAATAATGGTTTAAGAAAAGGCCCAGTTAGTTTGGAAGACAAAGACAAAGAACAAGATGGATTCAAGCCAGAGATCGTGGTATTTGAAAAAAGAAATTACAGAAGCAGCTGAGACAGTATAATCACTGATGAGAGCTGGGAGACATTAACCTTTTTTGGTGGGGGGCAATACCAAGAGCATGATCCGAGTTTTGTTTGGTTAATTAACAATGTTGCATTCCAGTCTCAGAGGGAATTTTAATCATCTTGGAGAGTGCATTGGATAACTGAAGGTGTGTGTGGGGTGCTGCTTTTAGTAGTAAAATGTCTGTTATAAAATGAGTTTAAGGCAAAGAAAGTCAACAATAAGAACAGTTAAATATAACGGACAAAAACAGAGAGGGCTCACAAAAGATGAGAACTGGGTCTGTTTCAAGTTACTCCCGAGACACAGCTTTCAGGATAAGTAAAACGTTACAATTAACCACACCAAATATAGTCTCACAGTCCAAAACAGGGTTTCTATGTGAATGTTTTTATAGATGCAGACAAGAGATGGAAGTAGTGACACAGAGGAAGGACGCACTAGTGATACAGGGGAAAACACATTGAATTTGGCAAGGATATTACAGCTTTTTACAATTTCAAGTGTCTGACCACATGTAAGTTTTTATGAAAGATTTGTAATAACAGGCAGATTAGACTGGCTTCAGAGCAGAAACAGATTGTAATTTTTGAACTTTAAGCTCAGTGAGAATACAAGCAAATATCACATAATACGTGGCATTTCCTGAAGTGATAAAAGGGCTTAAAAGGAAAATTTGTATTCGGCTATGAAAAATGTATCTAATTTACTGAAGGCAGGATGTATTACATGAGTGGGTCTGCATCTTTTAGAATACATAGGAATATATTTGTAATCACTCTTGATTGATAGCCAGTGAAAGCAAACTAAAGGATCACAGATGGGAAATAGGGGAATTTTGAGGTGAAGTCAGCCAGCATGCGAAGGAAAGTAACACAAATATGCTGTCATAGGATGCTCAAGGCTGCTGAGTCTTGTGACCATTATGCTTTGCTAGTGCCCACCTAAATTGCACTTACCCTCACAAGAAGGGCAAGGTCAGTCAAACCCAAGGTGGATTTATGAATAAGGAAGATAGTGTATTACTCTGCTTTATCTGCAGAGGAAGTCTATTCCAGAGGTGAGAAACACTCAGAGAAATGAGTCTCTCTCTCCCCACTTTGTTTTACTGATCTGGTATTTGTGGAAATATTTGACTTGTGAGGGTATAGCAGATCCTGATAACTGGATCCCTGGCTGGTTGGAGGACAAGTCATAGGTCTTGTCTGAAGAGCCTGCAAGATACAGGAGAGAGAGAGAGAGAGAGAGAGAGAGACAGTGTTTCAAGTCTTTTTTTAGTAGCTTAAGGAATCTTAAGGCTGTGATCCTCTTTCTTAGGAACCTCTGAGGTCTTTACAATGGTGTGATATATCCGGTGAGGTGCATTCCAAAAAGGGCCTTGTATGTTGTTATAGGTCTGACCAGTGCTGAATGCAAGGGTACAAGAACATCTTTAGATCTGGACAATAATCCCTTGGTGATCAGTTGCACCACATAGAAGCATTTCCTGCCAACTGATACGATACTGCATCGGATTAAAGGAGAGGTAATTACCAATCCAAGTTCACGGATCTCCAACTACATTTTCATTTTGAAGTGGATCATTGTCAATTTAAGCTAATTTTCAATACACTGGGAATTTATAAGTGTAAGTTCCTGCAGGAGGAACTCTGTGTTATTAGAGGGCAATTTGACAATGACTCCCATTATAGAGTTAGCTGCAAGCTTATTTAGTCATAGGCCTTGGTTTTAGTCTGTATGTTTGTGAAGCAAATACTGAACAAAAGCAGTCCCAGCACTGAGCCCCATGGGATATCACTGGTCACATTCTTGTTCACCGACGCTACTACTGCTATCTGCTCTGCACTGTGTGGGGTTTGTCTTTATCTAATTAGTAAGCTATCTTACAACATACAGGTTTATTTGTAATGCATTTAGTTTACTAGTTATACTGGCAAGAAGCATGGAGTCAAGTGCCTTGGACAGGTCAGTCTGTGTATACAGTCTGTACAGTCTGACCACTATCAACAGACTGTTTTAACTTTGCAAAAAAAGTTTATTGGGTTAATTTCAACAGGATCTACCTTTTACATAACCAAATTATTGGATATCTAGTCTGATAAGATTTTTAATGTCTATGTTAATCAAGTCTGCCATGTGTTATATAACCTTACAAATTAGACTCATCTCGCTGATTAGCCTCTATGTTCTGTGGTCAGTAAGGGGCCAAATTTATGGAGTGTTATCTACCTGCCATACTTCCAGGACTAGGCCTGTAGCCAGGCTTTAGTTAAATAGCCTATGGAGAAGTTCTGCCAAGGCATGTTTGATTCAGAAATGACTTGCAAATGGCAGCAGTCAGCTTAGTGAATGAGAGATTAGGATTACCTGGCATTAAATCTACCATCTTTCTGATTTCCTTCCAAAAACACACCACCTAATTATAGAATAGCAGGATATAGCCATTATATTATATTCTAATGAATTACTGCCCACTTCCCTATGTTCTGTAATGATCCTTGTATTACCACTATTACCACAGTTCATATTTTTACCCCTATCACCAACCAGCCCTCCACAACTAAGTTTCCCCCATTTAACCCTCAACTTCTCACACCTAACTACTCTAAGATCCCTCTCTAATACCCTGTCTCTTTCACTGTATGTTTGAATATTTGATGCAAATTTTCTTTTGTCTTTAATGCTTAGACATTGCATGTCCGTCATAACTAAATATTTTTCAGCATTGTTATACAACTGAACTTATGCTTTAAATACACTTTTATTCTTATTTTAATTTATTCTATTCTAACTTCCGGACTGTGGTTGGAATGGGCTCAAAAGGAATCATTCCACTACCCCAATCAAGAATCATAAATAAATAAGTAAACAAAATAAAGTAGTTCATTCTATATAACCTTATAAAAATTCTAAAGGATTGTTAGGAAACCTTAACAGACACTGTGAAGTGAGGGTCAATGTTATTTCCGTATTTTCCATTTGGTTCTATCATCAAGCTTTAAATTCTAGGAATTTACAAATACTTATCCAATTATCCAGGTCATGTTTGAAGGAAGATAGTGTATCGGTCTGCTTTATCTGCAGGGGGAGTCTATTCTAGAGGTGGGGAACTCAGCTATAAAAACAAATGCCTGAAACACCAAAGGATGAAAAATGAAACTGTAGGTGTTTTTTTTGAGAAGTATCAGGCTCCCTTGTACCTATTTTATGTGGGACAAGCCTCCCACACACCCCAAAGATATATATACATAATATATATATTAACTACACAGATGCACCAATGACTTTTGTTCAGAAAAGTCTCACAAAGTAAAGGAATGACTGCTGGTACACCTTAAAAAATCCCACTAGCAGTGATTTCCCATGGAAAACAACAATCAGCATCATGTTCCTTTGAGATGGGGAGAGCAATTCATGGAGGCAAATTTTTTATAAATTAATGATAGAGCAGGTGAAGACCGCTATCAGCTGAGTAAGAGCCTGATCATAAAGGAGAGACTCCATGTACGGCTTGAATCATCAATCCACTTTAAATAGTATCATTCAGAAAAATGATGTTATGCATGCCATTCTAATGCCCTAGCAAGAAAGTGAGTGAGAGATTTAAAAAAGGTAGAATATATGCAGTAGCAATGTACATGTTTCTGTACCAACTGCACTGAGAGACAGATGCTTCTACAACTAACCGTTTGGGTCCATATTAATCTGGCAAAGCGCTGGAATGACCAAGCAAAGTGGACAGAGCTGGCCTAACCAATAAAGTTGCAGCACTTATGAATCAAACCAAGTCTGATACAGTACCGTAACATGAAGGGTCGCCTCACTGAGGAGACGAGCTTTAGTTTGTCTGATACAGTACCATAACATGAAGTGTTACCTCACTGAGGAGACAGGCTTCAGTTTGTTTGAAACAATACCATAACATGAAGCATCATCTGACTGAGGAACCAGCCTTCAGTTTGTCTGGTATAGTACCGTAACATGAAGTGTCAGCTCACTGAGGAGGCAGGTCTCAGTTTGTTCCATTGACTTACTAACAATAATTTGTTTTAGAAGGGAGACTTTTGAGCCATGCGGATTGGAGATTGTAATGGACATAAATGGAATTAGTTGCAAATTGTAGTTTGAGGTTTCTTTCTGTATATCCTCAGGGATGGCTATCTGAAGCTAGGGAGAACATTTTTGAGTAAATTAAGGAAACTATTTGAGGTGAGTTTCATTAGAGACAAAGTAGTATAAAAGTTTGAAATGACTTACTATACACTCCTATATAAACCTGTATAAACTCCTCTGAACTGGGTGTATCTCAGAACTCTGGCATTAAGCAGGTGTTCTGATATACAAAGGTACGTCCATATTAGATCCCAAGAATTCTAGACTTAGTAGATTGACAAGTATTTTATGTAAAGTTATGATGAGGACAATAATCATAAATGTGTTGCAAAAAGATACAAGCAATCTGCTCTTTATAGGGATGGGCCACATCCTAGCCAAAGCATCTGATATGATTCCCTATATAGCCAATGTAGGGAAGATGGTTTAAATTAATGTGAATGGTTCTGTCATTCAATGAGTAGGTGGTCAAATGGGAAAACCCAATGGATGATGGCCAGGTATGACACCCAAATCATCTGAGGTGACCTGTAACATCAACATTGGTACTTGGATCCATATTCTTTGGAATATACTTTTCTGAGACCAAGTTGGATGAACTCCTCAGGGCAATAGAGTTTACAGAAGACTGATTTTAGGTAGCATTTTGTTATCACCTGCAGTCTGTCCGCCTATGTACTTTGTGCAAAATCCATTCTTAAGGGCTGACACCATAAACTGGTTTATAGTGTCATAAATGCAGCAGAGTATACTTTGGAAAAAGAGAATCCTTTACAAATACACCTTTAAAAAGAATACCCTATAAAAAGATCTTGCTGTCAATAATCAGGAAACTTTAGGCGATGGATTAACTATTTCTCAGAACACTACATTAGTTTTCAGGGAAAACTCTGGAATATGTGATGTACCTAAAAAAGTATATTAAGCTGTACTACAGAAGTCAGTATCCCTCTTCACACCTCTGTATCTCCTATAACAGTGAACACAGTGCAAAGTTGTGTAGCTTTGTAACTCGGCAAAAGGGAAAAAATGATAAATTAGTGTAGACTAATCGGGGAAGAGAAATTACCTTAGTCTTCTTTTCACATAAATCTACTTATGGGGGAGCTCTGTTTCATCCTCATGGCATTTGCAGCTTGTCTGTATTGATAACCTGTGATTTGAGTATGTGGAGGCCAAACCCACCCATACATAATATCAGTAAGAGGAACAGGTACTTTGCAAAAACTCTGTCATGCGTGGAACCCAAACTACTAATAAAGGTAAAGCATAACAACTAACTTCAGAAGCAGTTCTAATTGGACAGAATCAATAATCAAATCCTTCAAACATGACTGCTTTTTGTCTTCTTGATATTAAGTAGTTCATAAACTTGTTCCTGAAATCTAAGAAAAAAAGTTTTACTATAGTAGGAGCAGGAGTTAAAAGTACCATCAGTTAAGAAATACAGCCAAGTAGCAGAAGTGTGGGAAAGTAGTGTATCAGTCTCTGAAGCCAATTGATCAATCACAGAAAAAGTCAAAAGAGATAAGAATGGGGCCTTACAAATACCTAGTCAAGGTTATTTATAGAAAGATAAACATAAGAAAAAAGGTACAAGGAAATGTAAAGGATGAGAAAAAACATGTAAGTTGTGTGAAAACTGATATTGGTAGGAGGTCATAAACTGGGCAGGTCCACTGTATAAGAACTACAGTGATTAAAGCATGTTACTCATACTGCTGTAAACTGCAAGGATAAATTCTGAAGCATTCAAGAACAACAATAGTTTAGAAGTGAGTTATTAAAATGATACAAGGAATTCAACAGAAGTCATATAAAGAAACATTTTAAAGTAACCTGATACACATTTTCTTGAGGAAAAAGGGGTGGACACAGTTGAAGAATATAGACATCTTAGCAAACTCAAAGAATATCTAAGAAACTAATATATTTTACAAAAAGAGATACACGAAAACAGCACAGACATTATTTGAAGTCTAAGGGTGGAAGGCTTAGGATTAATGTAAGGATACATTTTTGTTTACAATGAAGGACATGGGTGTGTTGCGCAGCCTTTTTTTAAAAAAAATCATATAGTCAAAAATAGTGAGAGAGAACAGGGAAGTAAGGGGAAGAGCTCCAAGGCAACTGTTAATGTAAACTTAATAACACTATGCATTGTGTGAAATTTGCAAACTGTGCAGTACAGAAAGAAAGAAGTCAGAATAAAAACAATAACATCATAAACACATTACCAAGTTTTGATGCAATGCAATTTAAGTAAAGGATTGGCCAGTGTTGATGAAACATCTTACTTTAGAAGCTCCAATGGGAATGCATGTTGCTATTTGCTTATTTTTCAGAGCTAGTACGACAGCAAACAGGGAAGCATGGCACAAAACATCCATCATCCCTCATTGCAGTCCATATTTATTTCTAAAATCATAATGCATGACATTTACGAGATCATGAATAAATGGGAAAGCTTTATATAACAACACAAGGGCATTCTCTGCAGAATGGATCAAATAGGTAATTCATATATATTATGCTAAACAATGGTCTCATCACTGCCAGCATTTTTGTTGATATGACCAGGACATTTGAAACCCTGAACTATGACATCCTACTCAACAAACTTACCAGACTCAGTATCAGTGACAACTCAATAACTTATTTTAAAAACTTTCTTAAAAAACAGAACCTTTTAGTTCCATGCAAATAACATCTTTTCAAGAAAGGGTGCTATATCAGCTGGGAACTGTAGCAAAACCAGAAAAAAATTATTCCGGGCAAAATAATCAATTGACCAGCAAACAGGCTACAAGTTCTAATTTAGAGGCATTAATAACTGTCATGTGATAAGTTTCTCCCTTTTTTTAAAAAAAAGTACAATGTGTTTCGTATAGTATTCATTCCTTTTTGAGCCTCGTGCACTTTATTTTATAGATTTTGTTACCCTTAGATTATTACATTACAGTTTAAACAGAATGCATGTTGGAATTACGTGGAATATGAAATTTCTCAATCCATTCTTCCACAATTGTTTATATTCCACAGAAGTCTAAATGGCGTTGAAGCTTTTGCCTTATAAGGACTAGAAAATCTTGTTTAAGTGTGTTTTCACAAACTTCATAGTTTGACTACGTCTAATATTTTAAACCAAGTCTGAAAGCTGAAATCTGGATTTGCATTTGCTCTCAGTGTAAGTTGTAGCCTGGGGGTTGCATTCCTCAAGGAATTTATATGCAAAGAATCTTTATTCCACTAGAGACTAGTTGTGATGCCACACATAAGCTGAGAGCTCAAAATTTCATCGAAGGCAGAGGTCAGCAAGAGCAGACTGAGAAAAGTAGCATTATTCTATTTTTATTAAAACATTAGTAAAATGAAACATCTACTTAAAAATGCTGCCAGTACTGATGGGAAATGTTTTGTTGCATTACTGTATACTTTTCCACAGTTATAAATGTGTGGTCACTGTGATGACTAGGTGATATTCTCAAAAGAAATCTTACTCATATCTGTCACCTGGGCTCTCAGCAAGAAAACTTCCTGATCTGTGGCTGTTGCTTGCCCTAGTTATCTTTAATGTCCATCCAGCAGACAGAATATAAAAGGCCAGTAGTTTTAATTTATCATTACATATCCATGGGTTAAGTGTTATCATATTTATTCATTTATTCAATTAATTCATTCATTTATTCATTTCAATTAACAGATGTCTTCATGGATATCTTTAATATCTCTCTGAGTCAGGAAATAGTTCCCAAATGCTTCGAAAACATGACAATAATACTACTACCAAAGAAGTCACCACCATCATGCCTCAATGACTACTGCCATGTAGCCCTGACCTCCATTGTGATGAAAAGCTTTGAGAGACTGGTCAGAGATGCAGAGATCTAAGCTACCTGCAGATCCTGACCAGCTGCAGTTTGTTTACCGAGCAAACCACTCTACTGCGGATGCCATAGCACTGGTGCTTCATTTACTGCTGGACCATCTAGAATGCAAAAGCAGCTACGTGAGGTTACTATTCATTCACTTCAGCTCTGCTTTTAATACAGTCGTTCCTGTGCAGATGGTAAGGAAGCTGTTAAAACTAGGCATCAACATGCCACTTTGTAACTGGATTCTGGACTTTCTCACAGACAGATCTCAGAAAGTGTGAGCAGGAAAGAACTCCTTGGATAGCATTGCCCTGAATACTGGAGTTCTTCAAGGCTGTGTACTGAGCCCCTTGCTGTTCACCCTACTAACACATGACTGCACAGCGAGGTACAACACTAACCACATCATCAAGTTTGCTGATGATACAACAGTGGTGGGCTTCATTAGCAACGATGAAGAGGCAGCGTACAGGGTTGAGGTGGAACAAATGATTACCAGGTGTGACAGTAACAACTTAACACTAAATGTGGGCAAGACGAAGGAAATAATTGTAGACTACAGGACAAAAAATGCAAGGAATATTCCCCTTACCATCAATGGAGAAACAGTGGAGAGAGAGTAAGAAGCACAAAGTTTCTGGGTGTGCATATTGATGAGAACTTGTCCTGGTCTACCAATGCAAATACCATTGACAGAAGGCACATCAGAGGCTACACTTTTTGAGAAGGTTGAGGAGAGTAACCATGCCATCAGCAGTTCTCACAACCTTCTATAGGGGTACCATAGAAAGCATCCTGACAAACAACCTCACAGTGTGGTATGGAAGCTGCTCTAACAATGAGCGCAAGGCTCTGCAGAGAATGGTGAAGGCAGCTGAGAGGATCATCAAGGCCATCCTACTAGCTATCCAAGATCTGCACTTGTCCAGATATCTAGACAGGGCCAAAGGAACAATTAAGAACTGCGCCCACCCTGCACCTATCATTTGGCAAGCGCTTCTGTAGCCTAAGATGCAGAACTACGACATTCAGAAACAGTTTCTTTCCACAGGCCATCAGAATATGAACTCATGCAACAATCACGCTCCATTATGACCATCTGAGCCATTAATTCAATATGGAAGACAATCTCAAATTGTGCAAAAGCTTGACTATCTGTCTTGATCCAATATTAGTGCGATACTCAGTAAGTCAAGCCAACTCAATGGTCATCAGGGGCAGTAGTAAGGTCAGAGAAATGTCTCATTATAGTGCAATATCTAATGCTAGTCTGTAACTTAACACAAACTAAAAGATGCAACTGTTCTGTTGAGAGACCAAATTTCACAAGTCCCAAACTGAGATTCACACAAAAAGAAGAAACTGGTCTCACCACGATAAGCTTGGAAATAAAACTCCTTAGTCCTTGATGCAAAAGTAGATTTAAAACTTTGTATCTTTATTCCATGTAACAAAAAAGTTGATAAGCGCTTTCGCATAGATACAACTATGCTTCATCATCTGAACTGAGTTTTATTTCAAAGCTTATCGTGGTGAGACCAGTTTCTTCTTTTTGTGTGTAGTCTGTAACTTAGTCACAGTGCACTACTCATGAATGTCTCATTCCGGGCAATACACATTGTAAGTCTTTAATGGAATATTTTACCTCAGTACTGTGCAATACTCAAGCAAGCAAAGAGATCACTGAATAATAAATGTTAAAGTGAGTTTTAATTTATGTGCAATATTAGGACTACCTATCTGTAACATTATGGTATATAGTAAGTAGGTATATATGCATTAGTGTCTTGTCATAGTAAGTCTATGTGATATTTGCAGATTTGAATCTAGAGATACAGAATTTTGTTCAGTTTTTGCACTTGTGTGATTTTGAATTACAATACAGTTTACTTTGACTTTGACTTTAACATTTGTTTACTGGGGAGGTCCGACTCAGCTTTTAGTGCATTTTCAGAGGAGGGTCAGGAAGAAAAGCTCTACAGACAAGTATAAAGTAAGCAGTACAACATTATACAGAGTAACAAATCGAGTTCTACACAATAATGTTTGCCAAATTACATACATCTAACGTCAAAAACTTTTGGATTTTACCGAAGTGAGACTGGCACAGCTTAAGTAGCGCAAATATAACTTACAGAGTATGAAGATCTTGATGAAAGCAGAGAAAAATATTAAATGGAGAAACTTAGTATAGAAGGAAGTGGTGGAGAAGTGGAAGAGGTAAGGAGGTGAGTGTACTATGGATAATATGAATCTTATTATATGTTAACTGCAAATACATATGTATGCCTTATTAAGAATTTAATACAAAGCATAAATATAAAGCAAAAGGTTTGCAGAGAACATGTTCTTTCTACAGTCTTATGCATACATGCATGCTTGCTTTCTTCTAGGATTTCCGCAATGGCCAAATGCAGGTTAAAGGAATAATTAAACTTGTGAAATGGTGAATTTCATACCCAATGTACACTCTGCACAGTGGTTTTGGCCTCCATTTCTAAAAACTACAGTAGAGCTATATTTGCCCAGTCTGATTCTGGGACTACAGGCCTGAAGTTAAAGGTTGCTGGCCTGCTGGTGTGAAGGGACCATTCAAGTGTGTAATGCCCAAGACCTCAGTTTGGCTGCTGATCCCTGATCTGGTGCCCTCTGTAACTTTAAGTTGAGAGGAAGAATAAGAAGAAGAAGAGGAAGAAAGGCCCATTCCCTGATATGACACTCCTCATTTAAGGAGCTATCCGGGTTTGTTCTTCATGATCCCAAATCTCTAGTTTCAGGATGCAGAAACAAGGTAAGACATAACAAGGAACCAACACCCCATCTGTAATATGAAACTGATGATCATCCTTTGTGGACAGTTTTCTAGAATGAGATGTCTTACATTGGTGGGGGGGTATAAGTTTGAAGCAGGGGAGGGAAAAAAACAGTGAGTTTAAATATGCTTTTCCATGCCATCTTCAACCAACATGAAGCCTGCATGACCCCATCTGTTGACCTATATGTTGCCCATTAATTTAAGTAGTTTACTGTTCTCTCCATTTATTTATTTAATGTATTTAATATAGGTAGACTAAACACAAGGGCTCCCTTTTAGCTATGACCTTGTTAAAAATAAAAGCAAATCAGTAAGAGACTGCATTAATAAAAATAACTGATATACCTCTTTGGGAGTATATGGTTCTGCAGGCCTTTTACACATGTATACATCAAAAAGGAGGAGACTGCTGAGGGGGAGCCTGGCATATCTCTCAACGTTACAGATTTTCACAGAATGTCCAGATTTTTGCCTCATATTTTTGGTCCATTTTTCATAACATTGTGATTCTCTGTCAAATTAGTGTCAAATCAATAAAGACTGAATTTAGAAAATAAGTACAGGCCTTTGAGTTTCAGACTTCATACCCTTCAGAAAATTCATGCTAATACAAAACCTGTTATTCTATCAACATTCTCACTTTTTCTAAGAGCAACATTTAAAAACTGTCCCCATTTTTGGACTTTTGTCAACACTTTTATTTAAGGCTTCGTCCAATTTTCTTGCTCTAAGAGGTTGAGAGGTGTGATTGCTAACAAAAGGGTGCAACAACTTCAGTGGGGTTTTCATCATTTAGAAGCATCTGGAAGTATTCCTTCCATCTGTGTTTGATGTCCTGTGGGCTGGTGAACAGGTTGTTGTTGGTATCCCTTATGAAAGGTGTCTGACTATCTTTTTTTATCTTTCTGCCTTAGTCTTGCAACCTGATAGAATTTCTTTGTGCCCTCTACCAAGTCTCTTTTCAGACGCTGAGTGCCTCTGATGCCTTGTTCTTTGTTAACGCAACTCCTCTCAGCCTCTTTGTTAAACAACCAGCATTCCTTCTTAGTCTGGTCCAGCTTTTCTACCTGTCACTTTTCCTGCACACCTTCTTTTTTTTGATGTTTTCCTGGACTTCAGCATTGCACCACCAGTTTTCCTTTTGTACCTTATTTCCATACCTGGCTCTGCCACATACCTTGTCTGGTGACCCCACACATGCTGTTCTGAGGCGCTGCCATTTTTCTTCAACTCCACCTATTTCCTCTTCTGCTTATGGGGCTAGATCCCTGAGTAATTCCTTGAACCCTTGTGCTTTCTCTCCAGTCAACTTCCATGTCGTCAGCCTAGTCTCTAATGACACTAGAGCTTTCTCTGACTACTGCAGCTGATAGAAGCAACCAATAGTTTATGCAGAGGGCCACTGTTTCACTGGAGATGACTTTGCAATTTCTGAGTATACCCCACTGCCATTTCCTTACTATAAGTAAGTCTAGCTGAGTTGCATGTTGGCCAATCTTGTATGTGATCTTGTAGTTGTATCTGTTGCTGAACCATGAGTTGGCTGCCATCAAGGCATTTGCCAGAGACAAGGGTAGAATTGCTTCTCCTTTTTTATTCCTTTTGCCCCACTTGTGTGACCCAAGGCAATACACATATCATAGTCTATCTGTCCTGATATGTACATTCTCACTCTTATCAACAGCAATTAATGTTGTCCTGCTGTACCTTGTGGATCCTATAACTGCTGTCTGAATGCACTCTTTTCTTCACTGTCACAACCATACTGTGGGACACAGGCTGAGATTATGAATACTGCCATGTTCTTACACTGGAATATAATTGCAATGAATCTGCCATTAATTCTGATCACATCCCTCACTGTCTTCTCAAGTTTCTTCCAAAAAACAATGCCCACACCATTTCTAATATGTCCTCCTCCTGATTAATAGACTCTGGATCTCAAGCCAAGTAGTTTTGCTGCACTGTCCTTCCATCTTGCCTCTTAGATACATAGGATGTCCAGCATTACTGTCATGTCATCCACTTCCAGTGTGCATCCTGTCAGTGAACTTACATTAAGTGTACCAATTCTTAGTTCATGTTTGGCAGGTTGATTGGTTTTATGCCTGGCTTTCACTCAACACAGCTATTCCAGGTAACCTAAGCTGGGTAACTGGGCAAGGACCATCCAGTAGCTTATTGACCCAGGGCTGTTGGGCTTTATGACAGACACATACTGGCCAATATGGGTACATACACCCTTCCCATCATTAGCATGGGTCTCTGGAAAGGTTTGGAGTAGGCTGGGTCCTCAACACACTTATCACTGACAAATACCTCTGTACATTTGGCAGCATTAGTCAACATGACCAAAATCACCAAGAGCAAATTTTTACATTGTTGACTGGCTAGTCCTGACACTGTGTGCACTCTGTGATCCATGTTTTCCTGTTTTGAGGAAACTGCACACCACAATTGATGCCCATGGCAGTTGGTCTGTACAAGACTTCTCTCTATAGGGCACCATCTGGAGTCTGTTCTGCTCACATTCTTGGGTGAATTTAAGGTTGAAACACTCAGCATGTTTTTGTGAGGTGGGAGGAACCCCACAGGGACACAGTGAGAACATGCAAACTCCATACAGGCATTAGCTGGAGGTCATAAATGAACTTTTTTCCTTGTGCATTGGGGTCAAGATCTTAATTATTATGCCAGCTGGTCTCTCCTCATTCCAAAGGTTATCTTGCAGAGAAATTAAATTCAAGGATCATACTGTTGAGATGACTGCTGTCTCAATCAATGGGCATCAACATTTCTGGGTGGGATTAAAAAGAAAATCATTTTCCAGGGTCAATCTGTGTGAAGTAACAGCTGGCATGCTTTCATTTTTTTCTTGTGACCACTTCTGCTCTAGCCTCTTCAGCAGGGCTTTTATCTGTAGTATCCAGAAAGGGAATTTATTTATTGATCCCTTCATCTGACCATCAGCTGCTTCTAGGACCTCTTCTTGTCCATTGAATCTAATGAACCTCCAATTTACTCCTCTGGACTATCTCTGACTCATGTTCTGGATCAGGGAGGAGACTGTGGTACTTGAGGTAATGTGGTACTGCTGCAATTGAATATTTTTTAATTCACCTCTACTTGCACACATTGGTAATGCCCCAGGAGTGAAAATTGCAACGGGCAGTGGCATTGCCCTAACCCTGGCTTCTGTAAGAGACTTGAGGCAAGTAAGATGCCCTATCAAACCTCATGTAACACTTGTGCTGTTGTGTCTCCAGCCTACACTAGTGTACCTTGTGTAAGCGCAACTCCTAATTCTCCATCTGATAGGCATGTCCACCCTCCTTACTGTGTCCATTAAGATTCTAAGCTGGCTTCAAAACTGAGGTCACCATGGTTGTAGTGAAGGCTTTATCCCTACCTGCCACCAGCATAGACTCCAAAGGTAATCTTTCCAAGAAATGGTTCAGAATTCAACAGAGATGTGCACCAAGATCATGAACTGTAGCATATAGGAAGGATTCTATCTAAACCAGGTGGAAGATGTTATTAGAGAAGTGCCCCAGGCAGGTATGTGCTTGAACATAACTAAATCTAGTTTTTGCGGATGGCAAGTCCATCTAAGTAAGAAAAAATATCTTGCTTCTTGCTATGTGACACAAAAGTATGAGTGAAGTTTTGACCATTCACTGTCCACAAGCTGCTCAGCAACACCAGTTGTTAAAGAGTTATACTATGCAGTACCTTACTAAAGTAAGTAGTACCTTTAATGCATCTTGCAAGGCTGCAGGACTTACTGGTAACTCAACTGTACTGCATTAGAAGAGTATTCCACAGGAGTCAGGGCCTTCAGCACTGAAGACAGTAATGTCCTCTAAGAAAGGCTTAATAAGCGTCCGGTGCAGACCACTTTCTACCCTTTGTACTCTCTCTTGTCTCTCTCGCTTGATGGACAGAGGCATGAAAACTTGCTCTCAGTCTTATGGATGCATTTGGTGCACAAGCAAAATACTCTCTGAATACGTCCAGTACAAACTTATGATGCTCTCCATGTCTTTTCTAGATATACCAAGTACAGACGCAGAATAATGCTCATGTTCTCTTCGCAGTCCGTACTCACTACAGTCCTGAGAATCTGCTTATCTTTTTCTCTGTATATGCCCCTTTGCAGAGGTTTGATACTCCATAGCTGCTCCTCCACTCCAAATAAATACATGTTTCCATGTTCTCCATCCTGGATATGGCCAGAGCAAAACACAATAACATTCATTATTTCTTCTTTGTTGAGTGTGCTCTGCATGGAGATATAATAATCTGTGGATATGCTCAGGCAGAAATGTGCTAATTTCCATCTTCTCATGTTTTATGCCTGAATATCCATGACACAGACTCTTGATAGCCACCTGCTTTGCTCCTGACTTGCTCACCCATACTGGTGATTTCCAGAGGGAGTACAAAGAATGAGCAATGAGTGAGTTGTTTTGTAAACCTTAATTTACCATTATGAGTGGTTATTACCCACTCCACCCAGCTAGATACCTCTCTCCTACCTTAAGGCTGGTAGTGAAGGGTTGTTGGTCTACAGCTTGGAGTAAACATCTCCACTGGTTATTTTGAACCTTTTTAAAGTTTTCTTTAAAGTTTTTAGCTTCTAATATTAAAGCCCTGGAATTGAGCAGGTTTTTGCTTATTTGTAAAGGCCTGAACTGAGGTGGGCTACCAGCCACTCTGAGCTGAGATACCAGACAGCTAGAGGCTTTTGCGCACCCCAAAAAACATAAACTGCCTGTTATTGTTTTTTTTTTTTTTTTGCTTAATTATACTATTTACTGCACTTTTTATTGTCTGCTGCCTACTGTAATACTGTATTTAAATACTGTGTACTAAACTGTACTGTTGTACTGCAATTGCCTGCCTTACTGCGCCTGTTAAATCATATTTTACTGCTGTTTTCACTGCTTGCAAAGCTCTTTTTGCTATTTTCTCTGTATGTTAAATATTTGCTGATACCTTTCACTGTTGCAGAGCAATCTGTTCTGCTTGCTCTGGATTTACTGCCAAGCAGTGTTAAAATAACTGATTTGTTTGCTGTTTAAAATATTCTTTAGAGTCACTGCGCTGCCTTTCTGCTGTTTAAAACACTTTTTAGTGTCTCACTGCTATTTTTCTGCTGTGTTAAACATTCTGTAGTGTTTCCCCCTGAAACTAGGGTGGCTAGTAGCTGTAGCATAGTCCAGATACAGGTTTGCCGCATCTGGGTCTGTTTGTCATGGCTGTTTGTTCTGAGTACAGTTGCCAGACCATCTATGCCTGGAAAGGGCCCTTGTACACTCTAGTGAGAGAGGTGTGCTGACTGGAACCTGTCTGGTGAAGGGTGGTTGGCCTAGGGCTTGGAGTAAGCATCCTCATTGGTCCTTTTGAACCTTTTTAAAGTTGTTCAAGTTTTTAGCTTCTGGTATTTAAGGCCTGTGTTTGAGTAGGTTTGTGCATCATGCAGGACTGTGCACTGCTGTGCAACTGTGTGCCATAACCAGACAGAAAAATTCAACAAGTTTTCCCTTAGATACAGCTGTAGCACATAAGTGTAGTCTTCATCCTTAGCAATTTTCCAGTCAAAGCAATATAGTTAGTGAGCTGCGATCTATTAAACCAACAGCAAAAACACACAAGCAGAAATATCCGTCCACTGAGTACCTCCTTGACCAGTTCTGAAAAGCCCCACTTTGTGATAACAGTTCCACAACATTTTGGACAGTTGGACTACCCGTATTTCTCTTGGAAACCTTGTTGACTTGGGTTTACTCACCCTAGTACAGAGTGTGAGAGATGTATCTACACCAAGAATCTTGAATTCCTGCTCTCTTGTACTCAAAACAGTAACACTGAAGAGGTTGTCAACCCACCCACCACTACTCATGCACATAGTACCACTACTCATACACATAGTATGCACCTAACACATAAATCAACATACATGAACGTTCTCTCATAAAACATACCGAAACACCAGAGGCCCCAAAACACAAGACTGCTACAACTAACACAGTTCCCATAGCACCCATGACACACAGTAATACCAGTGTCTTACCTATGAAGCCTGTAAGACGTAACACTCAAAAAACACATTTTCGTGTCATTGAAGACTCCATAGTGAGACACATGGATGTCCCACTCAGCAGGATGGACAAGGAGAAAGCCAAGGTCAGCTGTCTGTCCATTGCCAAGATTCTTCAGATCATGCATACACTTGGGTCTCTCAGCAAAAAGTACCATTATGAGTCTGTCATAGTTCATGTTGGAGTGAACAACCTGAGACGTACCTCACTGGACTACAGAGACATGATTGGCATCTCTGAGTATGTGTCCCAGGCAGGTATGTCCTTAACCTTGGGCAGCATATTACCCTCACCTGGAATGATGCCATAGTATAAACAACAACAAAAAAAATGATCGATTTCAATAATTGCCTTAGTTTTGGGTATCATTCAAAGGAGATCTAGTTTCTATCATCCTGGGAAGTCTTGGTTGACAAACCTCACTGCTTTGCCAGACACGGTTTGCACCTGGCATCACTAGGCTTTCAGCTGCTAGCAAAGTTTCTTGCCTCCCTCATAGTGCCTTTTTCAGGCAAGGTCTTGAAAAGAAACTTACCGAAGTGAAATCTGCCAAGCATAACAAAATAAGGGTCATGCTGTTAAATGCTAGGAGCTTAAACCAAAAACTGCACACCCTGGAAGCACTTCTATCACTGGAAGTCACAGAAACCTGGTTCAAGGTCTCAGAGAGTACCCTGGCCTTGCAAGGCTGCAATGCCTTCCACACCTGCAGACTGCAAAACAAACATGTGAGGACCAAAGGAGATGGTGTTTCTATCTGTATTAGAGATACATTTACCTCCTGTCTACTTAGACTCGACAACTCCTTGGAGCTACTCCAAGTTCAGGTTACTGTGGGTAAGAACCCCATTCAAGTCATAGCCAGTTCTAGATCCCCCTCCATGGGTCATGACATGCATGAAGCCTACTTGATCAAACTGGAATCAATCAAAATAGATATTCCTGAAAACTTTGGTTATGGGGGATTTCAATTATCCCACCATCAACTGGGAAACCTACTCTAGCCCTAACACAGTAGTGCAAAAGTTCCTGGACTTTGTTAACTCAAATGCCCTGGAACAAATTGTTCATACCCTGACAAGAGGAACAAACATACCAGATCTGGTCCTTTCTAACATGACAAACAGATGTACTGCCACAACTGTCAGACCCTCATTAGTTAAATCTGATCGCATATCAGTCACCTTTGAGCTGGCACTAACACCAGAACTCACAAAGCATGAAGTCACACTAAAAAACTTCACCAAGGCAAACTATACCCTCCTAGGTACATTCCAAGCCCCATTCCCAGCTGGAAGTGGTAGCTACACCAAAGTTTACACTAAAGCCCTGTACAATCACTTGCATAAGTGTATAGACTCATCTGTACCAGAAACAATCAAAGCCAGAACCCCAAGTAAAAAGAAGCTGCCATGGTGAACATCCAGCATCAGCAAACTTTACAATAAACACAAAATGTTGCTGTCCAAAAAAAACAAAGGTAAGGCCCCAATAATGAAAAAGCACCCTCCTCATCCTCAACAGGCAAATAAGACAATGCAGCAAATCCTCTAAGGGCATCTTTGATAAAAACTTAGCAAGCATAGCCAAGGATAACCATAAGGCCTTTTACAGCTACGCACATAGCCTAAAAGGAAGGGCCAAGCATGTGCAGAACTAGTGACTAAAGGTATCACACACACTGACCCCACAGAGATAGCAAACCTGATAGCAGATAGGTTTGGCAAAAATTTCACTCCCTTATCCCCTCCAAACTTATCATAAACCTTGCCCCAAACTCCCGCCCCTACATATCTGAAGATCAGGCCATTAAAGCCTTGTCCAAGACAAAAAAATGCAGCCTCTATAGGACCAGACGGCATCCCAGGCTGTCTTTTAAACAGGCTAAAACATGAACTAACATCACCATTGAGTACCCTTTTCAATCATAGCCTAACCATAAGCTTTGTTCCTGTAGAACTGAGAACAGCAACAGACCTGGGGAATTAGAGACCCATAAGTCTGACTAGCCTCATCTGTAAGACCAGGAAACATATCATTATGGACTTCATAAATAAAGACAAAGGTGACCCCCAAACCCTGGATCCAACCCAATTCGGCTTCATCAAGGGCAGATCCTGCCTGTTAAATCTGGTAGATTTCTTCAAAAATGTGACCAGGGCCATTGATGAGGGCAAATCTGTGCACACAACATATCTCAGATTAGCAAAGGCTTTCAGCACAATCCCACACTAGGCATTACCGATAAATTTAGCAAACTGAATGTAAATCCCTTTGTCGTAAGATGGGTTGCCAACTAGCTCCCAAACCGGACACACACTATCAAAATGGGTGTTTCCACATTAACCAGTAGACCTGTCATCAGTGGGATGCCACAAGGGTCAGTGATGGGCCCCCTACTGTTTGGTATATACTTCTCAGAAGATCAGGCCAAAACTAAGGGGTTGTAGCTGACCAAGTTTGCCGACGACTGCAAACTAGGTGCAATTATTGAATCCCCAAATTATGTCATTATACTTCAAGAGGGTCTTACACCAACCAACAACTTGTGTCTTAGTCACAGTCTCAAACTGAATGCAAAGAAATGCATCATCATTTCCTTCAGCAAAAACAATTTCCCTTTACAGTTTCAAATCAACAACAATACCCTAAGTGCCTATGAAATAGGTAAGGGTCAGGGATCTGGGATCACAAGTTGACTGTGACCTTAACTTTGACCACCATGTGTCTACTGTAGTAAGGAGGGCTTTCTATGTAGCACATTTGATTAAAAAGGCATCACTTCATGAGCAAAGGAGGTTCTAACCCCTTTATACTCGGCACTAACCAGGCCCATAATTGACTATAACGACCTGTTCAGCATGTACTGTACAAAGCACCTGCAGCATTTGGAAAGGCCTCAGAGGTTTCTAACAAAGAAGATCAAGGGACTCCAGCACATGCCTTACACAGACTGACTAAAGTCCTTTTCGCTATACTCTGTATCATATAGACTTCATAGGGGAGACTTTTGCTTGGCTTACAGAGCAATCTCAGACCCAGACCTAACTTTCTGCACATCTGTAAATCAAACGGGACTAGAGCCATCCATTCTAGGGACCTAAATATAGTCTATGACTTAAATAGAATATGCTGGAAGGACAGATTTATCTCCCAGCAACTGCCTCATCTTTTGAATATGCTATCAATTCATATGAAACAGAGCACCTCTATGATACTATTCAAAAGGAACCTGAATGAGTGGATGGGGCACTGTAAATTCTTACTGAGGATAGCACCTACAACCCTTGTGGACATGGGCAGTCATTACCAATTGCAGTCCTGGGTATTGATTAGCATATCTATGGTCTTACACTGGGATCAAACAGCTAGGTTTGAAATTACCTCCAGGTTGATAGCCTAATAAGCCCCTGTGATCCAAAAGGATAAGTTATTTTTGGTTTTGAATGCAGACATCTGTCACTGCATGGCATAGTTAGGAGGGATTCTCCTGCTTTTCTAAAATTATTGAGTCAAACTAATCTCAGAAGAAATGATTTGTGGAATTACGTTTCTTTCAGAAATGTTTTGATCATAGGTCATGAGGTCTATGTCCCATATTTCTGTGTGTGACGCCAGTACATCAATAGCAATACATCTTCCTCCCATCTCAATGTTTTCTCAGAGTTCTACTGAATGATGCAGTCACCTTTTATGACTGTAAGATGAACTGTACGGTTTATTTTATGTGCAGGTACTGGCCATCATCCAGAGGTAATGCTAATATGTGCATATTTTCTGACTACAATATGATCTGCAAGTAATGATAAAAATATCATTATTAATGACAGACACAGCATTTGGTTCAAGAGAGAGTTTTACTTGTAATTCGTAAAGCATATGGTACATGGGGATTCTCTGGCAATGGGAAAGCATTAAGTAGCAGAGTTTACAACTCTTTTGACTATTTCTGACTCTTCTCATTCATCCATAGTTATAAGATCTCAGAGTTACATAAGTAAGAGTGGTGTGGAAGTAAAGTCTCTGTGTTGTAATGGGTACTGAACTCCAAAATGGCCACACAAAAAATCCGTTAGGCACAAAACCTTGAACACCAATACAAAAAGAAAAAGGTCCAAGGCAGCAGCAAGACACAAAGAATTAACAGCACCGGCAGTAGTAAAAGTCCAAATAGTTTAATATGCAATACTTAAACGCTTTTGACCTGACAATCAGGACTTCCTCAGAAGTACCCTTTTGTTTTTGTATTGGTGTTCATTGTAATGTGTACAGAAGAGCTTCAGGCTTTGTTTTTGCATGAGATGTTAAGCAGTTGTATTTATTTAGTTGTGCATTTGTTCAGATGTAACTTGATGAATAATAGTGGAATAATCCACAGTGTCAACATTTACAATATCATAACTGTCCCAACTACATTTCTCTCACCAAAACTACAGGATGGGCCCTGCAGGGGGTAAGCTACATGACTCACACTAGTTTAGCAGTCAATAAAACAGTGTTGAACAAATGGTGCCAAACAGACCTGTATCAAAATAACGCACCCGCTACTGTTGTAAGATGTATCAACTATGATAGCTTCTGTGTAAGAACATTTACATGAAGTCTGGCAGAGTATATTTAGAAATGATAAGCTATTCATACAAAGAATGAGCACAGTGTTATATATAAACATACCAACCTGGGTACCAGCAATGTGTGTTTTTGCAAATGACAGTTTTAGGACAGACAAAAGGGAGAAGACTTTCATAGCCTCCTGAAAATTAAAGAACTCCATTTTCAGTTAAAGTTGAATGTGAGTCACCCTCCCCCTTGATAGCAAGACCATTTAAATCAAAACATTATTTCTTGTCATTTAAGCTGTTTACAAATTTGTGAACATTTTATATGTTTTTAAAGCTATTCCATCAACTTAATATTTTTATGCATTTCAAGGTAAACGTGTGTTTATCAAATGAATTGTGAAAAGTTCAGCAGTTGTAATGAAGTAATGTGTTAGTACATGAGGCCATATGATTAGATTTTCTTTTTATTTCAACCTGTGTTTGTTACACATTTTTGTTCTTATAAAATCTCATTAGTGGTGAGATGAAAGCACTCACCCTGTTAATTGCTTTTATGGTCGATTAAACATTATCTTGTAGATCCATTTGTCTGTATATATATATTTTTTTTTACATGGTCAAACATGTGCTATTGCTTCTTGTATTATACTTTAATAATTAATTCAGTCGATCAGTTAAAAACATACTTTAACATAACTGAGACACAACAAGAAAACTTGCAGTCTTAAATGGCATAGACAAATATAAAAAATAGAAGATGACAGTCAGCAGAGGGAGGAAAGGCAGGTATCACAAAATTTGCCAGTGGAAGCATGTCACTAATTTGATGAATTTATGTTTCTAAACTCAGCATTTTAGTTTCAGAAAGCTTTTCACCTTATTTTACATTTGAAGTAGCAAATGCAAAGAAAAGCACACACACACACACACACACACACACACACACACACACACACACACACACGACTTACCAATGGCTACTTAACAAATAAGTTGTGGATTTGTGAATTCTACAGCATACACATTTGATTTTCTCAGATCTTGTCATGGAAAATTGAGTAAAATCTTATCTAGTAAGCTCTTCTTGAAGTAAAGAAACACTTGGACACTTAATTGCCAAGCCTACATTCTGGCCACTCAGACACTTGGCAGCATCATTTGTCATAACTTCTATTTCATTTTGTTTCTTTCAAGGTAGAAAAATAAAACATAATTATTTGTACATTTGCATATTTTTCTTCTCAATGAACACATTCAGCTCTGTTTTTAAAATAATTTGGGGGGTGCAGCTTGCTGCATTCAGTCAATACTGTCCCGTTTAATTAATGACTCATAATGTTTATGTTATTCTTCGGCCTCTATTCTGTAGTGTAATAAACATGCTATTACGATATTGCAAACTCCACTTTTAAGCAAAATCAGAGGGCAGATATAGCTGGCCACAGAAAATTTCACAAACAATGCATCATTCTTTTAGGTTCTGCTCAGTATGAGTAACAACATTGCAGGTGAGCTCTGCAGTTATGAAAAAGGAGTGCCTGCTGTTATTGTAAGACAGCTGACCCAATGAAAATGCAAAAGGCTTATGATTATTTTGGCTCAACATTAATGACAATATGACTTCACTCAGATTTTGCTATTACAGAAACCATAATTGGATGTGAGGTAATCATACGTCTGTTGATTACTACAAACTAAGTTATCTGAGCTGACAATGAACCTTTAGTCATACTGTGGTTTTCAGTCTATGCAGATAGCTAGCAAAGAACTGAGCTCCTTGAATATAGCTGTTATTTCTTCCTATATAATGTGCTTATTGGTTTGGTGGTGGTCCAAACTGCCCACCTTCATGTGTGAAATGTAGTCTGCAAGCTTGATATGTACTTCAGTGAATGTAGTTCTGTTATAAAAGCATATTTTGTGTATGCCCAATCATGAGACCCTTTGCAATATGTCTTACAGGTGCTATAATCTATTAACTTACACTTTGATGGCATTGTCCTTGGTACAGGAAATGTGATATGATTCAAAGGTAATGGATACCATTTACCTAGCTAGCACATTCTGTAATGTTATTTGCAGACTAATGCATTTGAAAGAACAGCCGTGTAAGACTAACAAGATATCTTTATTTGTACAGTACAGTCGATACAAGGCCAACAGAAGAGAGTCATGACACAAATTACCAGAATTCTATCTACATCACTGCATAACATAATACTGTTTACTTGCATGAATACATGCCTAAAACCAACAGAAGTGTTCCTTCAGCTGTGTGCTGATTTTTATGAACAATGCCTTTTTACAGATGGGTGCAGGATATAGTCTGGTAACAGTG